>NC_138183.1:198792560-199392560 GCF_964194105.1 Spermophilus citellus
AGCAAGGCTTCAGTAGAATTGCAGTGTTGTTATGTTTGAGGGGTGAGGAGTGAAAGTATTCTAGGAACTTAAAAATGCTAAAATGAGAGGTGGTATGGCACAGCCAACGAAATAAAAGATAAGTGTGGCTGGAACTCCCAAGATATGGGGGTAAATGATCATGAGGTGATGAGCTTGAGGTAACAGGAGCCTGAGAATTTCAGACAAACCTATGTCCAATAATATGTTGCCACTGGGAGATTTCACAGGTAATTCAGACATAGAAACAATGTGGAAACCCCACTTCATGTGACAAGACTTAGGATAAGTTGGATAGGCAGCTGCCAGAGTAATTAATCCAAGGGAGAGAGGGCTACATCTGGAATGAAGCAGGACAGTGAAAGATGAAAAATAAAAGTGGATGGATTTAGAAGACATATATGGGTGACATCAATAAATCTTATGACCTAAAAATTATCCTAAGATATACAAAGATGAAAAATGGTGCTCTATATGTGTAATAAGAATTGTAATGCATTCTGCTGTCATGTATTTAAAGAATAAAATCAATAAAAAAGAAAAAAGAGTAGAATGGATTAATAATAATAATAATAATAATAATAATAATGGGCTGGGGATGTGGCTCAAGCAGTAGCGCGCTCGCCTGGCATGCATGCGGCCCGGGTTCAATCCTCAGCACCACATACAAAACAAAGATGTTGTGTCTGCCAATAATTGAAAAATAAATATTAAAATTCTCTCTCTCTCTCTCACTCTCTCTTTAAATAATAATAATAATAATAATAATAATAATAATAATAATAATAATAACCCTAAGGTCCTGGAACATGCAGTGGGATGGAATGAGATGTTATTCATATACTTAGGTGTGGTTGGAGAAAACGGGTTGTAGAAGAGAGTAAGTGCAGACTAGGTTATATAATTCTCTTCATTATATGTTTTCATAATAGAGTCACTTTTGATTAAAGCACTTATCTCAGTCTAAGATTCTTCATTTTCTTGTATTGAAACATCCAAGTGCACAATGGGGACAAGTGGAAAGGTAGCTCTAGAGAGCCAGGAGCAAACTGACAGTAAATGAAGTCATTGGTATCTGATTTTGAAATCATTGGAGATAATATTATTGGCATAGATTTCCTAGCAAGTGAGGATGGTGAGAAGAAGAAGGGGAAAGAGCACCTAGTGCCTGTGATGTCCTACATTTAAAATCTACCTAAATGATGAGAGATAAAAGGAAACCCAGATGTAACTGATTCAGAAAGGAAACACAGGAAGGAAATGGATTCATAATGTTACTCTGCTCACAAATCAAATAAGATTGGAAAAAAAATTATCGATTACATTTCTTGGAGGTTATGGCTAATTTTTTGGAAAGAATAATTGACTTTTTTAGTACATAAACCAAAGTCATAGTAGGATGACTTAAAGTGTAGGTCAAAAGTTATAAAATAGAAAAATTGGTGCACGTGAAATTTTGGGGAAATTCACCCAAGCAAAAGAATATGAAACCCAAGCTGCAACATTTCTTAGGGTTTAAACCTGCTTGAAGTGGAAAGTAGAAAAGTTCCCACAGGTCGTGGTAAGAGTGGTTTGAGAAATACACAGATGTTGACAAAAGGGTTCCAAGTGTCAGTTGGAAAGTAGAATTTAAGTTTTCCAGGTCTGTTATACAACAATGTGATCATGGTCAATAAGCGTATTTTGTACTTTTTTAAATTATTTGAATATTACTAACAGAATAGATTTTAAATGGTCTCATTGTTAAAATATAAAATATTGTATGCAAGGTGATGGATATATTAATTATTTGATATGATCATTCTACAATATGCAGATACACAAAAATATCACATTCTGAAATCAACACACATGATCAAGATTCAACAGTTAAAAATAAAAGTGTAAATTTAAATAGTAAAATTAAATTTCAAGAGCATGATTTGTTTTACAATTGAAGAAAATAATGCATACATAGAGACTGATATTAATTACTAGAGAGTAAAGATGAGCAGCAGTGTGGAGAGATTGCCTCGACAAGAGCACATGTTTGCTTTAGTAAAGGAGGGGTGATGAGAATGATCTTCCATGGCTCACATACCAAGATCTATGGTAAGAAGAATGGATCCAGTCATCCAACATAAGACAATATTTGCAAATATAAGTGGTTTGATATATTTTGACATATCTGGGTAGAAGAAAATAAGAGTTACTATTTGTTTAATGTTTTTAGGGAATTTTTGGGCAAAAAAAAACAGCAAGAAAGTTCGACATTTGTGAGAGAGTAATTTCAGTCATGTAGAAGATGAAAGACTCACAACTCTGAGATACAGACTGCAGTTTGGGAGGTTCAAAAAGGCCTTTTTCTCTATTGCATGAAATTATAATCTGATATTGCACACATGCACACACACTTACCCTCATACACAAAACAAAAACACGCACTCTTCTTAGCACTGTTCTAGTAAATTTCTTTGACATGCTTCTAGAACATCATTTACTTTCACAGATCAATTTGAGAAAGACTTGTGTTATTTCTTCTTCAAAGTTTTGATAGAACTCAGCTGAGAATTCATCATGCCTTAGGCTTTTCTTTGTTGAAAAGCTCTTAATTGCTGTTTCAATCATTACTTGCTATAGTCTGTTTTGGTTTTCTGTATCTTCCTGGTTAAATATGGGCAGGTAATTTGTGTCTAGAAATTTGTCAATGTCTCCTAGATTTTCCAGTTCATCAGAGGATAAATTTTCAAAATCATTCCAAATGATCCTCTGCATTTCAGAAGTGTCTGTGGTAATATCACCTTTTCATCTCTAATTTTTTTTTTAACTTACATCTTCTCTCTCTCTTTCTTTTAGTTGGTGACTCTTCTAGTGATCTTTGTCTATTTGTTAGTTCGGGGTTCATTTTGGGGTTCCTTTCTGTGTAGTTTATCTTGAAGTATTCTTTGTAGTGCTAGCTTGGTGGTCCTGAATTCTGTTAATTTATCCTTCACATGAAAAGTTTTTGTTTTCCTGTCAATTTTGAAAGAGAGCTTTGCTGACAATTGTTTTCTTTTAGAGTTTGGAATATGTCATTCGAGGCCTTCCTCAATTTTAGGGTCTGAGTTGAGAAGTCAAAAATGAGCTTTACTGGTTTTCCTTAAGTATGACCTGTTATTTTCTCTTGTAGCTTTTAATATTTTTTCCTTTTTTTCTCTGTTAGGAATTTTGATTATGATGTGTCTTGGAGAGGTTCTGTTATGATCTTGTCTATGTGGGGTCCTCTATGTCTCCTGTATTTGGATGTCTAACTCATTAGTGAACAGAAGTTACTATCTCTGAAATTTTTCTTAATGCATTGTGCTTGTAAATTCATCTTCTGTCCTATCACAATCTCACTTAAGATTGTTCTCTTGATGCTGTCCCAGAGTTCTTGTATATTTTGATAATTATCTTTTTTTTTGTATTTTTTCCCATACTAAATATTCAATTTCGTATACCTTGTCTTCAAGACCTGAAGTTCTACTTTGTATGCAGTTTAATCTGTTAGTGATCCTCTCAAATAAATTTTTAATTTGATTCATTGTGTCTTTCTTTTCCAGGAGTTCTGATTTGTTTCTTCTAAATATCTCTATTTCTTGATTGAAATGGTTTTTCCTCTTCTGTTTTTGTTCTTTTAAATCATTCCATAGATTTTCTTTTAGTTCATTGAAAATTTAGAAATCATTTTGTCATCTTTCTCTGACATGTCATTCACCTTCATATCTGTGGGATCCTTTGTTGGGGATTGTGAGTTCAGAAAATGGTTCGCCTATTTCCTCATGGTTTCAGAGGCCTTGGACTTGTGCATCAACTGAAATGGATTCCCTTTCTTCTTTTATGTGCATCTTCTTTTGTGTGTAGTTGTATTTTTTGTTCTAGGACTTGTCTGTTTTTGATGTATGAGTAGATTTCCAGGAGTGGGACGTAAGAATGCTTGTTTCTTCTTGTGATCTATTGATGGTGTGCATTGTTGCTTTTTTAAAATTTTTTTTTTATTCTCTCCCATTCTATTTTTTGAAGTATTGTTGTGGCTCAGCTGGGACTTGATTGTGTATGAGTTGAAATGTTCTGTTACTTGGCAAAATTGTGACAATGCATTTCTATGAAATACTGGGATTACCATTTCTAAAGTGAATAGAAAATTGGGAGGAAAGTACGAGAAAGTTTTAAATATTTTAAAAAGTGAATAGAAAAGAGGCAGGAGATAGCAGATGTTGGCAGTAAAGAAGGAGGAATAAAAAATTAACTAAAAGTAATGCAAAATGAAGGAGAAGTAGAGGAAACAGGAAAATTTGGCTATAGTTAGTGAAGGGCATGACGAAGCGCCAAAAACAGGACAAAAACCAAGGTATGAACAACAACAACAAAAATGCAAAGTCAAAACAAGTTAATCTACATATAATTATACCCCATCTAAGTCAAACCAGGGCTAAATAATAAATAAGTACAGAAGAAAGCAATTAAGATGAAAGATACCTATATGAATAAATATATTTTTGAACCTGTCTGTGCAGTAAGAAGACACACACCAACACACATTCACTCACAAAATCTTGCAGAACAGAAAATTGTAAAATATAATAAAATTATGTTTTAAAAAGTATAAATATTTAAATATGTAAAAAATTCAAAATGGGGGAATGTGAAAAAAATGTAAACGAGAAAAAAAATTTTTTTATGGTGTTAGAGATTGAACCCAGGAAAGAGAAAAAAAACTTAATTAGAAATAAGGACTTATTTTAATTGAGCTGGTCAAAATGGTTGGCAAGGATGAATTTTGATTCTTCATATTTATTTTTAGACTCTGCAGCTCTTGGTTAAAAGGCTGGTGGTGAGAAGTCTAACATCTTTGTGTTTCTAACCTAGTTTTTAGTTATAGTGACTAGGAGCCAAAGCTGGTTGTAGTAGCTCTCAGCCTCCTGTTTCCCAGTGTGGATAGGAGGAACTTCAGGAGTGCTGACAAATTGTGTATTCATGTGGCAGGGATGGTGCGTAGTCCTAAATGGAAATTCTAGTAGTTGGGTTTAGTTTTGGCTGACCTTTGGAACTCTGTTACTGTGCATTTGAGATTTGATCCATGACCCCTGTTGCTGGGGAAGTGTTGATCTCAGCCAGACATCTGGGTCTCAGTGGTCTCCAGTAAAATCTACTTTTAGAGTACAAGGAAGAACTAAACCATCAAGGTTTCACATTCACTATTACAAATACCAGTACAGGTATCATTACCAGGTATCATCCCTGGAGTGTGGATACTCCCATGTGGCTATTATTGTAATCTTCCCAATATCTCTTATGGGGTACCAGCAGGAAAGGGAGTTCTTTCTCCTTGGTATGACTGTATGCAGTTTCCAGCACAGTTTTCTCTGGTTTAGGCATATTTTGAGGGTCACAGTAGGCAACTCCTGGTTTCACTTGAAACTTCTTTTATGAATTCTTGACCTCCTGTCTCTGCTCACTGCTACACAGCATTATGAATTGTTCCTGAGATGGTGACCCTTGTTCTGGTCAAACTATTTACTGCTGGACTTACGTGCTTTGATTTGTTTCCATGCAGCCACTTCTCCCACCAACTCTGAATCTATTAAGATGAGCCTCTTTCTCTGTTCTATTAGTTTCCTAAGGCCATTTTTTTTAAAGAGAGAGAGAAAGAGAAGAGAGAGAGAGAGAGAGAATTTTTTAATATTTATTTTTCAGTTTTCGGTGGACACAACATCTTTATTTTATTTTGATGTGGTGCTGAGGATTGAACTCAGCACACTGTGCATGCCAGGCAAGTGGATTACCCCTTGAGCCACATCCCCAGCTCCAATTGTTTTTTCTTTTTTAAATTTTTTGGCCACTGTGCCTTCCTTTCTCTCTGCCTGCATTACCCCTTCTTCTCAGCAGTCGTGACTGGCATGTTGCTAACATATTATTTCTTATGCTCTGTTTGAATTTTCTGACTAGCTGTGTTTCTATGGTTTCTTTTGTTGTCCAGCACTAATTTTCAGTGAGTTTCCTTAGTTACCCATCCCACAGAGGAGCAGTCTTCCCGTTTTCTAAAAATCTGGTGCTAAGAAACTTCTGGGAAGTGTGTCCTTTCTCTAATCTGCTATCTTCACTCTCGCAAGCTTGCCTCATTCATTTTCTCCCATCCCCTTTGTTACTAGGGGTTTGAACCCAGAGGTGCTTTACCACTGAGCCACATCCCCAGCCTTTTTCATTCTTAATTTTGAGACAGGGTCTGTCTAAGTTGTTTAGGGCCTTGCTATGTTGCTGAGGCTGGCCTTGAACTTGTGTTCCTCTTGCCTCGGCCTCTTAAGTCTCTGGGATTGCAGACCACTGCACTGGCCTGCCTCATTCATTCTTCATGAGATGCCAGAATCAGAGGACAGGCACATGTGGATTTTCTTCCCATTCTGCTTCATGTACGTTGTGGCTATGATTGGGAATTGTGGACTCCTCTACCTCATTCACTTTGAGGACTCCCTGCGCAGGCCCATGTACTACTCTGAGCTATGATTTCTCTAACTGACCTTGTCATATTCTCTAGTACAATCTCTAAAGCCCTCAGTGTATTCTGGTTCCATCTCAAGGAAGTAAGCTTGGATAAATGGTCCAGATGTTCCCTGTCCCCGCCTTCATGGGGATGGATTCTGGTTATGCTTCTGGCCCTGGACTGCTGAATGGCCTTCTACTACCCTCTGTGTTATTCAATCATCCTCACCAGTCTAATTATTGCAAAGGTCATGGTATTTACCTTTCTCAGAGGTTATTGCTTATCATTTCATTCATTTTTCTCATCAAGAACTTGCCCTACTGCAGAAGCAGTATTATTTTTCATACTTAGTGCAACCATATGTCAATAATCAGGTTATCCTGTGGCAATACCAAATTCAATACTACCTACAGTCTCATATTGATCCTCTTGTTTTGAGCCTTTGACATCTTGCTCATCTTAGTCTCCGACACCATGATCCTCCCTGCAGCAATCAGCCTCTTTTCAGGACATGCTCAACAGAAGGCCTTCAGCAACTGCACTGCCCATATCTCTGCCATCGTTTCCTTCCACATCCCAGTGTTCTTCTCTTTTTTTTTTACCCATCATTTTGACAGCCCCAAGATTCATCCATCTTGCCACATTATTGTGCCCAGTGTTTATCTACTTTTGACCCTTACAATGAACATTTTGCCTATGGGGTGAGAATCAACAGTATATGAGATTGTGTTGTAAGAATTCTTTCAGGTCTCTAGGACATCAAATTTCATGACATAAGGGGAAAATACTTGTATGGGTGGGATAAAAAATATATTTGTATGGGGTTAGGCAGAAGCCATTCCAGAAGTAGTTACATGGTTTTGTCAAGTGAATGTGATGCATGATCCACACTCATTAATACAGAAATCATTGGCATGCCAATCATCTTCAATAGGAATTTTATTAAAAGAATACTTTTTTATAATTAAAGTTTCATCACTATTATTTTCCATGAAAGAAAGAGACAGAAAAGGAGGAATGGAGGGAAGGAGGTGTGAAGATGGCCTTAGG
This sequence comes from Spermophilus citellus, assembly GCF_964194105.1. NCBI lineage: Eukaryota > Metazoa > Chordata > Mammalia > Rodentia > Sciuridae > Spermophilus > Spermophilus citellus. The sequence continues at coordinate 198,800,107 of NC_138183.1, forward strand.
CATGAGCCTAAGCAACTCCATTTTTAAAACTCCAGTTTGAAATCTTCCGTCTCAGCAGGCATTTCTAAGGGAGCCCTCTGGTATTGCCCTCAGGCACAAACAGTTATGTAATGTTTTGAACAACCAACAATAAAATATTATAAAAAAATACTTCCTCTATTCTGATAAACTCAGAGTGAAGCCTCTGGCAGGCTGCCCTCACCAGGTAAGAGGGAAAGGTGCCTGATAAGAGGGAAAGGTGAAAATCAGGGTGGGAACCACCAGACCAGATGTTTTAACCCCAGGGTAAATGATGCCAATGAGAAATCCAGTGGTTAATGATAAGATTGAAGTGGGGTCAAAAGCTCCAAAATTTAGTATAAATCATAGAGCAAATGAACAGATAATTCAGCCAGCTAATACTGATGCACACAAGCTGGAGAGCCTGATGAGGACCTGGACCGACATCCCATCATTTGTCATCATTTGCCTGATCTTCTGCATGGTCCTCACTGCTCTCAAACTCTACAGCCACATCTTAACCCTGATGAAAGCCACAACTTCTACCTATGACCCACTCCTCAACCAGCCCTCTGCTCCTCCCCAGGAGAAGCCTGCCTTGGTTCCTGACCTGATCACCGTGGTCTGAGTGAGTGTGCATCCGCTGGACTTAAAGCCTAAGGCTTGAGACTTTTGATCTGACACAACTCAGCATGCAGGGGGAATGTCTGTCATTAGCCTGTCATGATTAAGTGTGTTTGCAGTACTTAGAATTAATTAATCAAGAATTGTTTGCTATGAATTAATTAATCTAGAATTGTTTGCTATGAATGGATTATGTCTATTGCAGAGCCTAGCATTAAGGATTGTAATTTTCTTGATTAAGAACCTATAGGGTAAAATCGTACTGAGTAATTTGAGTAAATAAAGCATTGAAAGGGGCAGAAGCAAGTGGACATTCTTTATTTCTCTCCCTGGACTGCATAAGTCGCACCTTTTGCCCATCATGGCAGGAGGGAAGAAAGAGAAGAAAGGAAGGATGGAAGGAAGGAAAGAAAAATGAAAAGAACAAATTGGATGCTGGAGCAATCATCCGCAAAATTGAATCTTATGAAATTAATGATATGGAGCCAAATAATCCAAACTGCTATTTTCAAATAGCAAATGGAGTTTCCGATTTAATAACTGTGATTTAACTCTGGAAAACATGCACAGTATTTTCTCATTACTCCCCAAATCTTCAGTTTTCCCAACAAATTCTTAAAGATGGAACCAGAAATTGTACTCCAAAATCAGTCCTATAATCATGTGTTAGTCACTGAACCTCTTATGAAAAAACATGATGACTGGTGTCTGATTAGGTCACTCCCAGCCTGAGCCATGTGCATATGTATTTTTTTTTCCTTCTGAACCAACAGTTTGTCAACTTTCTTTTTTTTTATTGGTTGTTCACAACATTACAAAGCTCTTGACATATCATATTTCATACATTAGATTGAAGTGGGTTATGAACTCCCAATTTTACCCCAAATGCAGATTGCAGAATCACGTCGGTTACACATCCACAATTTTACATAATGCCCTATTAGTAATTGTTGTATTCAGCTACCTTTCCTATCCCCTACTATCCCTGAAGGCTTTAAAAAGTGCACATTCCAAAGGAATAAGTAAAACTATTACAAATTTATGAATCATATTAATACATATATTTTGATAGGTTAAGGCTTATGGGCATGAGAAGGGATGGTTACTTTTTTACCTTTGAGCTAAAAATGAAATTAAGTGAATTACTTGAATATTTTCTGCATACTATTCAAGGTCCTAATAAATTATCATGTAGGTGAGAGACCAGAAGTAATAGTCATCCCATAACAATGTCAACATACCATAGAGAATTAAAGAGCTGATTTATTTTGTTGTTCAACTTGCAAGAATCCATGTTTCTTTTCTTTTTTGCTTTGTTTTCTTTGTTTGTTTATTGTGGTATTGGAGATTAAACTCAGAGGTGGTTAACCACTGATCCACATTTCCAGCCCCTTTTAAATATTTTGCTTAGAGACAGGTTCTTGCTGAGTTGCTTAGAGCCTTCTAAATTGCTGAGCATGACTTTGAATTCACAATTTTTCTGCCTCAGCCTGCAGACTCCCCGGAATTACAGGCAAGTGCCACAACCCAAGGCCATGTTCCTCTTCTGATACAATCAGAAAACTCAGTCAGTCCATATTCATGTTTTAAGATGCATGAATATGGGCTGACTTTCTAAATACTTGTTTTGTAGCTAATATCCATATTTTGTACAATGATAGGTGGCTCACTTTCAACTAAATTGTTTTCTTAATGCATTTAAGTTATATGCATTTATCAAAGAATAAAATGAAACCAAGTTATAAAAATATGAAAAGAAATATTGAAAAGTTTATTGTCATTAAAAAAACCCGCAGATTACAACTCAGAACATTTCAACCTGAAAGATAAGAAACTCACATTAAATTCTTTAGTTAGCGGTAATGAGCAATGGAATGTGAACTACTAGTACAGCAGGATCACAGGTTTTTGTTGTTACTCTTAATGAGCAATCAAGGAATTTTTTGAGCAAGAACAGGTGTGCTAACCTTGAAAATAAACATGTAAAACAAAGGGAATCAATGAAGAAATACATCAAGAAGGAAATATAAATGGGAAAAACTCCTGACAAGGTCTTCTAGTATCCTTACAAATTATAGCTATTGTTTCTCCGTGTATACTAGAAGGAAATACTCTTGAGTAACACAAGTGTACTAAGATGAGTTTTTTATTCAAGCACCCACATTAACATAGAGTTGACTTATAGATGAAGCCTTCCTGAATAAGATAATCACTATGACAGTTCTGGAGATGTCCAAGGAGGCTCAAAAACATCCCTACCCAACATGAAGGAGTTACAGTCTGATTGGCCAAAACTGCACAAGGTGGACTCAGTTCTCAAGGTAAATATCAAACAGCAATAAATTTGAAAGTAACATAGTTTCCTTTATCAATCTTTGCTCAGAGACAACCCACTTTCTCTTGGGAGTGCTCTTGAGTTTTATTTTATTTTCACTACACTTTTACTCATAACCAAATTTTATTTTTGGATTCTCATTTCTGACTTTATTATTATTTATTATTCTTAACATTAATTCTTATTGTCATTTTGTCAGAACATAAGAACTGAGGTTTGGAACTTCAATTCCCCACTCTCCTGTAACAGCAAATGTGGTGCCATGGCTCGGATCAATACCGCCATCTACAGGACAGGCTTTTGAACTTCACCTTCTTCATCCATCTCCCAGCGTTAGTGGAGATGGTATCTAATTTAGCTTCCAATATCTTCTGCTTTGGACTTCTCGATGTAATATTTCCTTTGTACAAATTTTCTCCATCTCTCACCCATATTCTGTCTGCCTTGTGTCAGCTGGTTGCACTTGTTCCACTTTTCCTGCAGTCAATAACTACATAAGCACCATGGATTTTCTGGCTGGCACGCTTATGCTCTCTTCTTGTGGGTGTGCATGTGTGTGTGTTTGTGGCATCTTTTTCAGCAAGGTTACTAAGGTCACAGCAGTGGCAATGACAACAACTGTATCATTGTGCCTGTTGTCTTATGGCATATACCTGACTCACATCAGGAAGGATATTAGAACATATCCTTTAAGAGAATCAAGAATTGGGAGGGTAATCAAATCACCAATTTTTTCTACTTATGAATCAACTCACTAAGCACTAGAGAGTTTAAGATATCGCAGAGCTAATGAATCATTTCTTAGTTTTTTATTCTTCTCTTCACCAAAAGTTTAGTTTTTGTTGTAACTGTAAAGCAACCCTGCATGGCCACTATGTTCCCTCATGTCTCTCATTTAAAGGAAAAGCTGAACGACACTATAATCCTTGTTCCTTTTTTATGGCATTTATTCAATTGTTATCTTCAGACTTGCTATGTTTCCAACATAGTGACCCCAAATCCTCTACTCCCCTTCACCTTTCAACATCAGGATTATGCTACTCCTAAAATTCTGTACAAAAATAATTGAGGGTCCCTTTCTCAGGCTATATCAATTTTCTGTTATAAAGATTTTGAAGATGTTTCTTAGTGTAAATAATAAACTTAACTAATAAAGCTTTCAACAAATAAGTCATGAGTTGTGGAACTTGGACTATTATGATAGAATGAGTTCTCAGGAACCATGTAGGGATATCTCCTGGTTCTGGACTTAAAATGGAATAAATGGGAGGAATGCCTTCATACATTCATTATTCTTATTCATAAGTATTACTGAGGGAGCCACTGGGGGCTCAACTCTGACTTAATTTGTTTTATAAATGGGAAATCAACTAAGAGATAATATTTAAAAATTGTCAACAGGCACTGGGACTTCTTGAGTTGATCTACTCCAGGTAGTCTTCCAAGTTTTTATAACTGAGACCTGGAGAAAATTTCAGGTATCATTGAAAGTATTTAAAGAGGGATAAGACACAGGTACAATTATTGGCTGTGACTCTCAAGGTTTACCCCTTTCCTCCTCAGAACCCTGGATCCCCTAAAGACATTTTTTATTGTGCAAACAACCAGGGCATTGGAAGAATGATTGCTCAAATAAGGGAAGGGCCACAATATTCTTTTTTATTTAATGTGGCAGAGTGGCCATTGGAGAAATCAATGCCCCAAAGGCCATGGGGGCCTTAGATCAGTTGTTCTCTAAAGGGTGGCTCAAGAATTAGGAGGACTCATCTGGAGCCCCAAACAGTCACCATTGGTGGGGCTGAATGGAGGGTAATTCTGGAAGTAGGGAATAGAGCTATTAAATTCCTTATGGGTACCAACTATAGTGTTTTGCCACCATTTCCTGGACCTTTTTCTGCTAATTCCTGTTCATTATGGGAGTGAGCAGAATACCCAAACTAAGGTAGTTTTCTCTTCACCTATGTGTAGTTAGAAAGATATAATGTTCACTCATTTCTTTTGGGGGTGATGGATGAATGTCCAACTCCATTATTGGGTCATGATATCTTAACAAAGATAGGAGTTTTTCTAAATTCTCTACTCAAGACACCTAGTTCTTCCCTTTTAATACTGGCAGAAGCAGTTGAACAATAAGAACAATTGATTGATGCTATCTTGTTGGGTATTCCCCTGCAAGGGAATGACTTCATAGAATAAAATTACAATGCTTAATACTAGAACAAAGGAAGAGATGTACTCATTACAAATCACCACCTTTGAAGATTCTCACCCATCCTGTTTGGTTGGTGGAATTTAGGTTCCCTCTACGTGAAGTGGGCTGGCTGCGAAATAAAGCTAAGAAAAAGAAGGTGACAGAAAAACGACATGACATTTAAAAGCAAGGGCAGGACAGCTCTTCAACACCAGGAGTCGAGCTTCCACACTGGAAAGAGAGTGAGAGCCTGGGTTTGCTTTATTTATATGTAGGAAACATCAAAGACTTTCTACAGAAGTCCTTAGCCAATTAAAATAGGAGGTGGGCTGTCCAGTTTTCAATTCCAGAACAATGAGATTAGTTTTCCTAGCTGAGCAAAGACAAGAGATCACGTGCATTGCTCAATCCATTAAGTGGCAAGAGCCACAAGATAGCTTGCAATGCCAAACCAAAAATCTCCTTGGCTCACTGCTGAGTGAAGATGCTAAATAGCTCAGGAGTGGCTTCCCACAGATGATGTTACCTTATAGCCTATGATTGTGACTTTATTACACCTTGGTTATTGGAAAAATGTAAATTACCTTTCAAGTTTTCATAGACATTAGGTTATAGTTGAGTTCATCTACTCCTCATTTTCCATAGTTAATGACAGAATGTCAAAGACATAAAATTATTTACTATCAAATTTGGGATAAATACATATGTCTTCCATCCACCACAGGACATGTAAATCATAGAGCTCCAATCTATTGGGAGCAATGCAAGCACACATGATAAATGGACTAATTCAGATAAAGAATAAGTATGGACTCCAGAACATTTTTTTCTCTCCAGAATCTTAATGTCAACATAATTGTGATTTTACAGACTAATGGTTGGCTTGGGACTAATTGGTTCTTTTAGCCTGGAATTAGATGCCCACACCTAATGGGACACAGTGGTTCTGTGGGACCAAATTATAGCCCTGTCTTCTATCAGGCTGGTTGGGAAGATGTATTATAGGGTTTCCATGAATGCAAATAAGATGGACACAAAATATAGCAAAACTTGAATACCTCCAGAATTTCAAGCATAGATGGGGATGTCTGCTTTTCATTGGTATGATCATTTAGCTTCACTGTTTATTCCACAAATTGGTCAAGAGATTGCAATTTGGCATGTAGAAGCTCTGACCAATTATACTCAAAGAGCTCTCAATGACACCGTGAAACCTATTTCTGTCCTTAACACAGATGTAGCATTCAGAAGAAAAACTGTTTTACCAAAGCAAATGGCTTCAGATGTTCTCATATCAGCACAGAATTTTACTTGTATCATCACAGACTAAACTTCATATTTACATTCCTGATAATGTGATTCAAGTCTTCAAAGATTTCCACTCTCAAATCAATGCTAATTTTCACTAGCTTTGTTATGGGGACAGCTTTTCATTTCATGGCTTTCTGCTTCTTCCTGGTGGAAAAAATTGCTGGTATCTATAATCATTATCATACTCATTGGTGAATTTAGATGTTGCTGCATCTATTATTGCATTAATCTTAAATATTTTTGCTCATAGGACATCCATTGTCCAGATAGCTTTCAATTTGTTTCTCCTGAATCAGAGATTCATTATGACCCTTTAGATAGGCCTTGTCATAATGAAAGCATTTTTCTTACACATAACAAGAACTGGGCATCCCACCTTATAGACCTACATCCCTTATCAGGAGGAAACAGTTAATGATTTAATTTGTTTGCTCCTTTTCCCCTATATGATTTAGGATCTCCAATTATTGAGGGGGAGAAATGTTAGGTAGTAGTTACTAATGAGCAGTGAAATGTGAACCAATAACATAGCAGGGTCATGGGGTTTATTTGAATTGCCTGTAATGAACAACCAAGTATCCTGTAGAACAACAGGTGTACTAATTCTGAGAATAAACATATGGAAATGAAGGGTCTCCATTGATATACATCAAGTAGGAAAGATGAATGGGTCTAACTTCTTTCAGGGTCTACTGATGTCATTGTAAAGTTAATATTTATGGCAAAAAAATTCTCAATATATTTCTGAAGGAAAATCTCATTAATAGTGCAGGCACACTAAGATGCTGTTTGCCTGATCATTGACCCCAGCACCCATATGAATAGAATTGACTTGCAGATGAAGTCTCCCTAATTAAGATGGTCACCATGACAGGTTCAGAGAAAATCTACTCAGGTAAAAAACTTTCCTATCTTATATGAAGGAGGAGTTGAACATCTGATTGGTGAAGACTGAGGAAGGTGGATTCACATTAGAAAGTCAAAAGTCAAAAGCAATAACACTGAAAGTATCATGTGTGTATTGTGTCTTCTCTGCTCAAAGATGACCCACGCTCTCTTCTAAGACTATTTGTTGCTTGAAACTTACTGTCCTTTCACTATATTTTCACTCAAAATAACATTCTCTTGCTTTTCTTTTCATGTCTGTCTTTAAATTTTCTTTGTTGGGACAAAAGAACCAAACTTCAGTTCCGCAATCTTCTATAGAAAAAAAAATAAATATATCCCCCACAAACAAAAACCACAATACAGTTCAAAAAGAATGAAAGTGGAAGTACATGAACTTTTTTAGTGATTTGCTGTGATGCTTTCACTTTTTATTTCATTTTGCTTGGTAAGACAATCAGCTGTTTAAACTGGTCATTAGCTGAAAGGTTTAATTTCACTGTATGTGCTGAGCAGGACTTTAAAGCTTCCATTTTGTGTCTAAGATTAGAGACAGCATTTAGGCATATCTAGATGACTTATATTTTATTTATGTGGTTTGGGGAAGTTGGCCTGAGGGTAAATGCACACCAGGGCTTCCATTTTTATGTCTCTTTAACAATCATTAGTATATAAATAAAGAATAAAACTATAAAGTTTGGAAGATAATATAGAATAATAATTTGTGGCAGCTGAATATTACTTAGAGCACATACATAAAAAATATACCATAAACATGACAAGTCAGACTTTAAATACATGTATGTACACTGAAGAGATTTATGAAAATGAAAAGTCCTTCCACAAATGTGGAGAAAGTCACAGAGGTACTGAACATACTTTAGTGTTTTAGAGAAGAGAATGTTATTATCTTTAAATCTTTGTAATGTTTAGCTTTTATAGTGTCCTAAGCCCCAGGAATCCTTTGGGGGAGTGTTATAGAGATCAATTTCCTAGACCACAACACAATAATTTTGGGTGACTTTAACACACCTCTTTTACCACTAGGTAGATCTTCCCAAAAAAGCTGAACAAAGAAACTATAGAACTCAATAATACAATCAATATATCAAACCATCTATATTTGCAAATATCTTCTCCCTCTTGTCTTATATTGGATGACGGGTTCCATTCTTCTTACCCTAGCCCTGGGCAGTGAACTGTGCAAGGCCATTCTCATCACCCCTCTTAACTAAAGAAAACATGTGCTCTCATTGATCAAGTTCTTTCCACACTGGTTGCTGTCTTTTCTCTATAGTAGTTAATATCAGCCTCTGTGTTTGTATCATTTTCTTCAATTGTAAAAAAGTGAAGCTCTTGAAATCTAATTTTATTCTTTAAATTTACACTTTTATTTTTAACTGTTGAATATTGATCATGTGTGTTGGTTTTAGAATGTGATATTTTCATGTATCTTCACGTAGTACAATGATCACAGCAAGTAATTAACATATCTGTAAGCTTATATACATAGTTTATTTTTACAGTGAGAGCATTTAAAATGTATTTTTCCAGCAATTTTTAAAAATCAAAAATATGATTATTGACCATGATCACATTGTTGTATAATAGGTCCAGAAAACATATTTCTCCTGGCCAACCAAAATGTAGAACACTTTTTGTCAACACCTATGTATTTCTCACACCACTCTTACCCCTAGCCTGTGGGAACTATTCTACTTTTCACTTCAAACAACTTTAAAGCCTAAGAATTTTTCCAACTTGGGTTTCATATTCTTTTGCTTGGGTAAATTTCCTCCAAAATTTTCACATGCACTAATTTTTCTATTTTATAACTATTGACTTATTCTTTAACTCATCCTACTATGACTTTGGCTTATGTACTACAAAAGTCAATTATTCTTTCCAAAAAATTAGCTATAACCTCCAAGAAACTTAATCTATAAAAAATTGTTCCCATCTTATTTGATTTGTGAGCAGTGTTTCCTTTCTAAATCAGTTACATCTGGGTTTTAAATGTAAGATATGATTGGCACTAGGTGCTCTTTCCCATTCTTCTTCTCACCATCTTCACTTGCTAGGAAATATGTGCCAATAATATTATCTCCAATGATTTCAAAATCAGATACGGATGACTTCATTTATTGTCAGTTTGCTCCTGGCTCTCTAGAACTCTCTTTCCGCTTGTCCCCATTGTTCACTTGTTCAAGTCACATACCTCATGGTCAAAATAACTAGTCTGTATTTACTCACTTCTACACCTGATCCTTCTCTAGGTATACGAATAACGTCTCATTCCACTTCACTGAATATTCCAGGACCTTAGGGTTATTTTTATGGCATAAGTATCATCAATTTCACCTATAAATGTGTTCTAAATCCATCCACCTTTAGTTTTCATCTTTCACTGTCCTTTTGCTTCAATCCAGATGTAGCCCTCTCTCCCTTGAAGAATTACTCTCACAGCTCCCTATCCAACTTATACTTAGTTTTGTCACATTAAGTGTGTTTCCCACATTGTTGCTATGCCTAAATTATGTGTGAAATCTTCCAGTGGCACCATATTATTTCACATAGATTTGTTAAAATTCTCAGGCTCCTGTATCTCAAGAACATCATCTCACCACCATAGCCCATTTCCCCCCATATCTTGGGGGTTTCAGCAACCCTTGTTATCTTTTTCGCATCAACTGTGCCATGCCACCTCTCATGTTAGCATTTTTAAGTTCTCAGAATACTTTCATTTCTCCCCCCTCAAACATAATGATACCTAAATCCTACTCAAGCCTTTAGTCTCTGATAAGATGGTATTACTTCAGGAAATCCTGACAGTAAGATTAATTTCCTTCATTATATGCTTTCACATTAGAGGCACTTTTGTTTAAAGCACTTATCTTAGTCTAAAATTCTGTCTGCTTGCTTTTATATTAGTAGAGAATAAAATACTCTTTTGATACAGAATAATACTCTCTTTCTCCGCTACTAGACCATAATTTCCAGGAGATCAGCAACGATGACTTTATCAATTACTTTAAAAAAACTCTACCATGTTATTCTACAGTAGAAGCTCTCCTTCCACTTTCTTCTCCAAGAAGATTTAAACAGTCACTATAACCACAGGATTTTAAATACTCTGAATTTTTATCCATAGCAACAATTCAAAATTTCTCACCTATAATAGGAATACCTTGGTTTCATGAATGGAGCTATTCTATTTATGTAGGTTCTCAGGTCATTTTAATAAAAACATATCTCTGAGCTAAACTCCTTTGCACATTTGGGATTTAACATCTTAGGAATTCTCTTTCTCTGTGGGCCTTTCTCTCCTCATACTTCCAAAGGAGGACTATTACCCTAAGATCACTCAACTGTTTACTTCTTGCCATAAATTCTGGACATAATATGTGCATCATATCTCTTTTGAGAATACATCTCAATCTCACAATATAAAGCTTTTATCAAAATGTGCTGTTTGTCCAATAAGAAACTTCTTCCATTGTGAAGGCATCAGAGCATCAGACTGTGTCTCTACTCATAACCACAGTAAGTTCTAATCCATATCAAGGGCACATTGGCTAAACCTCATATCATTTATTTCCTCATTTGAAAGAGAATGCTGTTTTGGTAACATCCTGCAAAAGAATTGACCTTGCACTTTGCAGGATACAGAGTCTTCTAAAGCCTCTGCAAAAGTGGTTAAGGGTAGATCGAGAAACTATGAGGATCATAAAGTATAAGAGAAGTTGCTTGTCTGTAAAAGAACTACTGTATTGTCTTCAGTATTAATAGTACATTATTCTGCTTTTATAATAGAATCACATTTTATGTACTGTCAGAATCCAATTGTTTAAAAATGGTGAGCAATTATTTTTCTGTATGATCAGAGTCACTGAATTGATCACGCAAAATTGAATCATAGAAATATCAACCAGGGAGGAACATTTAGAAGAAAATGGGGAAAACCAAACGTAGAATTACTTTATGATCTAACAGCCCTGCTTCTGTGTATGTACACAAAAGATATTAAATCAATATGTCAGAGAGATATATGAAGGCTCATGTTCATTGCCACATTATTCATAATTGCCAAGTTATGGAATCAACTTTTCATCAAGAGATGAAAGAATGAAGAACTGATTTATCTATACAAATAGTATTCAGCCTTAAACTGGAAATTCTGCCTTTTGAAATATTAATGGAATTAGAGAACATTAGGCCAAGTGGAATAAGCCAAACATAGAAAGACAAATATTGCATGCTCTCACATGTGGAATCTAAAACAATTAAACTCCTGGAAGCAGAGAATAGAAAGGTGGTTGCCTTGGTCTGCAAGGTAGAGAAATGAGAAGCTGATGGTCAAAGGGGACAAAACTTCATTAAGACGGAAGGAATAAGTCAGATTTTTAGGTTAATCTCGCAGGATGGTGAATATAGCTAATGAATGAATACATTTCAATATCACTGAGAATAAATTTTTAACGTTGTAATGAAAATATTAAATATTAGAGGTGATGGGCAAATTAATTCATTTAGGAATTTCATATTGTATTAAATATTGTAACACAGTTTACACAGTGCCCCCATAAACATATACAACTATACCTTGTCAATATGTAATTGAAGAAGTAAAAAAATAAGATGTCCCTTAAAAAGAAAGAAAATGAGAATACATTAAATATAAAAGGTGATGCAATATTATGCTGCAAGGTAATAAATGAAGCTTTCACAAAAGTACCAGGTCTTGCACAAATGCATAAATGATTCCATGTCAGTTCTCTTTTGGAACTTTCATCTGAAAGATCAAAATAATATTTAGTTTTATATCCAACCTGTTTTTGCCTCTTGCTCATTAAATTATGCTATGGATATTTTTCAATTATTTCATTTCTTATCAAATTGCATTCATATAAAATAAAGGATGACTTATCCCATCATTAAGGAGTAACTGTTTTTCCAAATATGGAAACTGGGTGAGATATCTGAAAGGAATTTCATCTAGTTGTGAGTAATGTTCTCTTGTGGGTGACCCTGCTGCATGTAAAGTTAATTGTGTCAAAAATGAATCTATGAATCATATAATCAAAGAGTTAACTTTTTCTTTAAAGATGGCATTTTGAAACATTGTTACATGATACTCTAGGCTTTTTCTTTGCAACCAACATGTAACAGCAATCATCATGGAAAAATATTGGAAATGAAGTGCTCTGTAAAATCAATAATTTTGTAAAGAGCAAATATTCAGAAATCATTCAGATATTATGTGCCTCTGAAGTCAGCATACAAGGAAGGGGAAAACCAAGATATAATGCTCAGTTGGGTTAGAATCACACCTGTGAGTGCCCTCTACACAATGAAAGTGCTTGGGTTTTATTTGAATGAAAGAGTATAAGCATGAATAATGTTAAGCAAAAGAATATCAGTTTTAAAAAGAGCAGATTGCAGGGAGAACTGTGAAGATATGAGAATCAATTGTGATGAGGCAGGTTACAGAAGCAGTAGACATGTAGAGGAGGGGTGCAAATGAGTGAAGTGATGGAAGAAATCCCCAGATGAGGAAGGAATTCAATGTGAAAAATGCATCTGGTTTGCAGGATTCAGACTGGACTTGTTCTGTGAGCATACATGATAAAACAAAAAGGAAAAACAAAGATTTTGAGGACATATAATGAGTGTAATTTGGAACATGATTCTGAGCATCCCCTGATACTTCCCTCAATATCTGGAGGAGTCATTCTTGCTTGCTAGGCAGGACAAAATTCCAATTAAGTGGTTATGAAGTTTCAGTTATACAGAATAACTTCTAGAGACCTTCTGTAAAACATTGTACCTGTTGTTAACAATACTGTATTATGTGCTTAAAATTTTAGGAGGGTAAATATATTCAGTTTCGTGAACACAATAACTTAGAAAAAAATGTAATGCTAGTGCCAAATACTGTCTTTTGTAGCTATTTAGGACTCAACTAGGGAAAAAAGTGCTAAGGTAGGGGTCCATCATATGTCTCTTAACTTGAAATATTTAGCTACCATTACTTAATTTTCTGTCAAGCTATTCTTTTGCAACCACCTTAGAAATACAGAAAAATAATTACAAAATAGGATAAAAGGAAATATTTCTATCCCCACTCTGCACTATATTTTGTTTCTGAAAATCCTTTGAAATTTATTATAACAAATTTTGGTAGGCTATAATAAAACATCAGTGGATATCTATATCAACTTGGAATTAATGGAGTGGTTAAAAAATTCAAACTTTCATAATTCCACACTAACAAATCTAGTTATTGTTAGTTGGTAATCATTTCAGTCAGGAACATTGGGAAAATATGAAGAGAACAAGCACATCTACTTGCTTCCAAATTTTTTTGAAAAAAAAGAAAAGAAGTTTGAGAAAACTAGAATCTTGTTTATGTGGTTGTTCCAGCTTGGGGTAACTGAGTATGATATGACATTATATGAGTAAGATTTGACATTCATGTTGAATTTTCCCTATATAGTTAAACATTATAATTGTCTCTTTTTTTTGGGGGGGGGCAGTAATGGGAACAGAACCCAGGGCCGCATGCATTCTAGGGAAGAGCTTTGAAACTTACCTGCATCTCAGTTAAAACAATTGTGACTTTTAAGCTTCCCTTCCTTGGATAAAATCCTGGAACTTTCTTGTTATTCATCTTAAATTACAATAAGATGAACTACAAAATTCATTTTGTTATGGACCCAATCTGTATGAAGAAAGTTAAAAAATAATGCTTAAAAATAATTATGCCCAGAGATAGCAACACTATTTTTCTTTTCTCCTAGGAAAATATGTCTGCATCTTTCAAGGGCTCCAATAGCTCCAAATTCCAGGTCTCTGAGTTCATTCTCATGGGATTCCAGGCATTCACAGCTGGCAGCACTGGCTCTCCTTGCCTTTGGCACTGCTCTATCTCTCCACAATTGGTGCAAACATCCTCATCCTCACCACCATCTACCAGGACTTTTCTCTGAAGCAGCCTATGTACCTTTTCTTAGGCATCCTCTCTGTGGTGGACATGGGCCTGTCCACCACCATCATGCCTAAGATCCTGGCCATCTTCTGGTTTGATGCCAAGGCCATTAGCCTCCCAGAGTGCTTTGCTCAGATTTATGCCATTCACTGTTTTCTAGGCATGGAGTCTGGTGTCTTCCTGTGCATGGCTTTTGATAGATATGTAGCTATTTGTCATCCTCTTTGCTACCCATTGATTGTCACCAATTCCTTCATCACCAAATCTACCCTGTTCATGGTGCTTAGAAATGGCTTGTCATTCCAGTGCCTGTACTTACAGCCCAGCGTCATTATTGTTCCAGGAATGAAATTGAACATTGTCTGTGCTCTACTCTTATTGTCACAAGCCTGGCTTGTGATGATAGGAGGCCCAATAGTATCTGTCAATTGTTTGTGGCATGGCTTATAATGGGCGGTGATCTAATTCTTATTATACTGTCATATGCCCTGATTTATAATAATAAATATATATATAATAAATATATATAATTTGTCTTTCATTTCAATCTGGTCCATGATGCTCTACCTTATACTCTAATCTTACCTGCTTTCTTCTAGGTCCAGGCTCAGAATATATCATAAAATATCTGGTATGTTTTCTAGGATAAATCTTGAAATATGAATAGTAATTGGTGCTCAGGTCTACCAGTACTAGAAGTCTATCACACAATGTGTACTGTGACTCTCCCTCAGTTTGATTAAAAAAAGGTATTTCTATTGGGGTCTTAGGTATAAATAAAATAATTTGAACTGCCTTTTCTATTAGTCTGACTGGTAGATTTGTTTGACTTGAATTGGATTTATGCAAAGACGATGAAGAGAAAACATACAATGTTTATGGATTCATGAAACCATTTATTTTAATGGCATTATATTTCCTGACATAAAGATAGTTGAAAAAATGTGTATAATTATATAAGCAGGGACTTCAGTAAAATAGAACAGAGATGACAGTTTTTTTCTCTATTTTTTGATTGAAACATTATAGTCAGACATAATAGTTGGGTTCATTTTGACAAAACCCTTTGTACAAGGAAATTGATTTCAACCTCGGTTCCCCCACTAAATACCTTCCTTTCCTATTTTTCTTCCTCTCCTCTACTGATCTTCCTTTTACTCATTTATTCATTTTTGATTGGTGCTTTCTTCATATACATAAAGGTGAAATCCCTTTGGTACATTTATATGTGCAAATAAAGTTATTTTGTTAAATTCACCCAAATTTCCTCCCATTTCCAATCCTTCCTTCTTCTCTCTCATGCTCCACCTTCTATTCCACAGATCTTCCCTCTATCCTACTGGTCTTCCTTCTATTTATATACAGTGTTTATTTTTAAATTGGTGCTTTATACATGCACATCAATGTGAAATTCACTGTAATGTTTTTAGATGTTCACTAAATGTGTTTTGGTCAATTTCATTCCACAATTCCTCTCTTTTCCTGTCCCTTCTCCCTTGCCTTCAATTCCTTTACTCTGCTACACTCATTCCTTTTATTTTCCTGAGACCCTACCTTTATTTCCTTATTTTGATCTAGATTCTGCATGTGAGAAAATCATTCAACTCTTGATTTTCTGATTCTGGATCATTTCATTTTCATGTTATTCATTTCTTCCATTTACTGGCAAATGTCATTATTTCATTCTTATTTATGGCTGAGTAAAATTCCATTGTGTGTGTATATGCCATATTTTCTTGATCCATTAATGAGGCATCTGTGATTAATGTGTTGATTTCATTATTTGACTATTGTGCATTATGCTGCTATAAATATTGAAGTGGCTGTTTAACTATAGTATGCTAATTTTAGTTATTTTGGATAAATATGAATAAGTGGTATAGATAGTTCATATGGTGCTTCCATTCCTAGCTTTTTGAGGAATCATCATACTGTTTTCCAGAGTGATTGCACTAAATTTCAGTCCCATCAACAATTTTCCCCATATCCTCCCCAATATTAATTATTATTCAAGTTCTTGATAATGGCCATATGGACAGAAGTGAGATGAAATCTTCATGAAGTTTTGATTGCTAGAAATGTTGAATATTTTTTCATGTATTTGTTGGCCATTTGTGTTTATTCCTTTGAGAAATATGTATTTATGTTTGCCTGTTGATCGATTAGATTGTTTGGGTTATGTTGGCATTGAGTTTTTTGTGATCTTTATATGTTCTAAATATTAATCCTGTCATAAGAGCAATGGGGCAGAGATATTCTTTTTCAATTTTATAGGCCCTCTCTTCATGCTTTTAATTATTTCCTTTGCTCTATAGGCCCTCTCTTCATGCTTTTAATTATTTCCTTTGCTCTGAAGTAAGTTTTAATTTAATAACATCACACTTACTCATTCTTGGTTTTATTTCTTGAATATTAGAGGTATTACTTATGAAGTCATTACCACATCTATATGATGGAGTGTTGACCCTGTGCTTTCTTCTAGCAGTTGCAAGTTTTCTGGTCTAATTTCTAAGTCTTTGGCCCATTTTGATTTGACTTTTGTTCTGTATGATAGGTATGTAATTTTATTCTTCTACCTATGAATTTATAGTTTTCTCAGCTCCATTTGTTAAAAAAAGAGTTTTCTATTCCAACATATATTTTTGCACCTTTGTCAAATATCAGATGTCTGTAAGTATGTGGGTTTGTTTCTTTTTCTTCTATTCTATTTCTTTGGTATTAGGAAAGTTTTTATGTTAATACCATGCCATTTTGTTATAGTAGCTCTGCAGTATAATTTGAAGTCAGGTGTTGTGATGTCTCATGCTTCACTTTTCTTCTTCAGAATTGTCTTGACCCTTTTGGGTTCCTTACTATCCCAAATAAATTTCAGGACTGCTTTTTTTCTAGTTCTGTGAAGAATTTCACTAGTATTTTGATTGGGACTGCACTGAATCTGTGGGTTTATTTTTGGTGTATAGCCATTTTGACAATATTATTTCTGCCCATCTAAGAGCATGGGAGGTCTTCCCATGTTCTGAGTTCTTCTTCCATTTCTTTCTTTATGTTCTACAGTTTTCATTGTAAAGCTGTGTTATCTTCTTTATTAGATTAATTCCAGTTTTGTTTTGTTTTTTAGTTTATTTTAAATAAATGTTTCTTCTGTTTTCTTTCAGCCGAATCATTGTCAGACTGTGAAAAGCTATTGATTTATGATGCTGATCTTGTATCCTGCTACTGCTGAATTCATTTATCAGTCTAGAAGTCTCCTGGTGGAATTTTTGGGGTATTCTAGATATAAGATCTTATCATTAATAAATGGAAATACTTTGAGTTCTTCTTTTTTTAAAATATATTCCTTTAATTTTTTTCTCTTGCTTAATTGCTTTGGCTAGAATTATGATAAATACATTGAATAGAAATGGTGATAGTGGAAATAATTTTTTTGTTCCTTACTTTAGAAAAAACAGCTTTCAGTTTTTCTCCATTCAGTATGATATTAGCTTTGGCCTGTCTTATATAGCCTTTATGATGTTGAGATAAATTCCTTCTATCCCCATTTTCTGCAGTATTTTTTTAAAACATGAATAGATAATGGATTTTATCCAAGGCCTTTTATGCATCTATTGAGGTGATTATATGATTCTCATTCTTAATTATACTTATTGATTTGCAAATGTTGAAACCACCTTGCTTTCCTGAGATGAAGCCCACTTGATCATGGTTTACTATCTTAATATGTTTTTGAGTGTGGTTTGATACCATTTTTTAAAAGATTTTTGCGTCTATGTTCATCAGGGATATTGTTCTGTAGTTTTCTTTCCTAGAAGTGTTTTTGTCTTATTTCAGTATCAGATGGGCTCCTTTAGTATCAGACTGGTTTCCTAGACTGTGTTTGGGACTTTTCCCTCCCTTTTAACTTTATGGAATAATTTGAGAAAGACTGGTATGATTTCTTCTTAAAAGGTCTAGTAGAACTTGGTTGAGAACCGATCAGATACTGGGATTTTATTTGTTGGAAGTCTTTTAGTTGCTATTTCAATTTAATTGCTATTTAATATTAGTCTGTTTGGATTTTCTGTATCTTCCTGGTTCAACTTGGTCAGGTCCTATACATTTAGAAATTTGTCAATGTCTTCTAGATTTTCCAGTTTTTTGGTATAAATTTTTAAAATACTTTCTAATAATCCTCTAAATTTTAGAAGTATCTGTGATGATATCTACTTTACATCTCTAATTTTATTGATTTGGGTCTTCTTGCTCTTCCTTTTGGTTTATTTTGCTAAGGGTATATCATTCTTATTTAAATTTTTTAAAACCAACTCTTTGTTGTATTGATCCTGATGGCTCTATTTTCAGTTTTATTAACTTTTATTCTGATTTTGATTATTCCCATCCTCTATTAATTTTTGAATTAGTTTTCTCTTCCTTCCCATGGCCTCGAAGGAAGGCAAAAATTGATTTATTTGGGTTCTCTGTAATATTTAACATTGGTACTAAATGCTATAAAGTTTTTCTTAGGACTGACTTCATACAGTCCCAGGGATTTTGAAATGTTCCATCACTGATTTCATTTGTTCTAGGACTTTCTTGATTTCTTTTCTCAGTTCTCCTATGGTCAATTCCTCATTTAGAAGAGTATTATTCAATTTCCATGAGTTTGTATGATTTATCTTATTCTGTTTTTTTTCCTGTTGATTTTTATTTTTATTCCATCATGTTCTGGTAAATTCAAGAGAATTATATCCTATTTTTTTGTATTTGCTGAGACTTAGATTTTGACCTAGAACATGGTCTGTTTTAGAAAAGGTGTATGAAGTCATGAAGGTAAATTCAGGGTTTTTTTTGTGTGTGTGAAATATTCTGTAGATATCTATTAGGTCCGTTTTATTATAGCATTATCTAGGTTGAATATATCTGATTGTATACTTTGTTGAACCATTTATTGGTGATAAGGGTATGCTGAAATAATGATTAATGTATTGGAGTCTATCTGGGATTTAATGTCAAAGAGTATTTTTTAATGTAATTGGATACATTAACTTTTGGGGCGTATATATTTACTATCAATATATCTTCTTGTTGTATTGTTTTCTTTACCAGTATGTAATGCTCTTTGTCTCTTCTGAATAATTTTGGTTTTAATTCATCTTTGTCATATATGAGAATAGCTATACTAGCTTGTTTTTAGACTCTATTAATGTGGACATTTTCCATATCTTTTTCCCTTCAGCCTGTGTCTTTACATATAAGATGAGTCTCTTTCAAACAGGATGGATTTAAAAAATGGTTTTGACTCATTCTCCTAATTTGTATCTTTTAATTGGGGAGTGCAGTCTAGTTATGTTTAGTGTTAACATGGATATGTGTTTGTGGTTTGCTGCTATTTTAATTTTTTATATTAATTCTGTCTTGAATCTCATTTAGATGATTAGTCTTCTAATCCATTAAGCCATTTCCACTACTGACTCTTCAATTAAAGTTAGTCTTCCTTCCTAAACTATAGGTTTTCCCAGTTCCTTTTTTCTTTTTATTTTTTTTATCTGCCAGTCATTTTCTCCTGTTTTTGTTTGTTTGTTTTTGACTGTGCCACCCTTCCTCTTTGCTACTGCCACAAAAAGCAAGCTGCAACTGAAGCTGGCACTTCTCTAATTGTTATTTATATTTGAGTTTCTGACTTTCTCCCTCCTACCCTTTCTCTACACACACACAAACACACACACACACACACACACACACACACACACACACATATGTATGTATATGTATATAACACTTCAATATTAAGTTTCAGTGAGTTTCCTTAGTCACCCACATCACTGAGAATCAATCCTCCCACTTTGTAATTCTGACAATGAGGAGCTGCTGGGAAATATGGCCTTCCTCCAATCTGCCATCTTCTCTCAGAATTCTAATTTTTTTCTTAATGCATTTATGATATTATCTACACTTCTTGCATTTGATTCTGTCATAGATTTTCATAGTATGTAATCAGAAATAACTTCTTAACCATCACTGGATTATGAGTATTTATATTTTTCAGTCTGTCCAAATAAATAATATGTGATGAACATCTTTGCCCACAGATGTGCTCATGCACAGACACAGATGCTTTTCATAGTGGAGCAGCAGATATTTTATTTATACTATACACATAGGAGTTGGCATGGTGGGTCATAACCTATGAACATTACTGCTAGTGGGGCAGCATTTTAGCTGGTGGTCAACTTTTCAATAAACTGTGGAACCAAAAGACTATAAAATCATATTTTGAAGTGCTGAGAAAAAATTTTGTCAACTAGAATTATATATCCAATTAAAATATCTTTCAAAAAAAAGATAAAATGAACACCTATTCATATAAACAAAAACTGAGAGGAAATACAAAAGTATGTTAGACAGAATAAAGAATAATAGAATGGAGAGATGGCGGCCAAGGGAGTACAGCACACCAGTACGCTGCGCCACTGTGTGGGAGAAACACGAGGTGAAATGGCTGAAGGCTACCTTGGTGGGAATCCCCAGTGAAATTGAAGTGCTCCAGAATCTAGAGGTCAAAATTCCAGCGCGCGGGATTCAGCTGCAGGGGCTTGGTAGCGGGCGATATCTCCGCAAGGAGCGAAGCAGTACTTGGTCGGATAGAGTCTGGGACGCGCCCGAGTTAATTAGCCGCAGTTACCAGAGAGGGATTACAGCGAAGCGGATTCTGCAGGCTCCTGCCAGTGGCACACTAGCCGCGCTGAGTGCTGAATTCCAGCTTTGAAATACAGGAGAGAATCGGTCCAGTTCGTTTCCCGACACCGGTCGGAACACGCAAGAGAACTGCAGCCGCCATCATGGAGTGCTGATGCAATCATCCCTGTTTTCTACTGATCTCAGCTCATTCAACTACAGAACAGGTGATTCCAGGCTGGTATTTGCCTGCGTCGCGCAGACAGATCGCTCAGGCTTGGGATTGGAAACTCTGAGGAGAATACTCTTCAGGCCTCACCCCTGGCAAGGCGGGCGCCGGGCTTTGAGCGGACAGATTCTAGTTCCCCGGGTTGCTTTGGCCCAGGGCGGGAGATCCTTCTTGGCCCGGGGCTACGGAACCCGCGGCGACTGTGTCTTTGACCCTTCCCCTGTCTGAGCGTACACTGAGCTGGGAGAGGTTGGAGCTGCCAGGCCCGGGCGGGGGCCGCCTGGGCCTGAGGCTGGGGTACCTCTGTGGAGCCTGCTCCGAGCAGAGTGTGGCAGGGATCGGAGAGGCTGGGTTCTGGCCCTCGTGGCTGCTTGAGCCCAGGGCCGCGGAGCCTGCGGGGACCGCGAGCTGAGGCCACCCACAAGTGAAACTTGCGACGAGGGGCAGCGGGACTCTGTCTCCTGGAACATTTTTGACCCGGAGCTGGAGAGCCCGCGGGAAGTGCATCTTAGACTCTGCTCCCAGGGGAGCGTACACCGAGCAGGGAGAGTTTGGTGCGGCCAGGCTTTGGCACCTAGCAGGGAGAGTCTGGTGCGGCCAGGCTTGGGCTCCCAGGGCGGCTCTGGCCTGGGATTGGGGAACCCGCGGCGGTTGCCCTGAGGAGCCTGCTCCTAGCAGAAAGTGGCGGGGATCGGAGAGACCGGCTCCTGGCTCCCGAAGCGGCTCTGGCTCAGGGTTGGGGATCCTACAGGGACTGCTTCTTGGTCCGGGTCCTGCTGGGTGCTGCGGGGGCCTGGAGGGCAGAGTGGAGCTGCCTCCTGTGCCCAGAGCAGGCTAAGGGTCCCGCCGGTGTGGTATCGCGACACCCCAACTGCAGCTGGGGCCGAGGAGAGTAGCCGCCCACGCCTGGAACAGGACCAGCGACCCGACGGCAGGGTAGCCAAGTCAACCCACTTGGAGTAGAGGCCGTGAAGAGCTGCCGTCTGACCCTGCAAGGTAGGCAGTCCTGCGTCCCACTGGCAGGACAGGCTCGGCAGCCAGCCAGTGTAGTGGACGAGTAGCATCGAGGCAGTCACGTCACACTGGTTGGAGTGGGGGTTGAACAGAGCCGCCGCCAGCATCCGGAAGGAGCCCAGAGACCCGTTGGAGAGGCAGTTAGGTACCCCCACTGGGTGTGGGGGTTGAGCAGAACTACAGCCCAGGCCCGCAGGGTGGGCAGATCTGAGACCCACCGGTGGAACAGGCTTGGAGGCCGACCAGCGTGGTAGACACGTCACATCAATTGGAGTAGGGGTGGAGAAGAGCTGCTGCCCACGTCCGGATCAGGACCAACGATCCGAGGACGTGGTAGGAACGTCACCGCAATTGGAGTGGGGGCAGAGTAGAGCAGCCACCCGTGCCCGCAGGGCGGGCAGACCTACGACCAACCAGCGTAGTATATAGATCACCCTGATTAGAGGAGGATCACAGCCACCACCCGCCCTACAAGAGAGATATCCCAAATATACAAGAGCAACAAAAATAAACAGGGGGAAAAATTTCAAAAACACAACAGTTTCACGAAGCAGAAAGAAACGCAAGCAACATGAAAAGACAAGGAAAGAAAGGACCACAAGCAATGCAGGTCAACTCAACCCTAGAAGAGGTAATAGCTGCAGCAGATGGAATGTCAGATAAAGAGTTCAGGATATACATGCTTCAGATGATCTGGACTCTCAAGGAAGACATGAGACAGCAAAATCAGACAATGAAAGATCACATTGACAAGGAACTACAGAAACAAATCCAGGAAGTAAAAGATCAATTTCACAGGGAGTTAGAAGTAATAAAGAACAAACAAATAGAAATCCTAGAAATGCAGGAAGCAATAAACCAACTTAAAACCTCAATTGACAATACTACCAGCAGAATAGATCACTTAGAAGATAGAACATCAGACAATGAAGACAAAGTATTTCAACTTGAGAAGAACATAGACAGTTCAGCAAGACTGCTAAGAAACCATGAGCAGAACATCCAAGAGATATGGGATAACATTAAAAGGCCAAACTTAAGAGTCATTGGGATACAGGAGGGCACAGAGCTCCAAACCAGAGGAATGAACAATCTATTCAATGAAATAATACGAGAAAACTTCCCAGACTTGAAGAATGAAACAGAATCCCATATCCTAGAAGCCTACAGGACGCCAAAAGTGCAAAATCATAAGAGATCCACACCTAGACACATTATAATGAAGATGCCCAACATACAGAATAAGGAGAGAATTTTAAAAGCTACGAAAGAAAGAAAGCAGATTACATTTAGGGGCAAACCAATCAGGATAACAGCTGATCTCTCAACACAGACTCTGAAAGCTAGAAGATCCTGGAATAACATATTTCAAACACTGAAAGAAAATGGGCTCCAACCAAGAATCGTGTATCCGGCGAAATTAAGCTTCAGGATGGAAGATGAAATTAAAACCTTTCATGATAAACAAAAGTTAAAAGAATTCGCAGCTAGAAAACCATCTCTTCAAAAAATCCTTGGCAAAACATTACAGGAAGAGGAAACTGAAAATAACATTGAAAACCATCAGTGGGAGGTAGGACAGTAAAGGGGGGAAAGTAACCAAAGAGGAAAACTAATCAGGTTTAGTAACATAAATAAACAAATATGACTGGAGGAACAAACCTAATCTCAATAATAACCCTAAATGTTAATGGCTTAAACTCACCAATTAAGAGACACAGGCTAGTCGATTGGATCACAAAACAAGATCCAACAATATGTTGCCTACAGGAGACGCATTTGATAGGAAAAGATATACATAGACTGAAGGTGAAAGGCTGGGAAAAATCATTCCACTCATATGGACTGCGGAAACAAGCAGGAGTGTCCATACTCATATCAAACAAAATAGATTTCAAGCCAAAATTAATCAAAAAGGATAAAGAGGGACACTGCATACTGCTCAAGGGAACCATACACCAACAAGACATAACAATCATAAATATATATGCCCCAAACAATGGTGCACCTACGTTCATCAAGCAAACTCTTCTCAAGTACAAGAGTCTAATAGACCACCATACAATAATCATGGGAGACTTCAACACACCTCTCTCACCACTGGACAGATCTTCCAAACAAAAGTTAAATAAGGAAACTATAGAACTCAACAACACAATTAACAACCTAGACTTAATTGACATATGTAGAATATACCACCCAACATCAAGTAGTTACACATTTTTCTCAGCAGCACATGGATCCTTCACAAAAATAGATCATATATTATGTCACAGGGCAACTCTTAGACAATATAAAGGAGTAGAAATAATACCATGCATCCTATCTGATCACAATGGAATGAAACTGAAAATCAACGATAAAAGAAGGAAGGAAAAATCATGCACCACGTGGAGAATGAACAATAGGTTACTGAATGACCAATGGGTCATAGAAGACATCAAGGAGGAAATTAAAAAATTCTTAGAGATAAATGAAAACACTGACACAACATATCGGAATCTATGGGACACATTGAAAGCAGTTTTAAGAGGAAAATTCATTGCTTGGAGTTCATTCCTTAAAAAAAGAAAAAAACCAACAAATAAATGATCTCATACTTCATCTCAAAATCCTAGAAAAAGAAGAGCAAAATAACAGCAAAAGAAGTAGAAGGCAAGAAATAATTAAAATCAGAGCTGAAATTAATGAAATCGAAACAAAAGAAACAATTGAAAAAATTGACAAAACCAAAAGTTGGTTCTTTGAAAAAATAAATAAAATTGACAGACCCTTAGCCATGCTAACGAAGAGAAGAAGAGAGAGAACCCAAATTACTAGCATACGGGATGAAAAAGGCAATATCACAACAGACACTTCAGAAATACAGAAGATAATCAGAAATTACTTTGAATCCTTATACTCCAATAAAATAGAAGATAGTGAAGGCATCGATAAATTTCTTAAGTCATATGATCTGCCCAGATTGAGTCAGGAAGATATAGACAACCTAAACAGACCAATAACAATAGAGGAAATAGAAGAAACCATCAAAAGACTACCAACTAAGAAAAGCCCAGGACCGGATGGGTATACAGCAGAATTTTACAAAACCTTTAAAGAGGAACTAACACCAATACTTTTCAAGTTATTTCAGGAAATAGAAAAAGAGGGAGAACTTCCAAATACATTCTACGAGGCCAACATCACCCTGATTCCTAAACCAGACAAAGACACTTCAAAGAAAGAAAACTACAGGCCAATATCTCTAATGAACCTAGATGCAAAAATCCTCAATAAAATTCTGGCGAATCGGATTCAAAAACATATCAAAAAAATTATACACCATGATCAAGTGGGATTCATCCCTGGGATGCAAAGCTGGTTCAATATACGGAAATCAATAAATGTTATTCACCACATCAATAGACTTAAAAATAAGAACCATATGATCATCTCCATAGATGCAGAAAAGGCATTCGACAAAGTACAGCATCCCTTTATGTTCAAAACTCTAGAAAAATTAGGGATAACAGGATCATTCCTCAACATTGTTAAAGCAATCTATGATAAGCCACAGGCCAGCATCATTCTGAATGGAGAAAAATTGAAGGCATTCCCTCTAAGATCTGGTACAAGGCAGGGATGCCCTCTCTCACCACTTCTGTTCAACATAGTCCTCGAAACACTGGCCAGAGCAATTAGACAGACGAAAGAAATTAAAGGCATAAAAATAGGAAAAGAAGAACTTAAATTATCACTATTTGCAGACGATATGATTCTATACCTAACAGACCCAAAAGGGTCTACAAAGAAACTATTAGAGTTAATAAATGAATTCAGCAAAGTGGCGGGATATAAAATCAACACGCATAAATCAAATGCATTCCTGTATATCAGCGACAAATCCTCTGAAACAGAAATGAGGACAACTACTCCATTCACAATATCCCCCCAAAAAATAAAATACCTGGGAATCAATCTAACAAAAGAGGTGAAAGACCTATACAATGAAAACTACAGAACCCTAAAAAGAGACATAGAAGAAGACCTCAGAAGATGGAAAAATATACCCTGCTCATGGATAGGCAGACCTAACATCATCAAAATGGCGATATTACCAAAAGTTCTCTATAAGTTCAATGCTATCCCAATCAAAATCCCAACAGCATTTCTTGTAGAAATAGATAAAACAATCAGGAAATTCATATGGAATAATAAAAGACCCAGAATAGCAAAAACAATGCTAAGCAGGAAGTGTGAATCAGGAGGTATAGCGATACCAGACTTCAAACTATACTACAGAGCAATAGTAACAAAAACAGCATGGTACTGGTACCAAAACAGGCGAGTGGACCAATGGTACAGAATAGAAGACACAGTAACCAATCCGCAAAACTACAACTATCTTATATTTGATAAAGGGGCTAAAAGCATGCAATGGAGGAAGGATAGCATCTTCAACAAATGGTGCTGGGAAAACTGGAAATCCATTTGCATCAAAATGAAACTGAATCCCTTTCTCTCGCCATGCACAAAAGTTAACTCAAAATGGATCAAGGAGCTCGATATTAAATCAGAGACACGGCGTCTGATAGAAGAAAAAGTCGGCTATGATCTACATACTGTGGGGTCAGGCCCCAAATTCCTCAATAGGACACCCATAGCGCAAGAGTTAACAACCAGAATCAACAAATGGGACTTACTCAAACTAAGAAGTTTTCTCTCAACAAAAGAAACAATAAGAGAGATAAACAGGGAGCCTACATCCTGGGAACAAATCTTTACCCCACACACTTCAGATAGAGCCCTAATATCCAGAGTATACAAAGAACTCAAAAAATTAGATAATAAGATAACAAATAACCCAATCAACAAATGGGCCAAGGACCTGAACAGACACTTCTCAGAGGAGGACATACAATCAATCAACAAGTACATGAAAAAATGCTCAACATCGCTAGCAGTCAGAGAAATGCAAATCAAAACCACCCTAAGATACCATCTCACTCCAGTAAGATTGGCAGCCATTAAGAAATCCAACAACAACAAGTGCTGGCGAGGATGCGGGGAAATGGGTACACTTGTTCATTGTTGGTGGGACTGCAAAATGGTGCAGCCAATTTGGAAAGCAGTATGGAGATTTCTTGGAAAGTTGGGAATGGAACCACCATTTGACCCAGCTATTCCCCTCCTCGGTCTATTCCCTAAAGACCTAACAAGAGCATGCTACAGGGACACTGCTATATCGATGTTCATAGCAGCACAATTCACAATAGCAAGATTGTGGAACCAACCTAGAAGCCCTTCAATAGATGAATGGATTAAAAATGTGGCATTTATACACAATGGAGTATTACTCTGCAATAAGAAATGACAAAATCATAGAATTTGGAGGGAAATGGATGGCATTAGAGCAGATTATGCTAAGTGAAGCTAGCCAATCCTTAAAAAACAAATGTCAAATGTCTTCTTTGATATAAGGGGAGTAACCAAGGACAGGGTAGAGACGAAGAGCTGGAGAAGAAGAATAACATTAAACAGGGATGATAGGCGGGAGGGAAAGTGAGAGTTAAGGGAAATTGCATGGAATTGGAAAGTGAGCCTCAGGGTTATACACAATTACATATAAGAGGAAAGGAGGAGTAGGAGAAAAATTATATAAGTGGAAGAAACGATTTATAGTAGAGGGGATGGAGAGAGAGAAGGGGAGGGGAGGGGAGGGGAGGGGTGAGGGGACAGTGGAGAATGGGATAGACAGCAGAATACATCAGTCACTAGAAAGGCAATTTGTAAATCAATGGAAATGTAACTGATGTGACACAGCAATCTGTATACGGGGTAAAAATGGGAGTTCATAACCCACTTGAATCAATCTGTGAAATATGGTATAATAAGAACTATGTAATGTTTTGAACAACCAACAATAAAATAATTAAAAAAAATAATAAAAAATAAATAAAGAATAATAATTAGTGATATAAACATAGGAAGGCAGAAATAAGTACACTAATCAGGAAAAATATTTAATTAATTATGAATGAATCTTATAAAATGGCAGAAATAATATATAAATTCTTAACTTATGTATACATAAATTATATAACAATTATCACAAAAAGGGCAGGGAATGAGTCAATAGAGCTAAAATGTTGTGAGGTTCTCACATTGTTAAAGTGATAAACATACTATTTTAAATAGACTTTAGTGAGTGAAGAGTTTATGTTGTAATATCTACTTTAGCTTTTGCAACGTGATGAAAGGCTGGATAACAAAAAGCTACATAGGGCAAAATGCAATAATAATAGTGATTATATCTATTTTATTAGTAAAAAAAAAGAATAAGAAAAAAAGATATGACTAAATTAAACAAATAGGAACAAAAAGAACTTGGAAAAATTTCTTCAGTAATTAGATCAATATAAGATGACTAAAGGACTAATTGAAATAAAATAATTACTCTTAATTACAAAAATTGAGAAGACAAATGATTAGAAATACAAGAAATAGTTGGTGTGGCTATTGTAGACAAGAGAAATTTTTTTACGTGCTCCAAGTTTATTCATTTTTTGTTAATAACTCATTATCTTCTAATTCATCAGAGATTCACCACATATACAAAAGTCCCAGTAATACCTGTTTATATTCCTTATACAACATCATAAGGAGGAAAATAAACCTCGTTATTTTTCCCTCTTTTTGTTACTGAAGAATTATTTTAACAAAGATGCACCATTTTTCATTTATCTTTCTCAAATGATGATATGATAGACAAACTGATACTCAGCAAAATTTTAAGGAAATAAATAAGGCATGAGGTAGTTTCCATCATGATTAAAGTTGATTCAACTTCTGCTCTATTTAGCAATCATTATTCTCCGTTGGGTCCAGGGTCTATGCAGCTCATCTATGAAATAAGAGTGTGTGTTTTAAAGTTTTTTTTCATTTGCTGTTTTTAAATTTTTTTAAGTCTTTTTTTGTTATACATGACAGTAGAATGTATTTTGACATATTATATACATATGGAGTATAACTTCCCATTCTCGTGGTTGTACATCGTTTGGAGTTACACTGGTTGTGTATTCTTATATGAACATAGGAAAGTAACAGACACCACAAGTTTTAATACAAAAAAATTAGGAGAAATAAAAAGCAACAGTTTGTATATGACACTATCAATTCCACACAAATATAAAATACCTAAACTTATCAGTGTCTAATATTACAAACTCACATATTCTTGAGCAAAGAAGAAAATGATGAGACTAGAAGGGAAAAATTGACAAGTTGGTAGTCAAATCATAGATGGATATTTTAGTATATCTTCTCAGTAACTGACAAACAAGGGGTTAGAAAAATCAAATTAATATAGAAGATCTGAGAAGATAAGCAACTAAACCTAATTGATGTTCACAGAAAACAACACCCAACGGCTTTTAGTAGTTTGTATTATTTTTCAAATAATGTAAAATGTTTACAAAATAAACAAAAGGAGAGTATTAGGAACCACATTTTGCCAATGAACTTGAAAACTCAGAATGTAGATTAGATGAGATTCATGTTACATGTACTACAACTGATGTAAGAAATGCAAGGTGATAGTAGCTTTGCATTTATATTGAAATTGTATTGACTACTTGATACAATAACCTCCATGAACTTGTATGCATACTTGTGTGCAAAGTTATTCAGGGACAATAAACTGTGGCCAAGCAAGGCTATCCCAGTAATTCAAAGTTGGTTAACAAGATTATCAATTTAAGATACTACAAAGCAAAATTATTGAGAAAAAATATCACCATGGTTAACTAGATCAAGATAAGTATTTGTCCCAATTCAAGAACGGTTCAAGATAAAAACACACAGAAAGCTAAGATTATAAAGGGGTATCTTTAACTCATAAACCCTATGTACTATATCAAATTTCATTATTAGAAAAATATTAAAATCTTTCTCCCTAAGAATAAAAACAAAACAAAGGTGTCAACTGATGTCTCTTCATCCAACCTCATAACACAGGTCTGGGAATAAAACATACATATTAGAGAGATATAACATGATCATGCTTTGAGAGAACCAATATTTTTTTTTAAGAGAGAGAGAGAAAATTTTAATATTTATTTTAAAATTTTTGTTGAACACAACATCTTTATTTTGTTTTTATGTGGTGCTGAGGATCGAACCCAGCACCCTGCGCATGCCAGGCGAGCATGCTACTGCTTGAGCCACATCCCCAGCCCAAACCAATATTTTTGATATGCCATTTTCTCACAAATTTATCTGTAGATTGTCACCACTATGAACATTTCAACAGACTTAAAGCAGAGATGATTGACAATAATAGCAACTAGTGATGCAAAATTATTTTTTTAAATGGAAAAAAAAGAAGATAAACGTTTCCAAATGATAAGCTAGGATGAAAGGGAAGACATCAAATATCAAATATTTAACAAAATATTTCAAGCTTTGCCAAACAATAGTTCAAATTAGATATAATGAAGAAATTCATTGAAAACAACTTATCATATATAATGCAAAAATAAATTAGAAAAGAATTATTTAAAATGGAATAGAAATTGAAAGCATAATCAAAAGTTTTCTAATGATTTCACTGGTAACTCTGAAATTTTAAAACTAACTACTATAAATCTCATCAAAGTCAAAAAAAAATAGTGGAGGAGAGAACACTTTTCATCACATTCATAAGACCATCCTATTGTGGATACATAGAACTTATTTTTTTTTTAATTTTTTATTGATTATTTAAAGCATTACATAGCTCATGATATATCATCTTTCATACATTAGACTCAAATTGTGTTTTGAACTCCCATTTTCACCCCAAATATAGATTGCAGAATCACATCTGTTACATATTCACATTTTTACATAATGCCATATTAGTGTCTGTTGTATTCTGCTACCTTTCCTAACCCCTACTATCCCCCCTCCCCTCCCCTCCCCTCCCATCTTCCCTCTCTATCTCCCCTGCTGTTGTTCAATTCTCTCCCTTTTTTTTCCCTCCCCCTTGCCCCTCATAGCCTCTTATAATTTTATGTATCCTTGAAGGTCTCCTACCATTTCCATATGCTTTCCCTTCTCTCTCCGTTTCTCTCCCCCCATTCGTCTTTGTTTACTGTAGTCTTTTCCACATGCTCTTCCTTCCTGTTCTGTTCTTAGTTGTTCTCTTTATATCAAAGCAGACATTTGGCATTTGTTTTTTAGGGCTTGGCTAGCTTCACTTAGCATAATCTGCTCTAATGCCATCCATTTCCCTGCAAATTCTATGATTTTGTCATTTCTTAGTGCTGCATAATATTCCATTGTGTATAGATGCCACATTTTCTTTATCCATTCATCTATTGAAGGGCATCTAGGTTGGTTCCACAGTCTAGCTATTGTGAATTGTGCCGCTATAATCATTGATGCAGCCGTATCCCTATAGTGCGCTCTTTTAAGGTCCTCAGGGAGATACATAGAACTTATAATTACATGGAAACAAAAAATTAAATAACAAATGTGTCATAAATGCAGAAGAAATTTTTTTCAAGAAACTATTTTAAAAATAAGATAAAGTAACACATAAAATTATTATATCTAATGACACTGTCAACTTTATTTCAAAAATTGATAAAGAAGCTGGTAAAAATTTGGAAAATCAGCTAATCTATTTATCATATTAAATGAATAAGATAAGTATAATATGATAATTTCAATAAAGACAGAAAGTTAATTAAAATTAAAACACCCACTGCTAATTCCAACAAGTAAGTAAGCAAGCCAATGAGCAAAAAAACCCTTAAAACTGGGAACAGAAATGTTTTCCCATAACTTCATTAATGGCAATTTAAAACCCCACATCTGGCACATATTTATTGGTAATATAACGAATGCTTTCCTTCTACCTTCATGGACTGTCAAGGAAGCCCTTACACCACTTTCTGTTTGATGCTCTACTGAAGATTCTACACAGGGTATAAGATAAATTAAAGGCATAATGATCATGAAGTATCTAAAAATATCTTTATTTTCATATGACTATATACATATATATATAAAATACTGAAAAACTGTTAGAATTAATAAATGATCTAAGCAAGTTAACAATACAGAAGGTCTACATTTAGCAATTATATTTTGAGTCAATGTGTGAATGATTGGATATATAAAAGTATTCTTCTTAATAGCATTATAAAATGTAAAATATGTTGTAATAAATTAACAAAATTTATATTGTGAAACTTCAAAGCACTACTGAGATGAATTATGAAAACTTATGTAGTGATAAATATCTTTATAGATTTAAACTTTCAATATTCTTCAGACATTTTATCATCAGAGTTTATTTCCAGATTCAGTGCAACTCAAAATAAAATTCTAGGAAGCATCTTTAGAATGTTACAAGTTGATCACACAGAAATGAAAGTACTGAAAATAGCACAAATGAACTTGAAAAGGTTGAATAAAATTGGAGGATTTAGACTACTATAAATAAAGGCCTTTATAAAGGAACAATAATGAAAAGTACAATATTGGTGTGAAAAAGATAAATGGATCAAAGTAGTCACACAAATGTCCTCAAATAGACCCATATAAATTTAGTCAATTATTTATTGCATTTAGGTGAAGACCATTCAATGAAACAAAGGAAATCTTTTCAACGAATATCATTGATAATTTGATGTTCACATGAAAAAAAAATGTAAACTTCACTATCTTACCTCATGCAAAAAATCAATATTATATCCATCTATCATGGAATGAAATTAAATCAGGTTAGACATATATGAAAACAAATGTTAAAATGTTAAAATATTTATTGTTATTTTTAAAATATCACAGATCGCAACTTGGAAAACTTCAATCTGAATGTAAGAAACTCACATTAAACTATTCAGTAGTAGTTATTAATAAGCAATGGACTGTGAACTAATAACATAGTGGTTTATTTAAATTGCCTTTAATGAAGTAACTTGTAGAACAAGAATAGATATGCTAAGTCTGAATAAATGTATAAAAACAAGGGAGTCATCTAAGAAATTCATCAAGACGGAAAGATCAATGGCCCTAAATCCTGACAGGGTCTTCTTATGTCATTATAAAGTTAGGATCTATGACCATAGCTTTCTCAGTATATCATAGAAGGAAATTTTCTTTAGTTACACAGGTGCATTAAACTTAAGTCTGTGTTGTCATTGAACCCAGCACCAGCATTAACGAAGAATTGACCTGTAGATGAAGCCTTCTTGAATAGGATGGTCACCAAGATAATTCAGGGAAAGATCATGTAGGGTCAAAAACTGCCCCACTCCAAATGTGAAGGTGTTTAACACCTGATTGGTGAAGAATGCAGAAGGTGGACCACTGTTTTTATTTTATTTTACTTTTTTTTTTTTACTTATATCTGACAGCGGAATGCATTACAACTATTATTACACATATAGAGCACAATTTTTCATATTTTTGGTTGCTACCTGTCATTATCATCCATCATGCCCATCTCAAATCAAAGACGCCAGGATCTCTGCATGTAGTTATAGCCCCACTTTCTGCAGAGAAAAGATGTAGGTTGTGGCTAATGTTCCCATGACCAAGTGCACCAGGCTTGTCTATTTATAATTTGCCACTCATTTCTCTGCCCTTGATTTTCTTCTTGATGACACTCATCTCTCATCAAAGCCATCTATAGGATCTACCTGTAGGCAGAACATATATTATTATATCAGGATTTAGAAGCTGGTTCTCTGAGTCCTACATCTCTTGAGCTTTTCACAGTTTTTGGATTGTTTTCTTTTGTCTTGTGTATTTATCAGTGGTCATGGAAAATTGATTTTTTTAAACAAGATTTTTAAAAATATGTTTCTGTTTATTTACTTATATGTGGTGCTGAGGATCGAACCAAGGGCCGCACACATACTAGACAAGCACTCTACGGCTGAGCCACAACCCCAGCCTGAAAAATTGATTTTTAAACAAACCTTAATAACTTTCTTCCTTTCAACTAAAGGGAAAAAATATATCTGGCCACATGAGGACAAAGAAGATGGAGAAATGCTGGAGCCACAGATGATGTAAGGATGGGAGGGGAATAATGGACAGCAGAAGACACCCTGGAGAATGTCTGGGACAAAGCCACTGGCCTGGGGAAAAAGATAGAGAGGGAAAGTCAGGATGAGACTAGGGACAGAAAACTTTGAGGTTTCTACACTGTTTGGCTAAGATATTCCTCAACAAGGGTTGTATCTCTGATGCCTTTCTGGCATGATCACTCCAGCCAGGAATTACTTGCCTCCCTGATTCCCACACCTACACATTTGGGAATAAGAGTCTTTGGCAAATTCAATTTACTAGGCCTCAATCTAGTGCCATATTTAGACTTTGAGTTTTTTAAATAAATTTTAATGTCTATATTTAAGTGGTTATTGTAGTGAATTAGGGCTACCCATCATTCTCACTGCCATAAGAGAAGCTATGATCTACTCATTCAACAAATGTTTCACACAGCACAAGGTTACTGACTGCAGTCCTCAGTGTTCACATTAGATCTTTCCTACTTGTTCATCCCTATTTGCAACTGGGGATCTTTTGACCTATGCCTCCACATTTCCACCTCCTACCTTGATCCTAATAATCATGATTTTATTTTCAATATCTGTATTTTGACTTTTTAATAAAAGATTCCACATATAAGTGAGATCATGCAGTGTCCTTTTTTCTGCTTCTGGATTATTTCACTTAGCATATGTCCTCCAAGTCCATTCATGTTTTAGCAAATGGCAGGATCTCCATTCTTAAGACTGAAAATACACACACACATAAACAGACACCACTTTCTTTATCTGTTCATCTTTCTATTCAGCTTAAACTGTACCTTCTCTCTCTCTCTAAGCTCCTCCAGACCTTGCAAATATTCACTATTCCCAGAATCCCTAAGATCAATCAGCCTTATCTCTTGGGAGCTCAGGGCAATCTCCAGAGTCAATGTCACACATAATAGTAATGGTGCCTTTATGTATCAGGGGAGAATCAATTCTGGGCACCCTGGGAGTCTTTGCTTTGGTTATTTAGTGGACCACAACTTGGATGCTGGGGGCAGGAAAGTAAGGAGATGCAGGGTCATGAGTTTGGTCTCCACAACCAACGTAATATTTGCTAAAACACACATGCACACATATGTACATGCTCACCCAAGCACATTTTCAACAGGTGTCTTGGAAAAGCTGCCCACTCTCTCACTACCTCACTTTCAGGTAAGTAGTTCCAGGTAAGGGTAGACTTCAAGTTCACATTCCCATTGCCTGCTCCTTGAGCTCAGCTATTGTGTACCTCATTCTTCATCACCAATACAAAATCTTCATCAAAAATATCCCCACTACCTCTGATCCTATATTTACTAAAAATGTGTATTTTTAAATGTTTGAATACAGGATTCAACATAACTTTGAAGTTATATTAATTTTAAAAATTTGTTGCTAAGTTTCATCTTTTACTTACTGAAAGGGGGAATTTTATTGATTTAGTTTCATGTTTCTGTTCATTTTTGTTTTTCATAGATTAAGCTCTATTCTTGGTAGAAATAGATTAGATTCTTCATTTATTCACATACACTTAATAACCAAATTTTATTAACATATAATTAATCAGTCTAGCCTTAACAAAACATTGATCATAAAACATTCTCTTAGATACTGATGCTGTTGTACTACATTATAATTGCTGTAATATTTCAGTATAGTCTTATATTGCATGACATACACTGTCAAAATTTCAGAATCATTTTTGAGTATCTTAACATTCTAATCCTTGTTTTCCACTTTGAAGCTCTTGCTTTTATAATACTGAAGTTCAGGCAGTGTCTTTATTGCTCCCCTCAGGTACTTCACCAGGGTGCCGCCATGACTACTTGCAATGTCACAGGCCACCCTTCTTTCTTCATTCTCCAAGGCATTCCTGGAATGGAAGACAAACACAAATGGATATCTATTCCCTTCTCCTCCATGTACTTTATCACCGTGCTCGGAAACTGCACCATCCTCTTCACCATTTCCACAGAGCGCTCCCTGCATAAGCCCATGTTCCTACTCCTGTGCTTCTTGGCCCTCACAGACCTGGGCATGTCGACAACCACCATTCCTAAGGTACTGTGCATCTTCTGGTTTGGCCAGAGTGAGATCAGCTATGAAGGCTGCCTGGCCCAACTGTTCTTCATCCACTCCATCTCTGCCATGCAGTCAGCCATCCTGATGACCATGGCTTTTGACCGCTATGTGGCCATCTGCAAGCCCCTGCACTATGCCACCATCCTTTCCAATAATCGCATTGGGGTCATTGGCCTAGTGAGTTTGGTGAGAGCCATCCTCTTCATTCTCCCCATGCCCATCCTCCTCCAGCATATGCCCTTTCATGCCAACCGTGTCATCCCCACCACCTACTGTGAGCACATGGCTGTGGTAAAGATGGTATGTGTGGACACCACAGTCAACCGGATATATGGTTTGGTGGTGGCCCTGCTGGTTGCTGGATTAGACATCTCTGCGATAGCCTCATCTTACGTGCTAATCATCCAAGCTATATTGCGCCTCTCGTCTAAGGAAGCCCACCACAAAGCAGTCAACACCTGCACCACACATATCTGTGTCATGCTTATTTCTTACACGCCTTCTCTCTTCTCTTTTCTTACGCACCGCTTTGGCAGAGGTATTCCACCCCACGTCCACACCATTCTTGGCAATCTTTACTTCCTTGTACCTCCAATGCTCAACCCAATTATTTATGGAGTAAAAACCAAGGAATTTCAGGATAAAGTAACTAAATACAGTTGTTGGAGGAAGGAGCCTATAACCATTGCCCACAGGCAGAAAGTTGTTTGATAATCCAGCAGTTGTGGGTTCACGGAAAAAAAATGTTAAATGAATGCCGTGTAGGGGGGAATTGACTAGAGATAGAAACATGTCATGCCAGTAGATTAGCTGATGGGATGTTTATATTTGGACAGAGGGCTAAGGGGCAAGACAATTTCTTATTCTCATTAACTCCAAAGCAAGGCAATTAAGCCCTGTGAAATAAAATAATGACACCTGGTTTCCATACCTGATAATGCTTGAGCAAGTTATACCTGATAATATATGCAAAAAGCATGTTGAACACCAACACACACAAAATACATGTAAGATGGGATGGAATGTTTCCATATGGAGAGAACATGAGAGCAGAAAATAATTTGCCCATCACTGATGAATAGTATTCTGTCTGCCAAGGCAAGGCCAAGGTGCATGTAGACATGGGTGAGTGTTTGTATTTGTGTGTTAAGGAGAGGGTGGGACGTGGAGAAGTTTGTCTGAAGGGAGTGAGAAGGGACAGGGAAAGTTTGAAATTGAAGTTAGAGTCACTATTTTGTTGCCCCTACTGAAGAAGCATTATATCTGGGCAACTGGACTTGCCACTTCCTTGTAGACCTAGGGAATATATACAGGAAGCAAAATATCCAATTTCCAGAGAAACATCTGAGGAAAGTGGATAAATGGGAAGCTCTTAGAATGAAAATGTTGATATTCATTTTAACTAAATTCATAGTTGTGCAGACTCCTAGAGTCAGTTCTTCTGCTTGCCTCTGCTAATTCCAGCATCTGAGAAGAATCTTCTTTAAAGACACAACTCTGAGAACATTCTGTTAAGGGTTACAGTTATGTAACTATGAATTGGAAATTATTATGAAGTGGTATATAAGAATTGTCTAATTTAACAATCAATGTGACTGAGCACAGACCTAAGACTTCCTTTGGTATCAATAAAGGGTTCACCTTTTGAGCCCACTCCACAGATTTTTTTCTTTATTTTCCAACTTTTAGTGTCAAAATATCTATTTTTATTAAGAAAAATAAGTTTTTGCAACTACAGTTATTTCAGGTAGCTTTAGAAGATATTCTTTTTTTTGAGAGAGAATTTTTTAAATATTTATTTTTTTAAAATTTTCGGCGGACACAACATCTTTATTTGTATGTGGTTCTGAGGATCGAACCCGGGCCACACGCATGCCAGGCAAGCGTCCTACCGCTTGAGCCACATCCCCAGCCCTAGAAGATATTCTTTAAAAATACATTTAAAAGACGCCTGGTAGAAAAAGAGCTTCTGCATGTATACATAGTTCCAAAACTTTACTTCTCCGTGAGTCTTACTTTTCACAGAGAACTAAATAAGAATGTTACTACTACTACTACTATTATTTTGCTATCTATTTTTTGCACTGTTGTTAATGACATATGTGTATTTGGCAAAACATTCAAATGTGGTAGGATATACACTAGAATGAAAAAGTCTCTGTTTACACAGTTATATTTTATAGTTCTACAGGAAAACTACAAACCTCGTTCTTTTAAAAATGTGAATAGGACAGAAGATAGAAATTGAATTTGTTCAGATCAATTCAATTTGTTAACAGAAGAGGATGGAGAGTAACCAAATCTCTTTGACTGCAATATAAGAAAACCTCATCAGAAGCAACGCAAACCTTATCAAACCTTAGAGGAGTTGACCAGGAATGGCGGACTGTTGATATTGGTTACAATGTGGCAGAGCTATCTCAAAGGTAGTCTGTTTTTAAGGAAATTCCTGCTTTGGATTGCTGAAATATACCTACAATTTAATTAGAGGATGTTTAAGCAATGGTTGACAAATGAAAAGTGAAAAAAGATTTCATATGGTAGCAGATCTTCTCCCACCCCATTCTATTTATTGCCACCTGCTTCAATATAGTATTAATGGGAATTAATATTGTTTCTATATGTTCTTAAAAAGCTATTTTATTTTTAATACAATTTTTTTAAAATGAATTTTTCAATATTTTTGAAAAATATTTTGGAGGTTATGGAAACAAGGTCTGTCACCCTTAAGATAATCAGATCTTCTTGTTTACATAAACCCCAAATCCTAAAAACTCAGACTGGGGCATTCATATGTGGATATATGACACAGATTGGGTCATTATAAATTCGGTATTTGTGTAGTTTAACTTTTAGCTACTTACTAAGTGTGAACTTAAGAAAAAATACATATTTTATGTAGGATAAAATTCGTATTTACAGGTATTCTGTTTAACATGATATACAGTGAAAATAAACAATATCTGTGGGAAAAATTGAATTATAATGTACAATTTACACAAAGGCAAATATTTTATTAGAAGGCTTTTGTTTATTTAATGCTTTTAGTGATTATTCTATATAAGCATAATAAGCCTATTTTATTACTTCTCAAATATTTATATTCTTCCTTTGGATATTTGTCAGCATTCACTGAAGTAGTCGCCTGCTTATAGACAGATGTTTGTTTCTAGACTTTTGCTTTTTAAAAAAAACTACATGAGAAACTTGCTATATTGACTGTTTATTCATTTTTTGCACAAAATAAGTATTACTAAAAATAAATATATAAAATAGCTACCACATAAAGGGATATATGCTCTTTAAATTTTCCCTCATAGCAATTTTTGCCTGATCATCTAATTCATAGCATAAAATGTAAACATCAAAATATAACTTGCAGAAGGTAAAGATGCTCCCAGATAATGAGTAGTCATATTTTATCATGTGCATTTCCTTCTCAGAGCTGGTATAACAAACTGCCACAAACTGGGTAGACTTTCCTTTCTCTTACTGTTCTGGAGGTACAAGGCCAAAGTAGATTTGTCAGCAGGATCACTCTCTCTCTGAAGGCTCTTGGGGAGGCTCTTTCTCTGCCTCTCTTCTGTTTCTAATGGTTGCTGTCAATCCTTAGCATTCCTTGCCTTGAAACACATCACTAACATCTGTCAGTCATCTCATGGTGTCTTCCCCGTGAACTTCTCCGTATCATCCTCTTGTGTCCTCCTTCCTGTGTCCATAGATCCCTCTTCTCATAGGACACCAGTCATTAAATTACATCACCATAACCCAGTATAATTTTATTTCAACTTTATTACATCTGCAAAGACTTTATTTCCAAACAAGGCCACATTCTGGGTTGATGTGATTTTTGAAGGGTATGTTACTCAAACCAGTAAAACACATGTCCCTTCAGACATATTTATTATGTAAACACAATTCTCTAAGTGTTATTATTACAAAAGGGAAACAGCATGTTTATACTCATAATAATATATTATTTACTCTAATATTATTGATATCAACCCATTATAGTATATATAGGTTTACTTTTTAAAAACTGTTTCATGGGTTTTTTTAATCCTATATATTCGACATTTTGGCTAATCCCAATTATTTGTTTTTGAAAGCAATGATGTAGCTGTGGAGCAGAACTTGAAATATTATGGACTATGAGCTAAATTCAGTCTACCACCTATTTTTATAAATGGCCAAAACTATTTGTTTATATATCATATATGACTGCTTTTGTACTATATTGATAGTGTTGCTTTATTGTGACTTTAATACCATTTATTGAAAATTCAAAAGTATTAAATATATGAAATGTTACAGGAAAAATTTACTGACCATTGCCTTAAAGGAATACAGGAGTGGGGGGAGAGGAAGATTTACTCATAATTTTCTTTTATCTGACTTAAAAAAAATTAACAGTCAATTTAAAATATGGAGAACATATATTTTAAAATGTTGTGGGCATTTCATTAGGTCCTGTGAAGAGAGAAAGTGAAACACGCATGACATTAGCACTTTTGCTCTTGTGATGTGTATTCTTATAGCCTATAGGTCTTTTGGGCCATGTGGTAAAGTCCCTTATTTTGATAAGCACCTCAACTCCCAAGAAAAGTAGCAACAGCCCCCAATAGCTAAAAGGCAGGACTCTAATTTTCATATTCAGTCTTGAACTTCAGAATTACGAAGTTCATCCTCAAACAGAAATTCTTCAAAAAACTTAATCTGGCTTGTAGTTTTTCCAACTCTAATTCTATCATAGGTGCAACCTTTAATTTAAGGGATTCTTCATATACGATTCCAATTTGTTGTGTAGGTCCACTCATATGGTTTACTAATGTCTTTGGAGTTGTCACCCTCAGTCTGGCTTTCCAGCTAGTCTTCAGCACTGCTGCATCGCAAATTCCTTTTAGTTGTTTACCTATCTTAACCATTTGTAGCTTTGAACTCAATCGCAGAGCCAGAGCCATGATGGACTCTTAAAATATTTTGTCTCCAAATATTGCCTCAAGGGAAGAGGCATATGCACTTCCTCATCTAACTTCACTTTCACTTTATGACATGGGTCTTAGCTGCTGTCATCCTCCAGCACCCAGATCATGACTACTCTAGAAGTCCCAGATGATCATAACGGAAGCAAAGCTGACAGGGGCCACACAGAACAGATGAAACAACAGTGTGGACAAAGAACATCAGTAGCATTTGCCTCCCTCCTCCCAGGCCCCTTGGCTTTAGGGCAGTTACTACACTCAGCACCACCTTGCCCAGTTGAGATCATTTGTTTGACAGCAACAGATAAGGTATGACCATCTGTCCATTAGCTTTCTATAATGATCTGGGTTCTGCCAGACCTGCTACATTATGAAGTTAGAAGCATGAATTTAAAAAATCAGTAGCCTCTCATGGTAGGTGGGACTTGAGCCTGAGCAGGACCACAGAGTACAAGCAAATTACAGGAACAAGAAGTCCAGTTTCCCTTGTTAGTCACCAGAGTTGCACCAGTGTCATTTCAGTACATGCACCTATGCATGGGTTGGGAGACCTGGCATGAATAACTAAGGGATGGGGAAATGTATAGTACAGTTCATAGATTGTCCAACTTGATAA
Source organism: Spermophilus citellus (assembly GCF_964194105.1). Taxonomy (NCBI): domain Eukaryota; kingdom Metazoa; phylum Chordata; class Mammalia; order Rodentia; family Sciuridae; genus Spermophilus; species Spermophilus citellus. Next base: position 198,842,071 of record NC_138183.1, read on the forward strand.
GTGGGTGCAACCAGAAAGTGGATGGAGGCTGCATTGTAGCCATTCAGGCATAGTCCAAAGAGACAGGTGAAGAAGATAATATTTTAAATAAATGGAATTGTGAGCAGTGCAATAGCCATCTACTTTAAAAGAAAGGAGAAATAATCTATGGTGAGGTACAAAATGCTGGGGCAATGTCTAGTGGCCTAGCAATCAGGTTGGGTTCATGGAAACAAAGGGAATGAAGGATTAGTGCCAGGAAATCTAGGTGAAAGGCATGTGAGGTGGCAAATAGGAATAGACACAAAATTTGATGACTTTATATCACATAATAATTCTACCAAAATACCAAAATTCATCCAAATCCAAAGATATACTGACAAAATAACTTAGTCAATTTATGTTATCCAGGCTTCATTATCAGCCATTGTAGGACTGGTGCAGAGCATCAATTGTGGCAAAGAAAAAAGTTGCATTTGGATCCAACCACATGGACTTCCACTAAATACCCAACAGCAGAGACTAATAATGACTTCCCCATATAGATATTCCAGCATACAGTGAATCACACTGAATCTCTCAATCTCTCTCTCTCTCTCTCTCTCTCTCTCTCTCTCTCTCTCTCTCTCGTATTTCTCTCTCTCCCCACTCATTTTCTTTTACATAGGAGTTTCTTAAATATATGTGTGTATACACACACACACACACACACACACACACACACACACACATATTTAATTTTGTTTACTATTATCTCCTTTGAGGACCCAGACTAACATAGCTCTCTTTGGCAAACCTAATCAGAAGCCAGCTGACAATGGAGACTGGGTGATGCACTCCATCCAAACTAACTTATAGGGATACAATATGTCTCAGAAGAGTGGAGATTGGGTGGAAGTGGGGCAGCTCATTAAATGTAACTGGTAAAGGAAGATGTTTTCAATTCTCCACACAGTTTGTAACTGTTTATACAAAAGTATATCTTAAATTAACTTGTGATGTTAGGTTGGAGGTACTCATGTAATTATTGCCACATTTTTATGATTGAAGCCACTCCTACCAAGTGTTCCACTTAACCTTGCTCCATGCCTTTCCTGGTTATCTCCAAACAGGTGACATGGACATAGCAAAGTTGGAAGAAGCTATGATCAGATAGATCAGGATTTGAATCATATGTAACTACACATTGTGTGTATTACTATGGGAAGGGTATATAAAAATTCACACCTTCATAACTTAATATGCAAAACATACTATTACACAAGTTGAATTATAGTTGAATGATTTAATAAACTATTATTTATAAAATACCTAGCATAACTAGAAGGACTGCCTTAAAAGATGATTCTTCTGATGAGGTATATAAAATTGGACCCTTTTATTAACTCCTGTTCTAGAAAATAAATACTCCAACCTTAGTTGTTGCTCTGAACTCTTCTTAGGATTTCTTATTACCCAGTATATTCTTCTGTTCATCCAAAGTTTTAATACTATAATTTTCCATTAGTAAGTTAATACCTAGTAACTTATTCTCTGTTTTGAACAGTGTCACGCTGATTATTCTAGTGGCCAAAAGTCAGTGTCAGGCATAAATCCTCACTCCATTCTCTAAACTTCAACAGGAAAAACTAAAAAGTCATGAAGAAGCCACCATAACTTCATGATCTGACTCTGTCACTTTTCTCACTATACCAAGTTTTCCTAACATATACTTCATAAAAAAACAATTTCTTAGTTAAGAATGACTTGGGGTATTTCTTTCCTGAGCAAATTAACAGAACTGGCTGGAGTAAATGTTTTTTTCTCTTCTTTTATACAAGTAATAGGAGGGTTTTATTTTTATTCTGTTTGTAGGCATCTTCTAACTCCAAATACGAGGCAGGACCAGGTGAATTCCAAGAGCAAGGACTATCCAATACAGAAAGCCCTTTTTCTTCACAATAATTAGAGAGATTCTCAGAATGCATAGTTTGTTCAGTCCACTGAAGTGAATAGTAAGTTAGGACTAGTCAAGGGCCATGGCTAGGGATAGAGTGGTTACATTACACTTATCCTTCATATCATTACCCTTTTAAGAATTTCAAGAACAATAACAGATTTGTAGGGAGTTGGGTTATGTAGAATCTTTTTTCATAATTTTAAATTCAATAATCACATGCTTGAATTTAAATTATATTAAAACTGTGATTATAAATTTTCTCAACATTTTTTATGCATTGTATTTTCATATTGTTTAACATTTTTTTAGAAAGGGATTGTTTCTGTTTAACCATCTAATCTTGCATTTGCTATTTTACATTGTGCAATTGATCTGTTGATAACTATATATTTAAATAAGTCAATAGAAATGTCATGCATTACAATGATTTACAACGTGTCAACAATTAATCGACAAGTAAAAGGAAGTGTCATAGAGTAGAGGAGGGAGAAGGAGAGAAGGGAGGGAGAACCAGAGGGAAAAGGGGAGAACAAGAGCAGAAATAAATTTCTATGCTGGTATGAGTTTGTCAAGATAAACCTAATTACTATGTATAATCATAAATCTATAATAACAACAACATCAAAAACAACAACATATCAGTTAGGCATTCATCATCACAACAATACAAGTTTCGATTTTATGCATGATGCACATCACTCTAGATCACTTCAAGTAAAGGAATATCATTTCGGATACAGGTAGCTTCCTTATTACACATGCTTTTAAATATGTACTTCCAGTCTCAGAAATCTTTTCAATTATGCATTCCGATACATGTTTTTCCTTTCAATAAAATCTTTTGGAATATGTATTTCACCAGGAAGGAAAACGAAGAAAGGGAGGGAGGAAAGAAAGCAGACTTCCATGGACCATCCTTTCCACTCATTTGGAAATACAATGGAGTCTTAGATGGTTGGACAAAAGCAATGTCAGTTGTCCTAATTGTTCATTTACTAGCAGGATTAGTTTTGGACCTGCATCCTATTTGGATCCTCTGCACAGGCATTTGGTTATCTTGACCCGTATTTCCTTCATCTTCATACCATAGATGATGGGGTTGAGCACTGAGGGTAGCAGAAGGTAGAGATTGGAGAGGAGAATATGGACATGAGGTGGGATATTTTGACCAATACGGTGGGTGACAGACGAAAAGAGTGCAGGCACATAAGTGACCAGGATGACAAAGAGGTGAGCTGAACAGGTGTTGAGGGCTTTGAAGGTGGCATCTCGAGAGTTGAGGCGTACTACAGCCTGCAGGATCAGGGCATAAGAGAAGCCAATAAGCAGCAGATCAAGTCCTACCACGAGCAAGATCACAAAGAGTCCATAAATTCGATTGGGTCTAGTGTGACTACAGGCCATTTTCACCACAGCCATGTGGTCACAGTATGTGTGAGGAATGACCCTGTGGCAGAAAGTTAACCTTTGAAGTCGAAGAGGCATGGGCAGGATAAGAATCACTCCCTTGGCTACAGCCAGCAGTCCCAGGCGTCCAACTAGAGAATGGCTCAGAATTGTGTTGTAGTGTAATGGCTCACACACAGCCACAAAACGGTCAAAAGCCATTGCAACAAGGAGGGCTGATCGTACTACGGATGCTCCATGGATGAAGAACATCTGGGTAAAACAGGCACTGGAAGCTATGTCTCTATCATTGAACCAGAAGAGACACAGGACCTTGGGCATCAGAGTTAGAGTAGATATGAGGTCAGTCACCATCAGCAGGGCCAGGAACAGGTACATTGGTGTGTGAAGCGTGGGCTCTGTGATCACGAGGAAGAGGACAGCACTGTTGCCAATGAGGATAGCCAAAAACATGGAGAAGAAAGGAAGAGATAGCCACAAATGCTGTGACTCTAAGCCAGGTATGCCCATCAGAGTGAAGGTCATGAAGCTGGAATGGTTGAAGAGTAGCATGATGGAAACTTGTTGGTGATTGTTTAAAACAAAGTTTAGACACCTGCCAATGAGATATGCATGGCAGGTTGTTTTTATTTGTTTATATTCTTTTTTAAACTTTATTTTCATTGCTAATTTTTTAATTAATTTTTTAAAAATAAATGACAGTGGAACACATGACAATTCTTATTACACATATACAGCACAATTTTTTCATATCTCTGGTTGTATATAAAGTATGTTGACACCAATTCCTGTCTTCATACGTACTTTGGATAATGATGTCCATCACATTCCACCATCCTTGCTAAATGCCTGCCCCTTCCCTTTCCCTCCCACCCCGCTGCCCTATCTAGAGTTCGTCTATTCCTCCCATGCTTCCCCTCCCTACCCTACTATGAATCAGCCTCCTTATATCAGAGAAAACATTCGTCATTTGTTTTTTGTTTTTGTTTTTGTTTTTGAGATTGGCTAACTTCACTTAGCATTATCTTCTCCAATGCAATCAATTTACCTGCAAATGCCATGATGTTATTCTCTTTTATTGCTAAGTAAAATTCCATTGTGTATATATGCCACATTTTTTTATCCATTCATCTAGTAAAGGGCATCTAAGTTGGCTCCACAGTTTAGCTATTGTGAATTGTGCTGCTATAAACATTGATGTGGCTGTGTCCCTGTAGTATACTGATTTTAAGTCCTTTGAGTATAAACCGAGGAGTAGGATAGCTGGGTCAAATGGTGGTTCCATTCCCAGTTTTCCAAGGAATCTTCATACTGCTTTCCATATTGGCTGCACCAATTTGCAGTCCCACCAGTAATGTATGATTCTAATGACTTGCTGAATTGGGGGCCAGAGAAGATTGTAGGAATTCTTAAAGCCAAAATCTGGTTTCAGTTCTATGTCTCAATACCTTTATTATCCCATAGTGAATTCTCTATGGGGATTTGGATTCTTTTCTGCATAATACATGATGTAGCAGACCTTTATTTTCACCCCTCCCAGTTCAGCAATCCTATACTCCATTTTTTTTTTCTGAAATTCTGAGTAAGGATAGGATGAAATATTTTTTATCCTTGAGGAAATAAAGGAAGAACATAATGCACTTACTGGACAGCCCTTTGAGATTTTGACCTATTTTATGCATCTCTTTGGGTTCTGCTTTTTCTGGACTTCATGTGTAGATTGTATTACCTTCAATCATGAAGCATTATCTTTAATCAAACTATTCTTCCACTGGGCTACTTAAGAGTACTCATTTTTATTCAACCCCTTTTTATACCAAGTAGAATTTCCTCTCCTTGTAGAGATGTATCGGCAGTATTAGCAGTAATTAAATTAAGGAGGCTTTCTGCTGATAAACACCTGTATTCCATCATTCACACATTGTCCACTGTATCTATGATTATTAGGACATTGATATTTAATTTGATTTATGGCTAGTAGCCTATTCTTATGGCTCTAGATGTTAGGAAACAAGGTAATGGTATTTAAAATGATATTTAGAAATCCTTTTAGCTGCTCTGTCATGAGGATGATTGTTTATTCTTATAAGATGTATGTATGTATTAGTATATAGGCAAAATGAGGGAAATCGGTATTACACCTGTTCTTCTAGAAAGAAGCTAATGTTTCCAGGGATTACTGGTATAGTATAGTGCAGAATATGGGACAAAAGGACCAATAACAGAGGAAACTCATTACTTGGATAAATGAAAATATATTGTCACCAATACTTTGAAGGACAGATAAAGGAAATAATCCTCCTTATAAAAGTGATTCAAGGTGCAATTTGAAGGGACCTTCACTTGTGCCCAAAAAGACACTAAGAATGGTTGGTTCTGGAGAAGGCAAGTAACATCCAAAATGAGGTTTGCCAAAGAGGACCTGTATATCCTATACTGCATAAGAAGAAGTGCTGAAGATGAAAACATTTATGTAGTCATGTGGCTTGGATCTCCTTAGTAATATGAGAAGGCCACTGTAAAGAATACCCTGACATTTTCATAACTTGGTGACATAATTTCATGAATCACTAAGTTCATTAATATTATTCCAGAATATAATTACTACCATAAAACGTAGGGACAATACTGGGATATTTAATTTTCTCTTTTAAAACCTTATAATTTCATAACCATTTGTTTCAGGTTATCTGTAGTGCAATTAATATGACTTCTGTTTAACTTAAACAAAATGCACCACACACAGGACCATTGTAAATTACATGCATGTAGTAGAATTATAAATATTAAATTTATTTATGCTAAGTATATTATGCATATTCTTTGTCTTTTTAAAAACAATCATACTTCAATATGGTTCACATTTTAGAATCTGAATTCACTCTTAATTATCACTCCTCTTGTTTTTATTCATTCTTCAGCTAAAAATCCCCTTGCTTTTTTTTAAATAGTGATATGACCTTCACTCCCTATTACCAACTAAAACTCTCAGTGAGGAGCACTCTTTATATATTACTCTTCCAGACAACTAAAATTTGGCACTCATAAATTTAGTACCTTTGGTGAGGTTTCTATAGGAGTACACAGAATTTAAACTTCCAGATTCTTTTTTTGGGAGTGTGTGGGGGGAATGAGGATTGAACCCAAGGATGCTTAACCTATGAGTCAATCCTCAGCCCTTATTATTTTTTATTTTGATACAGGGTCTCACCAAATTTTTAGAGCTTCACTAATTTGCTGAGGCTGATCTTGAACGTGGAACACTCTTGCTCAAGCATCCAAGTCACTCAGATTACAGGGGTGCACAACCATACTTGGCTGAGCTACCAGATTCTTTCCCTTTCTTAAAGCTGATCTCCATTCACAAAGTATCTGTATTAGGTTAAGGCAAAGCATTTAGCTACGAAAATAATTGATGGGGTATTGATGAGTTTCTTTATTGATTCTGAATCTAATCACACATGAACAGAATGGGAATGAAAATGTGAACAGGGACATGAAAGGCACTACTAAAGAAACAGAGCAATTATAGATCATACTTTTGTACTTCATCATTCCTGCCTTGCTTCTAGATCAGTTAAATATTGAGGCAGATGAAGTGATTTCACAATTCAGTGTCTATCACCATCCCTGAACACACTCACATCCTTCCAACCTTCAAACTCACCCTGCCAATAATCTATTTTTTATGGTATAAAGATTTCTGTCCTCTTGTTCTTTACTTATCTCTAAATCAGTGTACTGACTTTTTTAATATCTACAAAATAGTGCAAAATTCCAATAGATCCAATCATCCATTTATAGTTAGTCATTCTGAATTGAGCTCTAAAATACCAATAATTATTTTTCATATAACATTGATTTCAAAAGTCATTACCTTTCATAATAGCTACCATCTCACATTTAACTTACAAATGCTCTCAGACAGCAGCATTTGTTTTGTCACAAACATAAAAAAAAGCAAGGGGATTTTTAGCTGAAGAATGAATAAAAACAAGAAGAGTGATAAATAAGAGTGAATTCAGATTCTAGAATGTGAACCATAATGAAGTATGATTGTTTTTAAAAAGATAAAGAATATGCAGAAAACACTTAGCATAAATAAATAAAACACTTCAAGTTTTGAAAGAAATAAAATTGTCAGAACTTGAATTGTGGATTACAAAGAATTATAAGTTACATTATCTCCTGGCAAAATTGCTCTAATTCCACACATTGATGTCAGCCTCTGTAACATCAAGAGAAGTCATGTTCTCAACAAGACTGATAGTGTCCCAAAATAAACACAGTCCACAATGGGAGTTACAGGAGACTCAGAGATCTCCTTATGCTTTTGTTAAGCCAAAACTCATCCCCCAATGTACACTTCCTCCACTGTCAACACACAGCACTCCCTGTCCCCTTTGCCACAACAACCTATTTATAGGAGGTACCACAAAATTATATAATTTGGATTTGAACAAAAGAATGTGTTAGGTTTGGACATCCATCTTCCCCTCAGATGGTTTCAGAATTAATCTCACCATATCTTACATCCTTATTTCCTGTTTCCATTTGAATAAAATCTAGGTTCTCAGTTAGGTTTATCATCATGTTCTTTCCTATTTTTTTTAATTGGTGCATTATAATTTTACACAATAGCGGTATTTATTATGGCATATTTTTTCATGGACATAATATTATTTGATCAAGCCCATTCCCCAGTTTATCACCAATGGTCTTGTCACTTAGTTATGGATTCTCCTAATTATATTCAATGCTCTCATTACCCATGCCTTCCAAATTCTTTACATTGTGCACTTCAGTTTCGTTTTTGGTTACTGCTACAACTCCTCACTGGTCTTTCTGCTTATCTTTCTGCCTACACACTGCTTGTTTCCCTGTCAGCAGTCATATTATCTTTAATGTATATAAATACAAATAATAGGACATCATAACCTTCAGTGGCTTCCTGTTATAGTGGAATGAAATCAGACCTGTACCATGGTGCATGAGGCCCTCTGATATACTCTGTCATGAATGCTGTGATGCTCGTGATGAGCAAGGCAGCTTCTGGCTTCAGCTCACCCCTTCAGTTTCAGCATCTGTCACTCTCCCCTGACTCACTTTGTTATTGGCTATTTAACTCTTCTTGAAAGAAAGCTTTGCCTGCATCACAGTGCTGGCCCTTGCTTTTCTGTTCCCAGAAAACTTCACAAGACTCCCTTTTTGTACCTTAGACTGAGAAAATTCCATTGCTTCTTAAATTTATGTTTTGTCCATACTAAACCATTTACCATTTTTTAAAATGACCTTTGTTTCCAAACACCTTTATACTTCATGGAATCTAAAAGTGATTCTCAGTTCTGGCTGCACACAAGAAGCACTAAAGAGTTTTAACAATTGTGATAACTGGGTTCCTCCAATTCAATCAGAAAGCACAGAATCAGAGCCCAGCAAATTCTTGAAAGTGCTTTCCTGGGTGGCCTCATTGAGAAGGGCCAGCCCCACACAAGCCAAATTCCAATCAGTGCATGCCCCTGCGTTCGCCTCACTCTCTCTGCCTTCTTCTTTTGTCCCATTGCTCCTTATCCTCCTTCATCACTCTTTGTTCCAGAGACAAACTTTCTGTAGTGACAGCACAGTTTAACAAATGCTACAAGTTGGGATATAAAGGAGTTTATGGAGTATGAAGAAACTCTTCCTTCCCAGGGATAAAGAAAATTTTGAAGAAGTAATGTTTGTTGTAGCCTGAAACAATAGCAAGATTTATTCAAATGCGAAGTAGGGGAGAACATTCTGGATAAAGGAAAGAAGCAAAAAAGATACATTATCAGAAAATGTAGGTGTATGGAAGAAATTGAGAAATTCAACGTGCTGTGTCAATGAGAGTCCTGAGGACAATGTCAGAAACAGACCCTTGACTGTCATCTTCTTTGGAATAGGATGTTTTCCTCATCCCTCTACTCAAACTTTTCTTCACTCTTGCTCTGGCTCTCACATCATGGCTTTGCCTGTTTCCATACTGCTGTTGTCAAGTGCTTAGGCTAAGTGTTTTCTTTATGCAGTTCCTCTCATTTAATTGCTGTTTATTAACTGCTGTCTATGAGACAGCATTTGTAAACTAACTCCATCTTGCCATAATTTGTAACATCCCATTAGTACTATTATTATTAATAATAATAATAGTTATTATTATTATTATTATTATTATTATTATTATTATTATTTTGGCCATAGCCAGGGTACTCTACCACTCAGTTACAAACCCAGCCATTTTTTTTTTGAGACAGGGTCTCACTGAGACCCAGGCTGGCCTCCAAGTTTCACCCCTGCTTCCTCAGCCTCCTGAGCAGCTGGGTTTACAGTACATGCATGTGCCAGTGTTTGTTGCTTCTTTCTTCATTATTTTGAAGCCCTATGGTCTTGGAACTTAATTCCTTGACTCCTTAAAACTTTTGTATCCTTGCTCAACTTTCAGAAGGCAGACAGTCATTTACGTATCTACAGTAGAATTGCTGGGAAGCTAGGGAATAAGTAGCGGCTACAGAGATAGGAAATTGAGAGAAAACAATATGAGGGGAAGAAGGGGATGCAGGGGAGTGGTTTTAATTATTTAAATCAGAACTTACCTGGAAATGATCTACTATATTCTGTTTAACAACTTCTTCGCTTCTGATAGCCAGAGCATTTTTACTTGAAAGTCACAACTTGGATCTGCCTATCCCAGAATAGAATGTGATTTCTCTTTTTTGCTAACCTTGGGAAGCACGAGTGGAGGAGCTTTCTGCCAACACTGGTTCTCCTGTCTTTCTTTGCTGTAACAGAACACTTAAGTTTCCTTGGAATAGTGGGCAGAAACTCTCCCACTACAGAAGGGAAATTTTGAACTCTATGATTTCATCTTCCAAGAATTCTGGGCACAGCTGACTCTTTGGAGACCAAGAGGGCGGGTACAAGAAGTAGTTCATTAGGAGATCCCTTTGGGCCATTTATTCAAGGGGCAATAAGACCTGAAAAGCAGTTCCCAGAGTAAAAGTTATAGTACTTTTTTGTTGTTGTTTTTCTTTTTTTCTGGAACAAAATAAATTGTACTTTTATTGTGTCTATCATTTTTTTTAAAGATGGACACAATATCTTTATTTTATTTATTTATTTATTTATTTATTTATTTTTTATGTGGTGCTGAGGATTGAACTTAGTATCTCAGAAGTGCAAGGCAAGCACTCTACAGCTGAGCTATAATCCCACCCCCATAATTCCCATTTAAAATTTTTTTATTTGTTTTAGTTAGTTATAGATGACAGGAGAATGCATTTTGATTCATTGTGCACAAATGGAGCACAACTTTTCACTTCCCTGGTTGTACACAATGTGGAGTCAAACCATTTGTGCAATCATACATGTACCTATGTAATGATGTCCATCTCATCCACCATCTTTCCTATCCCATGCCTCCTCCTCTACCCACACTCCCCTCTGCCTAATCTAATGTTCTTCCATTCTTCCTATGATCTGCCCCCACCCATTAGGGATCAGTATCCACATATCAGAGAAAATATTTGGACTTTGGTGTTTGGGGATTGGCTTATTTCACTTAAAATGATATTCTCCAATTCCATCCATTTACCCACAAATGCCATAATTTCACTTTCTTTTAATGTTGAGTAATATTCTATTCTGTATGTGTACCACTGTTTCTTTATCCATTCATCTACTGAAGGGCATCTAGGTTTGTTTCATAGTTTAGCTGATGTGACTTGAGCTTCTATGTACACTGATGCAGCTGTGTCACTGTAGTATGCTGATTTTAAGTGGTAGAGAAATAGTTTGACCAGTCCCAGTTTTCATGTAATTTTTAAGCCCTTTTTTGCTTGTGTGGTTGCATTATTTTCACTTTTGTCACAATATGAGCAGCTGTTGGATGATGTTTTTACCCTACAAATCCAGGAGTTTCTTTAACAAAAATATGAACTTTGCAATTAAACTTTCTTACCCTTTGATGAAATGCTAAACAGTATTGCTATTCATATTCATTTTTAAATGGTATGTGATAATTATAATTTTTGTGAAAATCTAGATGGCACTAATACAATTTTTCTGCTTTTTGTTAATTTGTGGTCCTTCTCTTCTCAAATCCAGTGTGCTAGTGATTAAGTGATTCTTAATTAGGAATCTATATGCATAATCTACCTATTATGGAATAAAATCTATTTACTATTCTAACTGTAACATATAAGAGCAATAAAAATAGTTCACAATATATTTAACAACTGTATGTACAATGCATGTAATGCACACATAAGTATATATGTATGTATAATACATGCAAAAAAGATGTTATATTTTTTTCAAAAAGTGATCTGAGACATAAGAATAGAAAACTAATTAAGAAGTCAGAACTTTATCTCTAGAAATAGGTAGATGGTGATGTTGATTCGAGCCATGTCACCATGTTAGATGTCACAGGAGAGTGGGGAATTGAAGTTCTAAACCTCAGTTTTGTGTTCTGACAAGATAATCGTTATTATTAAAATTAATAATAATAATAATAATAATAATAATAATAAAGTCAGATATGAAAATCCCAGTTCTTTTTCGATATTGTCAGAATTTGAACAATTAGAACAATTGATTGATGGTACCTTCTTGGGTATTTCCCTACAAAGGAATGACTGAATACAATAGAATTACGATGCTTAATGCTAGAAAAAAAAGGAAAAGGTGTGCTCATTACAAATCACTATCCTTGGAGTTATGTTATGGCCTATAAATGTGACCTTGTTACACCCAGGTCATTGGAAAAGTTTCACATTAAAGTAAATTGCCTTTTCAGTTTTCATAGATATTAAGGCACAATTGAGTTATTTTCCTTATTTTCCATAGTTAATGACAGAATGTCAAAGACATGAAAATATTTAGTATCAAATTTGGATGAATACGTATGGCTCATATCCACCACAGGAGATGTAAATCAAAGAGCTCCAATCTGTTGGAAGCAATGTAAGCACACTTAATGATAAATGGACTAATTTGGTTAAGGAGTAAGGATGGACTCCAGAATCTCTTTTCCAGAATCTTTTTTTTTAAAGAGATTCCTTTAAATGGGCCGTTACATTGTTCATTTATTTATATGCTGTGCTGAGAATCAAACCCAGTGCCTCACACATGCCAGGCAAGTGCTCTACCACTGAGCCACAACCCCAGCTGGTTTCCAGAATCTTAATGTCAATATAATTGTGATTTTACAGACTAATGATTGGCTTGGGAATAATTGATTCTTTTTGTCCAGAATTAAATGGCCTACTGCTAATGGGGCACAATAGTTATTTGGAACCAATTTATGGCCCCAGCATCTATGAGGTTGCTTGGGAAGATGTATTATAGGGTTCCCATGAATGCAAATGAGATGGACACAAAAAACAGCAAAACATGTAAACCTCCACAATTTCAAGTATAGATGGAGATATCTGTGTTTTATTGGTATGATCATTTAACTTCACTGTTTATCCCACAAATTGGTCAAGAGGTTGCAAGTTGCCATGTGGAATCTCTGACCAATTATGCCACAGTCAGGCTGCAGCAAACTAACCAGGGCGTGGTGATGAGGAACTTGTGTACATTGATACAGCAGGAGTGGGAGCCCTTTATTGTAGGACAAGAGGGGTGTATATACATTCCACACAGCTTATCTTAATTAACATAAACTAGATACAGCAGTCAACCAATAAGGAATCTCCACACTTAATGGCTCGCTGGCGTTACTTCTTGGCGCCATCTTGACTTGTTTACAGACCCTAACAAATTAGACTGAAAAAGCTCTCAATGACACTGTGAAAGGTATTTCTGTCCTGAACTCAGAGGTGACACTCAGGAGAAAAGCTGTTTTACCAAAGCAAATGGCTTCAGATGTTCTCACAACAGCACAGAATTGTACTTGTGCCATCACTTAGACTAGATATCATATTTACATTCTTGATAATGTGATTCAAATTTTCGAAGATTTATACTCCCAAATTTTCACCAGCTTTATTTTGGGGACAGCTATATTTTCACTAGCTTTATTATGGGGACAGCTTTTCAGTTCATGTCTTTCCACTTCTTCCTGGTGGAAAAAAATTGCTGATATGTATAATCTGATGTTGCTGTGTGTATTTTTGCATTAATCTTAAATGTTTGTGCTCAGAGGACATCCATTTCCCAGACAGCTTTTCAATCTATTTCTATTGAATCTTACATAGATTTACCATGAACCCTTAGTAGACCTTGTCATAATCAAAGCATTTCACTTAAACATAGCAAGAATTAGACATCCCAATTTATATGTCTACATCCTCAATCACCAGGGAATAGTTAATAATTTAATTTCATTATTTGATGTAATAGAAGAAAAGTCCTTTTTGAACCTCACAAACTGTTGTCTACATCTCAGAGTTTAAGACAAGTTTAAGGCGTTCCCAGTTTAAGACAATATGGGTTTTAGGGAAGTTGGATGTTGAAGATTATTGCTGCTGGGAATAGGGCTTTCCTGCTGCTTGAGTTCCCGTTGAGTTCTCGGGAGATTCAAAAAGTATTAGGAAAAGAAAGCCTCGTGGAGTAGGTGAATTGGGCGGCAGCAGAACTGTGATTTCCCCAGAACGTGTGTGTAGAGGCCGGTGTGAGTTCGGGAATAAGGAATTGCTGTTTGAATCTACAAGGTGTGCGGTGGCTCGTGATTCTGTGCCCAGCCAAGACTGCGGCAATAAATAATTTCCTTATTTCAGAAAATCCGGACGATGAGATACATTCCATTCATAATATGCTTTCATGTTTTCTTTAAAGCACCATCTCAATCTATAATTCTCTGTTTGATTGATTTTATTAGTAGAGGAGAGAATACTCTTTGTAAAAATTTTTTATATTTATTTTTTAGTTATAGTTGGACACAATACCATCCTTTTTATTTATTTATATGTGGTGCTGACTATGGAACCCAGGGCCTTGCACGTGCTAGGCAAGCACTCTACCACTGAGCCAGAACCCCAGCGCACAGTACTCTTTTATTAAAGAAAATAATCTCTCTTTTTTCCCTCCTAGACCATAATTTTCAGGAGACCAGCAACAATTACTTTATAAATTACTTTAAAAAACTCTACCATGTTCTCCAACAGTAGAAAATTTCCCTCTGTTTTTGAATGAATAAATACTTTCTTTTAAAAAAATATATTTAAAAAATGCTCTGAATTTTTATCACAAGAACAATTCAAAATTTTCCACCTGTCATAGGAATACTTTGGTTTCATGAATGACATATTTTTATAAATAGAAAATGTAGATTCTCAGATTGCATTGATGAAAAAACATTTCTGAGCTAACCTTCTTGTTGCTATTTTGGGATTTAACATCTTAGGAATTCCCTTTCTTTGTGGGCCTTTTTCTCCTCATGCCTTAAAAGGAGGCCTATTGCCCTTACATCACTTAGCTGTTTACTCCTTCCCATAAATTCTTGATGTTCATAATTTGTGTGTCATATATCTTTTGAGAATACATCTTGATCTCATAACAAAGCTTTTCTCAAAATGCTGTTTGCCTAGTAAGAAAGTGTTTCCATTGTGAAGACATCAGACTCTGTCTCTGCTCATAACCACAGTAAATTCTAAATCATATCAAGGGCACACTGGCTAAACCTTGGATCATTTGTGGTCTCATTCTAAACACAATGTTGTATTGCTAATGTCCTGGAAGAGATTGACCTTGCTCTCTGCCCTAGCACAATACAGATTCTTGTAAAGCCTCTGCAAAAAGGTGCTAAGTGTAAAATAAGAAAATATGAGGATCATATTGTATAAGAGAATTTACCTGTCTGTAAAAGAATATAGTCTTAGGATTTATATAATATTAAATGCTTTCATAACAAAATCACATTTTATATTATGTTAGAATCTAACTGTTAAAGACATTATTATTGCAGTATGTATATACGTGACTGTATGACCAATGTGATTCTGCAACCTGTACAATCAGAAAAATGAGAAATGATACCCCATTTGATTCAAATGTCTGAAATGTCAAGATCATTATATTGTCATATGTAACTATTAAAAAATAATAAAAAGGGTTGGGAATAAAAAAAATGGCAAGCAATGCTTTTTCTGTAAGCTCAGATTCATTCCTTCTCTTAATTGGATCACTAGGGAGAAACAAATGTCAACCAGGGAAAAACACTTAGAAGAATATGGGGAAAACTAAACATGGAATTTCTCTATGATCCAGCAGTTCCTATTCTGGGTATGTACACAAACGGTTTTAAGTCAACATTTCAAAGAGATATCTGAATACTCATGTTTATTTCCATGTTATTTATAATTGCCAAGTTATGGATTCAATCTAAGTGCCCATCAAGAGAAGTCCAAATAAAGAGGAGTGATATATACAAACAAAGAGTACTTCCGACTTCAAGAAGAAAATCTGCCTTTTGTGATATTAATGGAGTTAGAGAACATTATGCTAAGTGAAATAAGCCAAACACAGAAAGACAAATACTGCAAACTCATGTGGAATCTAAAACAATGGATATCCTAAAAGCAGAGAGTATAAATGTATTTACAAGAGACTGCAGGTTAGGGAAATGGGCAGCTGAGGCAAAAAAGGGGACAACACTTCTGTTAGATGGGAAAAATAATTCTGACTTTTAGGTCAATTAAACAGAATCCTGAATATAACTAATAATTGATTACTGAACATTTCAATCACTGAGAATAAATTTGTAAATAATATTACAAATTTATTTAATATTATATATCAAATATTAAATATTTGGGGTGATGAGTACATTAATATGTTTAACTTAATCTTTTCACAATGTATTACAAATTTTAACACCACTTTGTGCCCCACAAATAAATACAACCACAATTTGAATATAATGAGTAAATAAATTAAATAAATAAAACATATAGCTTAAAAAAGAAAACAAATGGGAATATATCAAAGAGAAAAGGCTATGAAACATGAGGCTATAAAGTGATAAATAAGCATTTCACAGAAGTAGCAGGTTTTGCATAACCAAATGATTCCCATTCCAGTTCTCTTTTGGAATTCTCATCTAATTTCTGGAAAAGAAAAAGAAGACTGCTTTATCTCAAAACCTGTTTCCGACTTGACTGGTTGGGTGACCTTACAAGATAAAGACAATATGAAAAGCAAGAATTTTTGAGGAAAGATAATAAGTCTAATTTTGATAATAAGTCTAGTTATTTAATTTTTAACAATTCTGAGCATCCCCTGAGAGTTTTCTCAATATGATAGATAAGTCATCTTGCTAGATAGGATAAAATTTCTACTCAGTGGTTACAAATCTCAGAGACCTTTTGTTCAATATTATACCTATCATCAACAATTCTGTATCATGCACTAAAAATATTAAGATGGTGGAAATCATAGTTACTGTTCTTAACACAATGGTTTTTTTAAAAAAAATCATATTGCTTACACCTAATCCCACTTTTCAAAGTTCTGTAGGACTCAACTAGGGGAAAAAGTGCTAAGATCTATGCCATTATGTGATTCTTATTTGAAATATTCATCTACCATCACTTAATTTCCTGTCAAGCAATTCTTTTGTGATCTCCTTAGATGGGCACACAAAATAGTATAAAAGGAAATATTACTACGCCCAATCTGTGACATAGTTTATTTCTGCAAGTCACAGAAGTTTATTATTACAAAATTTTGGTAAACTAGAATAAAACATCAATGGAATCAACTTTTAATAAAATGGCCAAAAAAATTTCATCACTCATTTATAAAAGTCTACTTATTATTAGTTGTTAAACACCTGAGTCAAGGAAACTTGGGATAAATATGAAGAAAACAAGAACATACACTTAATTGCAAAAGTTTTGGAAATGCTAGAATCATTACATAAATATTCCATCATGGGATAACTGAATATGATACAAAAGGATATTTGAAATTCTCTAGATAGTTAACATAATTATTGTCTTTGTTGTTGTTGTTGTTGTTGTTGTCTTGGCAGTGTTGGGGATTGAACCCAGAGGCTCATGCATGCTAGGCAATAACTCTGCCACCAAGTTGTACACCCAGTCCCGAAATTGTGATTACGTTTCTTTTCTTGCTAAAATCCTAGAACTTTCTTATAATTAACCTTAAATTACTGTAAGAGATAGACTGGAACAATCATTTTGTTATAGCCCCAATCTAAACAGAGAGAGTTCAAAAAAATGTTTAATAATGATAATATTCAGAGATAACAATGCTGAAATTTTTTTTTCCTTTTATTATATAAAAATATGTCTGCATCTTTCAAGGGCTCCAATAGCTCCAAATTCCAGGTCTCTGAGTTCATTCTGATGGGATTCCCAGGCATTCACAGCTGGCAGCACTGGCTCTCCTTGCCTTTGGCTCTGCTCTATCTCTCCACAATTGGTGCAAACATCTTCATACTCAACACCATCTACCAGGACCCTTCTCTGAAGCAGCCTATGTACCTCTTCCTGGGTATCCTCTCTGTGGAGGACATGGGCCTGGCTACTACCATCATGCCAAAGATCCTGGCCATCTTCTGGTTTGATGCCAAGGCCATTAGCCTACCAAAGTGCTTTGCTCAGATTTATGCCATTCACTGTTTTCTAGGCATGGAGTCTGGTGTCTTCTTCTGCATGGATTTTGATTGATATGTAGCTATTTTTCATTCTCTTTGCTACCCAGTGATTCTCACCAATTCCTTTATCATCAAAGTTACTCTCTTCATTGTGCTTAGAAATGGCTTGTCATTCCAGTGCCTGTACTTGCAGCCCAGGGTCATTATTGTTCCAGGAATGAAATTGAACATTGCCTGTGCTCTAATCTCAGGGTCACAAGCCTGGCTTGTGATGATAGGAGGCCCAATAGTATTTGTCAATTGGTTCTGGCATGGCTTGGAATGGGGAGTGATCCAAATCTTATTATACTGTCCTATGCTTGATCCTGTGCTCTGTCTTTAGGCTGAAGTCTGCTAAAGCTGTCTCCAAGGCTCTGAGCACTTGCAGCTCCCATCTCATCCTCATCTTCTTCTTCTTCTTCACAGCTGTTATAGTGGTTTCAGTAACTCACCTGGAACAGACTAAGAATGCTTTGATTCCAGTTGTACTCAATGTGCTGCACAACAACATCCCTCTTTCCCTCAACAATATTGTTTATGCAATAAACAAAGAGCTTAGGGATGTATTCACAAAAGTGTTTTGCTTAGGTTTAAGAAAGAAGTAAGACACTAGAAACCTTCTCCTTAATGAACAAGAATTTTAGCTTATTCTAACTGTATAGTAGAATTTCAAAGAGGACAGAGGAGTGAGTGCATGCCTTTGAGATCCTTTTTGTTCATGTTTTTACATATATAACTGTGAAAGTTTCTGAAAAGGCAAAAAAGAAAAGTGCACATAGTCAACCTAGGAAATAAGTGACAAGAGCATGAATTACACATCATACTCTCAGAATGTTATTGCATCTCTTTTTATAATCTTAAAACCAGTGAAGAGAAGAAATAAGGTGTAACATATTTTATTTTATATTTCAATCTAACCTGTGTTGCTTTGCTTTGAAATTTGATCTTGTCTGCTTTCTTTTGGATATAGACTCAGAGTCTATCATGAAGCAGCTGGGATATTTTACAAGGTATATATTGAAATATGAATATTAATTTGGTGTTCAGGTCTACCAGTACCTAGAAAATCTATCATATATTATGTACTGTCACTCTCCTTTCAGTTAGATTAAAAAGGGTCCTTCTACTTGGGTCTCAGGTATGATGAAAATAATGTGAAGAGTTTCCTTTATTAGCCTGAATATATTTCTTTGTGAGACTTGAATATTTTTTCAGGTAATACAAGAGAGACAAAAGACATGACGTTTTATGGATCCATGAAACCATTTTCTTTAATGACACTGTATTTCAGTACATTAACATAATTTAAGAAAACATGTGTTTGATATTTTCAGTTTCTCCCAAATAAGCATTACCACAATAAATAGGGGAACTAAGGGAAATAAATAAAACAGAGATGACAGATTTTCTCTGTGTTTTTATTTGTACATTATAACCAAAGATGCCATGATATCCCAGTACAAAAATGTACACACTACAGTCCAGAAGAAACAAAACTATCATGAATATATGCAAGGGCCTATAAAATGCTGCAAAGCATAAAGAAAATGAAGAGAACATTGTGAGAAGAGGTAAGGAGTGTAAACCATGGATTCTAAAAGCAAGCCATGATGTTGTTACAGAAAAGAAAACCAAGCAAAAGGCACCCCAGTGTTTATTTAATGTGGATGCAGATTGAAGAGCATTTATTTTACACCATTGTCCTGAGTGTGGAAATCAAGAGGCTTCTCTGGTTTAAGTGGTTTTTATTCTCACTTCATCCCACATCAGCCAAAAGTTTATAACCTAACACAGGATATAGAGGTTTACCACAGAACCCAGTCAGAAGTGCAACTCATTTTTTTTTTTTTTGATTTGGCAGTTTGAAATTCATAAGAACTAACTTACATCCAGTCCCTTTAAGCTACATGGTCTCTCTTCTAGTGTGTGGGGCTGTGTGTGTATGTGTGTGTTTCTATGTGCATGCATGTGTCTCTGTGTGAGAGAGGTGGGGTAGGGAGAGGATTGTTCTCTTCTCACATGGAATGGTTTCCCTGTCTTCCTGTAGACTGCCAGGTTCAGATCCAGGTTTTCTACAGTGAAAGTTTATTCAAATTCAAGGACTTTCTGTAGAAAATAAGAATTTGAAAATAAACAGCTATTTATTTTAAATGAAGAAATAATACAACTTTAGAAGCTGCCAGCAATATCACAGAATCCTGAACAAAACACAACATTTTAAATAACTTATTTTCTGCTATATTATCTATAACATAATTTAAATTGTTTATATTTTGATGTTATTTTAAGTTAATGGAAATGTAAAACTAGAAAAAGAAATTATGCATACTCTTTATAGATATTCATCAAATATTTACATTTTGCCTCATATGATTTTCTCTTTATTTCCATGTGTACACCTTTATATGTGTTTATGCACCATTTTTATGAACTAATTGAAAGTAAGTCATAGACACTCTGTCTGTTCACTCAAATAATTCACTGTGTATTTACAATAATGAAGACAATGATCAATGTAACCATAAAAAGAAAAAAAAAATACACTGATACTATAGTACAAACTAATCCATAATACATATCTGTATTTTACAAAATCTCTATAATATCCATTATGGCAATTATGTCCATGTTTGAGATTTGATCGGAGACTAAATGTTTTATTTAGTTATCATGTCTTTTTGTAATATGATTTTTAATCTTGTTTTTCCACCAGCTTTACTGAAGTAGGATTAGTCAATAAAATTTTGTATGTTTACATAAGAGATTTATGTCAGACTCATTCCCTTGTCATTCGTACACTACTTTGAATCTCAACATCAGGTTCATGCATAAGACAGGGATCCTAATTAGAATTAGCATAAGACAAAGATCCTAATTAGAATAATACAAGCATATTCCATGTTTGTATCAGTACATCAAAATAGATTCTACTCAAAAGAACAACAAAAAAGCCATTGCGTATAAAAGAACAACATCAAAAAGCCAATTTCACAACTAATAGGTGAAACAAAATATCACATTGCATAAGGGATATAGCCACAGTATCTTTTTCTCCATCCTAACCTTTTAGATATAAAGTGATCACATGATTATGATGGTTAACATTTCCATGTCTGTATAGATAAGATGTACTTTTGTCAAGCATATATAAAACATTAAGACAATTAGATCAT
Organism: Spermophilus citellus; assembly: GCF_964194105.1. Lineage (NCBI taxonomy): Eukaryota > Metazoa > Chordata > Mammalia > Rodentia > Sciuridae > Spermophilus > Spermophilus citellus. The sequence goes on from NC_138183.1 coordinate 198,863,189, forward strand.
ATTCTTATTACTGAAATTACCCAATTACCATCAAGTCCCAAAAGAAGAAGTGATAAAAGCAACTTCCATCACAATGCATTAAATTTGGTTAGACTATTTTTATTTCCAGTACTGGGTTTTAACCCAGGGGCATCTACCACTGAGCTACATCCCCAATCTTTTCTAAAATTTTATTTTGAAGACAGGGTCATTAAATTATTCTGAACTTTCAATCTTCCGGCTGCATCCCTGCAATTTGCTGGGATTATAGGCATGTGACACTGAGCTCAGCTAGGAATATAAAATTTTAAAACAGTATTTTTATTCAGCAATCAGTAGCATTATAAAATGATAATTATAGTTTATTATCAATTTGGCAGATATCTATTGGCATGAAAGAAAGGATGGAGAATCTCATACACAATAGAAATTTATTTTGAGAAGTAATTAGATCAGAAATGTCATAAAAGTTTCACAGTGATGCTCATTTATCATAACATTTCTTCTCAAAATGTTTGTATCTATATATACCATGTATAAATAAATTGTACACATATGCCATCACAAGAATCCTTTTTTGGAATGTACCACTTAAATAACTGTAAATCAATATAGTAGTCATTATGTTGTAAAAGAGTAGCATCATATTTTGTTAAAACAATAAATGCATATCAATACATACATATACTTATTAATGTAGAAATATATCTAACCATTTTCTTTAAAAATAATATATTTCAGGACAATAAGATAATTTAAGAAAATATGCATTTGATAATTTCAGTTTTGATGATGTTTAAGACCACTATAATATTGATCCTTCATTTTTCTTACACGAAAGAAAACTTTTTAACAAGGAATCGTGTTCACACAATCCCTAGCCTAGCTCAGAAAGTAAAAAAAAAAAAAAATTTCCATAAACATTAATTAAGTGGATAAAGTGCTACATTAATAATGAAAGAAATTTAATAAATGAATTATGGTATGAATGCATAAAACATACTCTGCTTACGTACTTTTGATCTGTTTTACATAAATTATGCAGTGAATAAGAAGCAAACATATATCTGCCATAGGATTAAATCTCACTAAAGTAACATACATTTTTATTTTCTTCCTTTCTTGTGTATATTTCCTAAGAGACAAAACACACATAGGATATTATTTCCTTTCTTATCATAATGTGGGCACTATGAATTCAAAGTCTCATTCTTTTTCTCTCCCCATAGAACTTGATTTCCATGGCAGAATCTGTATCTCTGATATTCTGAAATAGTCTCTTGGGGACACATGGCATACAGTATCCTTTCAAGGATCCATTAATTAGTACAGATATAAAAGAATTCAGAGTTTGACATCTGTGCATGTACATTTATTCTAGGATTGTGTTTTTCTTCAACCAAGACTCTGAACACCTGGACAAGATTATATTCAGCTATTGCCCAACACAAAAATTAAGGTATTCAAAACTATAAAAGAGGTGATAATGACAAGATTATTTTCTGTAAGCTGTATGATAAAGTGGAGAGGAGTGTTGGATATAAAATTAATTGCTTATTATTTTTCCAGAAATAAATCTGATTATATTCATATAATTTGAAGGCGACAATGTTGTGTGAGGTTGGATTGTCTTGGAAAATGTTTGTGTTCCCAAATCCAGCACTAAAATTCAGTTGCTTTTGGGTGACGATGATAATCCATGTTATTTCAAATACTTATTTGGTAGTGATAGAAGTCAGATGTGGATCATTCCCATTAAATGAAGAAATGAAAAAAAAAAAACCCTATAGAACAGTTCTGTTGCTTACTTTTTACCTGTTGTTCCCTTATTCTTTGAAATCAGGGTCTAATTTTCCTTGGTTATTTTCTGGAAAGACTGAGCAATGTCTTTGTTTTGTGTAGCAAAATCTAGATAGAACAAGCAACCTCATATGAAAAGAAGAATGATACAAATAACTGAAGATGGTTTAATAGAAAAACGTATTACCTACAGAGTTTAAGAATGAGGACAAATAGCAGATAACATCAAAGTTATATTTTAGATGATGATACTCATGCATAAATATTACTAATTCAGTTTTTCTGCCCACACCTCAGCATAGCTGAATCAATTTCTCTGCAGAAGAAATGAAATAATGATGTGTTGAAATTGTTTTAGGTTAATACTAGAGTCTTTAATTTCGATCTTGGAGAGCTTTGTGAATGTATTGAAGATGGAACTAACTTGTGTAAGCAAAAGACCAGTGACAAAGCCATACACATAACAAGTAAATATGAGAAAATGTTTATCTAGTATTTTAAAAGTACTTCAGAAAAGTGGACAAGTAATCAAAAATATTTTCTGTTTAGAAGTTATTTATTATTTTATTATTCCTTTTGTGTTTATGTGTGTGGCACCAGAGATTGAACCCAGTAGCTATTGCACCACTTAGCTACATACTTATGCCAATTTTGTTTTTTGAGACAGGGTCTCACTAAGTTGATGATGTTCCTGCTTCAGCCTCTTGAGAGTCTTGGAGATAACAGTTTTGCACCACCAACCAGAAACTCCGCTTAGTTTTTCTTTCTGCTTCTGATGCATGGATACATATTTAAAGGGTAATAGAACTACCTGCTCATACTTGGATACATGTACGTCAGTATATAGCCACAGTATCCTTTTCTCCACCCTAGGCAATTACTCTTTCTGCATAACTATAATTAAAACAATAATCTAACATTTTTCACACTTTAAATAAAATACTTTAACTCCAAGAGAAGCTGTGAATGTGCTTTGTGCAATGATATTTACAATGCAATGTATATCTTGAAGCAAGTACTGAACTTTACAGTTAAGAGGTACTGTTTAATGTACTAAAGAGGTATAGAGGGAGGAAAGAATAATGACCCTATTGACTAGTTCATACTAAATAGTTGTAAATTATTGAAACATAATTTTATAAACTTCTTATTTCAACCTTAATTAAATGCATATTATTTATTTGTTTGTGTGAAAAAAATATAAATATATCCACACATGTACAGACTATATATGTTTTAACCTAATAATATATGTGTAAGAGTCCTGAATATGTTGAATAAAAATATAATTTACAAATTTACTGAGTTGTAAGGACAAAACCTTGTTTGTAATTTTGGTTTTTAAAAGAAAATCCTTTCTTTGTTGAAAAGGCCAAATTTTCTGCTTTATTCTAAGATAAAAATTAATACACTCCTTGAAATTCCAAGGTTAACATTTTAGCTTATGTCTAATCCACTTATCTTAAATAGAAAATTAAGAGTGGTTTATAAGAAGTCCATATTTTAACTTTCCTTCTGTGTTCACAAAATATGAATGTTAATCTGTCTTTCATCATTTGTATTATGAAACTATCTTATAAGGCCTGGAATCAAACATGTTGATACAATTAGCTTTAATGTCAAAATGCCAAGCATTTTATTTCTCCAAAGTGCTCTTGACCCAAGTGTTTTTCCTTTGAATTCTCTTTGTCTAACATTAATATAACCTCCCTGATACTTTGGGATACTGTTTACTTAAAAAATATCTGTATACATTTTTAAAATTTGTGTTTTATTTTTATTCTATACACTCCTTCAAGCTGCATAAGTAATTTAAAAGTAATTATAATTGTATTTTGTAATCGGAAGTTTAAATGATTTGTTTTTCTTGCCCAAACTAATATAAACATATTATAATATAAATATATATCTTTGTCATTTTATATTTTCTTTTCATTTTCTTTTTCTCTATACTTTATGACAATAAAGCTTTATTTATTTATCTTTCTCAGTAATCTTAAGGAATATAACCTGTAGTTTTCTTTCTTCTAGTGTGTTTTATGCACTAAGTGATAAAACTTAGATTACAATTTAGTAATTCTCAAAGTGAATTTCAACATGTCATGCATTCATTATTCATCTATTTTATTTTTTATTTTAAAGATACCTTTATAAATATGTATTATTTGTAAATTGATTTGATAGACACTGGTGATGTTTTGTTGTATACTGTCCTTAACATAAATGATTTTATTAAACTGTGAAGGATTACTAAATATGAATTTATTTTTATGGTATCATCAGATAAGGAGAAGTAAAGAGAATAATTTTTGAACCAATGGATTTCTTACGATTCATCGCAGCTGTTGGTAATTGCATTATTTTTTGAGCATTTAGAGGATGAATCACTATCATGTCTTAAGGACATCTTTGTCTTCCTGATGATGGTTTTGCTTGAATAATGAGTAGGATTTGGCCATATTTGAGGAATGTAGGCAAAGGGAACACCAAAAAATAGAGGATTGTCCATCACAAAACCAAGAATACAAGTTTATATAAGTAGGAAAAATAGCAAATAGGAAAGAATACGATCCCCACCATTCTGATATGTCAGGATTGTCATAATGCTTCAGGTCTACAGCATTTGCCCATTTTGCTGATAGGTCCTCTTGAGACTAGGTTAAATACACAGGTGCTCCTTTGACACCAGAATAGCTCTAAGACTTTGTCATAGCCTAAAATTATGCCCTTGAAAAGTGTACTAATTAATGTGTACAACCTGAATTTTTTCACAGTTTTTGAAAGAAGTTGCCTTGTGATTTATCTCACTTGTCTTCCAGATGTTGGTTTATGATAAGAAAATACAACTATGCAGCCTGAACAATTAAATGATGGCGGTATGCTTTAACAAAGTCTTTAATTTTCCCCAGCAATATCATTTTATTTATTTATATTTTATATTTTATAAATTCTTTGGTAGTTGTAGATGGACAGAATGCCTTAATTTTATTTGTTATGTGATGCTAAGGCTCCAACCCAGTGCCTCACATGTGCCAGATAAGCACTCTGCCACTGATTCAAACCCAGTCCCATGATTGTATTTTTAATAAATTATTTTTAGTTGTCAATGCCTGGCCATAATACATGAAGATTTATAGAAACAATAAAAGAAATGACCTGTTACCATTCATAGATTTTATTATTTTTTAATAAAGTCATTTATGTTAAGCACCATTAGCAACTTTCAATTATGAGTAGAAGTTTAATTTGAGAAAAAAAATTAGAAATGCACATAGACTAGATATTGGAAAGGACAAGAAGCATGCATCATAAAAAATGAGAAGACTAAATCAAGCATTTCATTGGCTGGTGAGATCCCAGGATCCTTTGAGAAATGTCATTTAATAATTCTAGAATGCTTTGAACAGTGCTTGGTAACCAACAATAAATGTCAGTCATTAATTTTAATTTTATTTTGGTACTCGGGAATGAACCCAGGAGTACTTAACTTTTCCAAGCCCTTTTTATATTTCACTTTGAGATAAGGTCTCACTAAGTTGCTTAGGGCCTCACTGAATTGTGGAGGTTGGCTTCCAACTTCTACTGCCTCCCTGAGTTGCTAGGATTACTGGTTTATACCACCGTGCCTGGCATCAATCATTATGTTTTTTGGCCATCAGTGAGGTGATCAAGGCATTCTTCTTTAAGATCACATACACAGTGATTGTGCACAACAATTAACAGTTAAATCAGGTATTCTAACAAAAACTCCTAGTTATACTTTGTTATGAATTATGTAGATGTGAATCAGTCTTTAAAATAATTGATGTAGATTCAGTGTTGGTGATCAAAACAGACTGCATAATAAGAATTGACTGAATGAAACAATGAATTAACAACAAATAACAAACAAGCAAAGCTGTCCTTGGCCACTCAGAAAAAATTGGTTTATAATGGGAAGAAAATACAACTATGCACCCTGAGTACTTAAACCATGGCGGTATGCTTTAACAAAGTCTTTCCATCAATATGATTTTATTATCTTTGGTAGTTGTAGATGGACAGAATACCATCATTAAAATGTATTGCATGATTTAAAAAAGTGTGGTTGAGGGGAGAAAGTACCCTTAACCTATGCTTTCTCTTCTCTTTTTCCTGTTTCAGCTGATTCATGACCATAGTAGCTTGATCATGCTGATCTTGAATCAAACAGATCTGACCCCAGCTTCGTTCATTCTTAATGGAATTCCAGGGCTGGAGGACATGCACATCTGGATTTCCTTCCCATTCTGCTCCATGTATGTTGTGGCTGTGGTTGGGAATTGTGGACTCCTCTACCTCATCCGCTATGAGGACTCCCTGCACAGACCCATGTACTACTTCTTGGCTATGCTTTCTCTAACTGACCTTGTCATATGTTCTAGCACAATCCCTAAAGCCCTCTGCATCTTCTGGTTTCACCTCAAGGAAATTGGATTTGATGAATGCCTGGTCCAGATGTTCTTCATCCATACCTTCACGGGGATGGAGTCTGGGGTGCTCATGCTTATGGCCCTGGACCGCTATGTGGCCATCTGCTACCCTCTGCGCTATTCAGTCATCCTCACCAATGATGTCATTGGAAAGGTTGGGCTCGCCACCTTCCTAAGAGGGGTGTTGCTCATTACTCCTTTCACTTTCCTCACCAAGCGCCTTCCCTACTGCAGAGGCAATGTCATCCCTCATACATACTGTGACCACATGTCTGTAGCCAAATTATCCTGTGGCAATGTCAAGGTCAACGCCATCTATGGTTTAATGGTAGCCCTCCTTATCGGAGGCTTTGACATCCTGTGCATCACAGTCTCCTACACCATGATCCTCCGGGCGGTGGTCAGCCTCTCCTCAGCAGATGCTCGGCAAAAGGCCTTCAGCACCTGCACCGCCCACATCTGTGCCATCGTCTTCTCCTACAGTCCTGCTTTCTTCTCCTTCTTTTCCCATCGCTTTGGGGGGCACACAATTCCTCCATCTTGCCACATCATCGTGGCCAATATTTATCTGCTTTTGCCTCCCACCATGAACCCTGTGGTCTATGGGGTGAAAACTAAGCAGATACGAGACTGTGTCATGAGGATCCTTTCAGGTTCTAAGGAAACCAAATCACACAACATAAAATAAATAAGCATGTGCAAGTGGAAAAGAAGAAAATAATTATATCTAAAATTTGCCTGTTTTTTTTTTTCAGGACATGATAAATTCCTTAGCTGTGTAAAATAATACATCTGTTTTAACCACATATATACATACAGATGGAGCTTGTAGAATTGTGCATTTTCCAAAAGTGCCTTGATAATTTTTAAGTCACTGGTATGTCCAGCAGTTTTCTTTGAATTTCACATTCTAATATGTGTGAAAAGTTGTCTAATAAGTATACCAAATTTCCCTTAAAAAGATCTCAGGAAAAATGAGCAAAGTCAAATAGTAATTTCCAGATTGATGGCCAGTAGTTACATTCTTCTGGAAATATGTGCTACATATTTCTTTTCTTTTTGTGGGGTCCAGGACTAGGAGTTGAACTTAGCAATTGAGCCATATCCCCAGCCCTTTTTTATTTTGGGGGGACAGAGTCTCACTAAGTTGCTGAGACTGGCATTGAACTTGTGCTTCAGTCTCTCTCCTAAGCTTACAGACATGCACCACCATGCCCGACTACATAATTCTTCCTTTTTTTTTTTTTTGGTTTTTGGATTTCCGTTATATATAACATTATGATTCATTTTGGCATAATTATACAATCATGAAATGTAATTTGCTCTAACTCAATCCCCAGTACTTCTCTTTTCCTAACCTCTACCCTTCCCTTGTTACCAACCTCTAGTATACTGATATTTGTTCTATATTTTTATAGTTTTTTAAAAATGTCTTTCTTCAGTGACTTCTTACTGAAGAAGAAGATGGAATACACCCCATGAAGTCATTACTATTATGAGTTTGAAGTCTTTCAGCATCTTGCTAGAATCATAATTTTAGTCTGACTAGGTCTTCCCTTGTCTGGCCACACACATAGTTATTTCACAACAGAATAATTGGACATTTAGTTTCCTTCAACAGACCTTTAAAGAGCACACTCTGGAAAGAGAGGTAGTTTTTTAAAACCAAATTTAAAGGTAATTATAATATATATTTGGTAGGAACCACATGAGAAGTGATCAAAATCCATTTCTTTTAGCTTATTTCCAGTTGTGAACACTATAAGGAAGTTAGAAACTGGATAAAATTTTCATATTTATTGCTTATTCACTAAACCAATTAGACAAGGAATATAGAGTAAACTGAATTTTAAACTTTTTATTTGTTTTATTTAATTTTACATAACTGTGGGATTCATTATATCATATTTGTACAGGCACATAACATAATTTTCCAATCTCTTCCTAAATACCTTTATTTTCCTCTTTTTCTCCCTCTCCCTGATCACTTGCCCTACTTTACTGGTCTCCCATCTATTATTTTTATTATTAATTTCAATTAGTGCATCATATACATATATGTGGATAAACTGTGATATAATTGTACATGAACAGCATAATTTGGCAGATTTATGTTTTCTCTCATATTCAGAAGTGAGAGAGAGAAAAAAGAAATTTAAAAAGAGGTGTTGGGTGTGGTAGTACAACCTGTAATCCCAGCAACTCTGGAGACTGAGGCAGGAGGATCACAAGTATGAGATCAGTCTCACCAGCTTAGCAAGATCCTATCTCAAAATAAAAAATAAAAGGGGTTGAGAATGTACTCAGTGGTAAACTGACCCTGGATTAAATTCCAAGGACTAGAACACAAAGGAGGGTGGGTGTTGATATTTAGGAAATCTTCAGGAAAGTGATATGGAATTTATTTTTCTATACAACTGCAGAATATTTGTTATCTATCCCACATTCAGTTAACTATAATCAAATTATACTTTTTATTTCATGAATCTTTCTATATAATCCTATTGCAAAATGTGCAAAATATGTGGCACATACATGGTTTAATGTATTTTATCTTCACTTATTCTTCTTCAGCATCATCGTCTGAAGCATTGTCTATGAACTAATTATTCCTCAGAGGAAGGCAGGCTCCAGGAACTGTTTTCCACATGTACCTATAGGGCACTCTTCTTCAGACAATCCAAGATGTTTTTCCTTCTCTCTTAATCCTCCAACTATACTCCTATTTCCTATCTCCCTTGATTCTCTAATTAATCTCCCCAGTAGTTTTGGCATATATTTTCATACATGTTTCTTTGAAAACAGATGTTATCATTAGTCATTTTGTTTCAACTTAAATCTGCTTTGTTATTCTAAAGATTTGAACCTATTTCTTACATTCCCACTGAGCAGATTAATATATGTTTCTCTTGGTATTTATTTTTCATATTTACTGACTAGTAACATTAATTTATATTTGTTTCAAAACTAATAAGGCTAGATACAACTTCTGTTTAAACATGTGTCTCCTAACTTTGCAACAGAGAAATTCAGTTGTGTTTCTATACACTAAACAAATACTCCAAAAAGAAAATCAAGAGAACAACCTCTTTTTTAATGATATAGAAGTGAATGAAATCCATGGAAATAAGTTTACCCAAGCAAGCAAAAGATTTGTGCAGTGAAAAAAAATCAAACTGAAAATATTAAAGATAACACAAAAAATTGGAACGATGTTCCATATTCTTGAATTAGAAGACTTGCTATTGTTAAAATGCTGTTTTTAAAATACCCTTATTACTCAAGGTGACCTATAGACACATCACAATCTATAGGTAACAATAATTTTTTATAGAAATAGAAAAATGTCATAATATTCATATGGAACCACAAAGAAGTCTGAATATTGAAAATGATTTTGAGAAAGAAGAATAAAGTTGGAGACTCAGATTTATTATTTCAAAACACCTTATAAAACCCCACTCATTAAAGCAATTTAGTAAATTCAAACAGTTTGAGACATAAATAGACATCGACCTATGGAAGAAAACAGAGAATTCAGAAATAAACTCTCACTTGTAGGGTCAACTAACCTTCGACAAGGGGGAAAGAATAAACAATAGGGAAAGGATGGTCTCTTCAATAAAAGATTTTGGTGAAATAGAATGTCCATATGCAAATGAAAAAAGTGGATGCTTATTAATTTGTAATTTTTAATTATAATTGTAAATAAAATAGAAATTGTTGTGATACATTCCATCATGCACAACACATATTTGGTATATCTGTCTCCCCTAGCCCCACTACCTTACCTTTTTCCTTCTCTGATCCCCAATTCCTAGTCTACTGGTCTCCCTTATATTTTCATGAGGTCCCTTTCTTTCCTTTTTTATCTCTAGAGAGAAAACATATGACCCGTGACTGAGTCTGATTAATCTCACTTGGCATAATGTTCTTCAGTTCCATCTGTTTTTCTGTGAATTGGTAAATTTTTTTTCTTTATAGCTTAACAAAGCTCTATTGTATTCTATACCACATCTTTTTCTATTCATTCATTGGTTGTCAGACACTTAAGTTGGTTCCATGACTTGACTCTTGCAAATTGTTGCTGCTAGAAAAATTGGTAAGCAGATATCACTATTGTATGCTGACTTTAATTATTTTGAATAAATATCAAGGAGTAGCATAGCTGTGAGCGCTTCTAACACACACACACACACACACACACACACACACACACACACAAAAGGGACTCGAAGTGGTTTGTAGTCTTAAATATAAGACCTAAAACCTTAAAACTGTTAGAATAGATCATAGTGAGATCATGCACCCTGAGATCCCTTGTATCTTCTCTTACTTCAACAGCATTTGGATGAAACATACCCACAGACTCCCTCTCTTATGCCCTCCAGTCATTTTCACATCTCCTGACCTATCACAACCACTAGGAACACACCTCTGCTTCCGGGAAAGCTATGTTTATGCTTCTTTGTTGCTAATTTTTTTATTTAGTTCCTTATTGCTGATAAAATCTGTCAGAATTGGATTTTTCAGAATTCTTGATACTAATTAAAAGCATTTAGAAATTAGAGAAATGGTTAATCAAGAAAAAAAAACTAGCTGAGTCTTTGTAAAAGAGATTTTGGTGTTCTTTTAACAATTATAGTAAATGTCATATAATGTAGAATTTATTTCAATGGCTTTTATTGCATTAACACTACTAAGGCCTTTAACACTATATAATTCCCAAAATGTTTTATTCCACCCCCCAAAAAATGTCATACATTTTTTAATTTTTTTTTATTAGCTACACATGACATTACAATGATCTTGGCACTTCATACATGTGAATCAATTGGGATATAATTTCTCATTTTTCTGATTGTACAGATTGCAGAATCACATTGGAATATAGTCACCTATATACATACAGCAATCATAATGTCTATTATTCTGCTGCCCTTTTTATCCCCCCCTTCTTCTCCCCTCCCCTCCATCACTTCTCTCTATCCAATCTAATGAGACACACTTTTTTTTTCTTTTTCCTCCTCACAACATCATACATGTATTCTGTATAATGATTAGGATCTCCTACCATCTTTTGTGCAACTCCCCTTCTCCCTCCTTTTCCCTCCCACCACTCTTCCCTATTTAGTGGTAATCTTCTTCTCATGCTCTTCCTCCCTATCCCATTATGAGACACCCCCACCACCTTATATCAGAGAAGACATTCAGCATTTGTTTTTTAGGGATTGGCTAACTTCACTTAGCATAATCTGCTCTAATGCCATCCATTTCCCTGCAAATGCCATAATCTTGTTATTTTTTAGTGCTGAGTAATATTCAATTGTTTATAAGTGCCACATTTTTAATCCATTCATCTATTGTAGGGCACCTAGGTTGGTTCCACAGTCTAGCTATTGTGAATTGATATTGAATAAACATTGATGTGGCTGTGTCCCTGTAGTATGCTCTTTTTAGGTCTTTTGGGTATAGTCCAAGAAGGGGAATAGCTGGGTCAAATGGTGGTTCCATTTCCAGCTTTCCTAGGAATCTCCATACTACTTTCCAAATTGGCTGAACCAATTTGCAGTCCCACCAGCAATGTATGTGTGTACCTTTTTCCCCACATCTTCACCAGCACTTATTGTTGTTTGACTTCATAATGGCTGCCGTTCTTATGGGAGTGAGATGGTATCTTTTGATTGCTAGAGATGTTGAGAATGTTTTCATGTATTTATTGATTGATTGTATATCCTATTCTGAGAAGTGTCTGTTGAGGTCCTTGGCCCATTTTTTGATTGGGTTATTTGTTTTCTTTGAATGTCACTTCCTTCTTCTAGTCCCTGGTATCCACAATTTCTTCCAAATCTATGAATCTACCTATTCTGCATATTTCAAATGAATGGAATAATATAATACCTGATAATGTCTGTCTTTTTATACCTAACATACAGCTCCCAAGGTTTGTCCATGTTGTAGCATGTTTCTATATTTCATTCCCACTTATGACTGAATCATAGTTCATTGTATGAATATGCTACATTTGTTTATCTATTCATCAATTGAACAGATTTAGCTTCTTTATAACTTTTAGCTATTGTGCATAATGCTGACATTAAACTTTTGTAAAAATTTTAACAGAACTATGTTTTCAGTTGTTTTGGGTTTACAGTTGTCAATGGAGTTTCTGGGTGGTGCAATAAATTCTTTAACTTTTTGAAGAAATTCCAAACTATTTTCCACAGTCACTGAATCATTTTTATATCTTTGTCAGCCACATACAAAGATTTCAATACTTTTATATCATCTCAAACATTTGTTATTTTGGATATTTTTGAAAATTTATATGCAGCCATCCTAGTGTGTATAAAGTAGAATTTTTTTGTAGGCATTTATTGTTTTTTTTTTTTTATTTTGTTTTGTTTGTACTGGTGACTGAACTGAAGGGCACTTCAGCACTGAGCTACATCCTAGTTATTTTTTTTTTTTAATTTTGAGACAGATTCTCTAAGTTGCTAAGGGTCTTGCTAAATTGTTGAGGCTGACTTTAAACTTGGGATGATCCTGCTTAACTTAAGTTATGGAGATTACATGAGTGCTCTACCATGACCAGTTCATTATAGTTTTAATTTGCATTCCCCTAATGACCAGTGTTTTTGATGATCTTTTCATACATGTCTTACCCATTTATGTATTTTCTTTGGAGAAATGTCTATTAAAATACTTTTCCCATTTGTTAATTGCATTGTCTTCATTGTTGAATTGTAATAATTTGTTATGTTTTCTTGAAACTAAATTCTCCTAATGCCTGTGATTAACAAATATTCTTTCACATTTTGTCAGCTGTTTTTCACTTTGGATAATATACTATTATGCACAAAATTTTCTTTTGTTTAAATTCCAATGAAGTCCAATTTATTTGTCACCTCCTTCCCAACCCCACATTGCCACCATGATCATCCTTTTGGAGATATATCTAAAGAAGCATGGAGCAATTAAAGGCATGAAAATTTGAAATCATTTTTTCCTAAGAGTTTTAAGATTGTAACTTTTATATTTATACAGCTAATTCATTTTGAGCTAACTTTTGTGTATGATCTGAGATAGAAGCCTTTGCTTCTACCCCTCATACTCATTTCTCCTCCTCTTCTTCTTCACATACTGATATCCATGCTTTTCATTGCCATCAAAATTAATTTTTATTTTTTTCAAATTAATAAAATATGGGATTTTTTTAAATTATCAAATTAAAGAAATGTAAAATTAAAATTAATCATTTTAATATTGCAATTCTCACCACTGAGTTATTATCACAAGGTTTAACATCTAATTATTTATAGTTCAATATGCATGCATAACAAACCTTAATTTCACATTATTTTTACTATAAGGACAGTTGTCCATATCCCCAGAGTAAAGTGAGTTAATTTTATTAACAATTAAATTATGATGTATTGAAATCATTTAATTTGTTTTTAGATCAGTGTTATATTACTTTGGTTTAAGTGTGGATTTTTTACTAGAAGTTTTGCAAATGTTCTCAACATAATTTAATATGTATTCATAATAATCTCAAACTTATACAATGATGTAATAACTATCACCAACCTCACTAGAAGTTAAACTGCACTAAAACAAGAGCCCATATTTTCTGATCTTTTTTAATAGCTCCTAACCTTATTTAGGGAGTACTAAGAGTTCAATGATGTGATTTAGATGTAGACATGTAAAAAAAAAAATGAATACAAGAACACCTGAAGCTTTGCTTACAAGTGATTGAAACATTCTGTACTTAATGCTTTTAACTTGTTCACTACTAGGCTTTTTGCAGAAACACAACTCAGCACCAAATGTTAAAAATATGTAATTTATTAAAGATAGCTTGGGTTCATTCTTATCTCCCACCAACTGTGTACATGCTATGACACAAACACACAGATACAGGCACACATGAATAGAGTGATATCCTTATTTATGTTTCATGCATTCTTTTTCCCCCTCCCATGGTGTTGATTCCCACACCAGTACCTGTGTTTCTGACACAGGATCTGAAGTATTCCCTTGGGATATTTAACAGATTTTCCTTTAAAGGCTCAGTTCAACAGTAGTTATCAAGGTGTTTAAATATACATATATTGTAGAGATGTGATTATTTTTAGGAAGACCCTGAACACCCCGACCAGACTACGTTCAATGTTTTGCTGACCAAAAGCTAGGTATTAAAAGGCATACATAGTGGGGCTAGTGGCAGGAAATTTTTTTAAGCAATAAGTTGCATTGGAGAGAGGCTTTGGTTGCATATAAGTTGGCTGTGGTAGTTTCAGAAATACAGTTATGATTCCATTCATCATGTTTGAAAGCAGAAATGTAATGAAAGATTGGGTTTTCTTGGAAAATGTTTTTATTTTTATAGTATTTTTATATATTTTATTGGCTCATTCTAGTTGTACATAATGGTGTGGTTTCTGTTACATGTTCATATATGCACACAATATAACCATATACTTTGGTCAACATCATTCTCCAGTATTATCCCTTTCAAAAATGTTTTTGAAAATTATTATCAGGCTACAATTCAGTTAAACTTTTCATTATGGTTACAATTGTTATTTCCCCGATGAAACAGAAATAGTTGGATCCACTATAATGCAAGTCAGATAAAAACAAAAAAACTACCCCTGACTGAAAGAAATGGGACTAGCTAGAGAATAGTGACTAGTCTTTCATCATAATCAGAACACTTTGCCTCTCCCCTGCCGTCCTTTCATTCCTCAGAATGGGAAAATAATCTTCTTTGGTTCATTTTGTGAAGGGCTTGGTTATGACTGTTTCATCCACTTAGGTATCAGCAACTATCTGGAGGGACTGCTGTCATGTTCAGAGAAAGAGTGTGGATCATAAAGATGATCTAGTGAAGAAACAAATTCATTATCTATGAGATTTGTGAAGAAAAATAGACATCAGATGCTATCTGTGTTATACTTTATAAATGATGGTATTTGTGTACTAATGTCACCATTTCCATACAGCTGTCTACATCCATGGAATATTATGAGTTAATTTTCCTTGAAAGCACAATTACATCTTGATGCATTGAAACTATTAGAAATTGACTTGGGGAAAATTCTAAATTATTTTGAGATTAATATCATATTATTTTGGTATAAATATGGATTTCTTACTGACAATTTTTCAAATATACTTAACATGGGACAAAAGATTCAAGTAACATTTAAGTCAGCTTTAATAATTAAAGCTACAGTTACAAAAACAGCAGGTCTAAAGGTATTTATTTATATTGTATTTAGGAAAGATGTTCTTCAAGTTATATAACAAGTAATCTTGGAAATAAATTTTCTTTTTAAATTTAAGGATATCCATGCTTTCCCTAATTTCAATATTTGCTTTTCTTGAGTCGTCACAAAGTCAAGATTGACTACTCAAGTGTTTTAAGGAAAAATTAGTAATGGTACTCATTTTTTCCCTAGCAACTTATGAATATTCAGTATATACTATCCAAATATTTATAAAAAAACAAATTTCAAGATTAATTTTATTTCCTGGTAATGAAGTATATATGGTTATATGTATTCATATACATATGTGTGCATATAGGTGTATATATACCCACATACAAGATTTATTATAAATTTATTTCTTTTAATAATATCTGGGAAAACATGCTGTATGCAAACACAAACTACACATTTATAAGCCTGACAAAAGAACTTTGATGGAAATTTTGGTATTCATGAAACATGATTTTAGTATAAACAAGTTTTTTTTTCCAAAAGGATAATCATAAGTCTTTTGTTAGCCTTGCCATTATTGGTTTAATATAAACCATTGGTGCTAAAGAAGGAACTGAGGATCAGATAATACACTGTTTATATGATGCAAAGGATAGAGCCATTTAAAAAACTCTGTGTACTAACAAAGCAAGAAGAAAATTATTTCACTGCTTGATATTTGTTGTGACAGAATTTACCGAATCAGAAATAAAACAGTTGGTATATGAGCTTCAAACGACCTACATTAAGATTTTTAAAATTGCTTTCCAACATGATCAAGATCTAACATTTTCTTGTTTTTATTTTTATGTGTAATGAACTTAATATTTCTATCACTTTTAGTATGTTTTTATTATGCCTGTGTGTTTTCTATCTACCCAGAAAATCCTAGTGCATACTTTGAGGGAGATTTATATATTATGTACCTCCTTTTAATTGTATTAAAATATTTTTTAAAAATCACTCTGAATTATGACCAATTGCTAGTGTAGTTCAAATAACTTATTTCTCAAACAAGTGTATTTAAGTTGCCTACTACATTATGCTTTTATGCTTTCTTGGAATTTCCCCTATTTTCTCCAATTCATGATGGATTTCTGAAAAATCTGTTTCCTGATATTTATGAGGTAGATATTTTGGTTTCATTTCTTCTGGTAATTGTAGTTCCTTTTATACTTTCCAAGTAATAATATTTAACAATTCTTAAAGTCGAGTATTAAATATGATTAACTAAGCCAGGATGCTGATTGTTGTTTTCTTTCTAGAAAAACTGAAGGTTCTCAAGAAAAGATCTATGAATACTGAAACTAAGAATGTCTCCGGTAGAATGAGGTTCCTGCTTGAGCACTCTGAACCTTACCAATTGATGAGATTCACCTAATACCCAATGTTCCAATCAGCTTTCTAAAGCCTCTTTGGTATGAATTAATAATTAAGAATAATAGATGCTTGGAAATATTTTAAAGAAATTTTTATAAATAAAATACAGAAAAAAAAACTATAAAAATAAGTAATCAAAATAGAAAATGTGAAAACAGCATATGAAGCAGAAATGCATCATAAGTATGTTTGTATGTGATATATATATATATATATATATATATATATATATATATATATACACACACACACACATATATAAAACATTTATTTGTCAGATTCAAAGGAAATAAGATTTTGGAACTTTTCTATAAAGCAGATGAAAAAATAGATTCAACATAGGAAAAATTTCTAAAAAGAAAAGAAGGATAAGTGCATAGAATAGTTAATTTGATTAAAAGAAGTTGTGGAAAAATAATAAAGAAATAGTGGGAAATTAATTCTTTCAAACTTAAAACAATTTTTAAAACCAAAGGTCATAGATTTTTAGACTCAAAAACTGCAGCATGTACAGGGACTGGGGTTGTGGCTCAGTGGTATAGCACTCCCCTAACACGTGCAGGGTGCTGGGTTCAATCCTCAGTACCACATAAAAATAAATACATAAATAAAGTAAAGGTATTGTGTCCAATTACAACTCAAACAAAAAGGCTTAATGTACTAATGTACGTCCATTATCCCTATAAATATCATTATATTCACGAGCATAGACGTGTTCAAATATTCTCAAATACATGTCAGGGAAAAAAACAAAAGCAATGGATGAATAATTCATATACAGAAGATCAAATTTCAGAATTGTTCTTTTAATATCTACACTGACATCTAGGAGATTGATAGACCAATGTTTGCAAAATATTGAGGGAAAAGAACATAGAACCTCAAATTCTAAAACCATCAAAATCATGTATAGAATATGCCATATACAAACATTAATATTCTCTTTAAGAAAATATTTTCCATGCCATCATTAAAATATATAAAGAAGAAAAATCAAATCCACACATAGTAATGTCAAATGTGTGGTAGATGAAAGGGAATTTCTGGTTCAGAATTATGTAGCAAACCTAGGGAACAACTATATTTCATAGAAAGTAGAAAGTTCCCCAACATGTACTGATGGAAGGTCCAGAAAAATAACTGTCAAGAGCATAATATTAAAAATGTTTTATTATTCTCATAATCTGTTCAAAAATCTTCAGATGTCTATAACAAATCCTAAATAAAATAAAATAATGAATAAACAATATAGAATGGCTAACAAAATACATGTGTCTTATCCAGATACTTAGCAAGGAGTTAATACCTATATTATGATAAAATATAAATCTTAAATAATAATTTGAAAAGATAATTTCACAGAATAAAGTAACGATAGAATGAATGTATGTGTTGTACAGGAATGCAAAGGGCAGAGCAAGTATAGACCTGAAACAGGTGAGAGGGAATGCCTGAGAGGATGCGAACTTCCACAGACAGATAGTGGAGCTGGTTGTTTGTATTGTTATGATTCTCTTTAAAGTACAAATTAATTTTAAAAAAATAAATACATATTCTGTGGCAAGACGTAGAAAAATAATTTCAAAACAAAAGGCCAGAGAAGTGTTAAGTTTTGTACTGGTACATGAAGAAACCACATCTATATAGTGCTTCTACTTAATTATGAAATTATTGCTCAGATTTTATTGAGAATTAAAATGACTGAATACAAATAAAATTCTTAGTAGGGTACCTTCTATGTAATAATAATAAATATGACCAATTAATTAAAAATAAGAACAACAGTAAATGCATCCCCAGAATATCTGCTATGTCACTCATGAGATGATCAATGACTTTCTCCTTAAGAACATACCCAAATGGTGGCATGTAGAGTTATGAACAATTATAGACATAACAAAAATATTATCAGAATGCTCATATTACACTTAACCATAATTTATGAATATTGTATCTATGTCCTTTTTGTCTTGAAACAATAGCAACAGAACCTGGTGAATAGTAGGTGCTAAATATGTATATATTGAATGCATTGATAAGTTAATGAATTAACAAATGACACATGTGTTATTGAGACTTTATTTAAGTAAATATTACCTGTCATTGTAAGTTTGGTTATTTGATATTGAAGTGCACTATTTAATAAGTAAAAGTCAGAGACAACACTACTAAGACGTTTTTATTTTTCTACCTTTCCTAATCTTGAAAGGTCAAAAACTAAAACAAACAAAAACTAAAACAACACAAGCCTCCAGAAGACTACCAAGCTAATCATGCCATTGCTGAATCAAACAGATGTGACCCCAGCTTCATTCATTCTCAATGGAATCCCAGGGCTGGAGGACATGCACATCTGGATTTCCTTCCCATTCTGCTCCATGTATGTAGTGGCTGTGGTTGGGAATTGTGGACTCCTCTACCTCATCCGCTATGAGGACTCCCTGCACAGACCCATGTACTACTTCTTGGCTATGCTTTCTCTAACTGACCTTGTCATGTGCTCCAGCACAATCCCTAAAGCCCTCTGCATCTTCTGGTTTCACCTCAAGGAAATTGGATTTGATGAATGCCTGGTCCAGATGTTCTTCATCCATACCTTCACAGGGATGGAGTCCGGGGTGCTCATGCTTATGGCCCTGGACCGCTATGTGGCCATCTGCTACCCTCTGCGCTACTCAGCCATCCTCACCAATGATGTCATTGCAAAGGCCGGGCTTGCTACTTTCTTGAGAGCAGTGCTGCTCATCATTCCCTTGATTTTCATCACCAAGCAATTACCCTATTGCAGAGGCAACATGATACACCATACTTACTGTGATCAGCTATCTGTAGCCAAGCTATCCTGTGGAAATATCAAGGCCAATATAATCTATGGTCTGATGGTTGCCTTCTTGATTGGGGGCTTTGACATCTTGTGCATCACAGTCTCCTACACCATGATCCTCCGGGCGGTGGTCAGCCTCTCCTCAGCAGATGCTCAGCAAAAGGCCTTCAGCACCTGCACTGCCCACATCTGTGCCATCGTCTTCTCCTACAGTCCTGCTTTCTTCTGTTTCTTTTTTAACCGTTTTGGAGGCCACACAATCCCTCCATCTTGCCACATTATTGTGGCCAATATTTATCTGCTTTTGCCTCCCACCATGAACCCTATTGTCTATGGGGTAAGAACAAAGCAAATACGAGACTGTGTCATGAAGATCCTTTCAGGTTCTAAGGAGATCAAATCCCAGAGTGCATGAAAGACACATTTCTCAGGAAAAGGGAAGAGGATCCAGGGAAAGAGAATAGGAAAAATGATAGTTTTTTCTACTTATTTAGTCAGAGGCTAGTGATGCCTTCCTGAGAGTCCCATTTTGTCCATGACAAGAGGGTGTTGAATGGTACATCCCTATTAAATAGTCTCAAATTCCAAGTCACTAACAGGTCCTTTCTCTGAGTTTTTATTCTCCACAATTCTATGAAGAACTTTTCTTACATTTAATCCACATTTCCATGAACAAACATGAGGGGAATTGGAGTCAATTTTCAGTAGAAGTGTCCAGAGGATGGAGATCATGAGACCATATACTAATTCATCTTGTTTTCAAAATAGTGATCAGAATGTCCAGTTTGAAGGGCAGTTGTGACTTCCCCCTACAAAATGCACGCTGTCATTACCAAAATTCCTCTACTGTCACAATGTGATCTTCCTAATGGATAAGCTATGAAACATACATGAGGACTTTAGTGTGAAATTTAACTTTTTGGAGTTTTAATTTGTAAATATGTCCACTGATCACATTTCTCCCAAGTTGATCCAAACAATACACTTCCCCACAGACTAAAGAGATACATAGTTCTTTCCAAGATCACCTTCAATATCAAACACACTAGAGAGATAGAGAAGTCCTTTACTTACACTAAGAAGAATAAAAATAAATATTTTCTTAAGAACATAGTATAAGGGAGGTACAAAAATACTTACCTTGCCTTCTTCGTATTTGAGAAGGAAACTCATGAAATAAGCTACATTCTCTAATTTTTAAGATTTTTACAAATTAATAATTAGAGGACAGACTTAAAAAATAGTGCTTTGATGTGATTCTACATCATGTACAACCAAAAGAATGAGAAGTTATACTCCATTTATGTATGATGTGTCAAAATGCATTCTACTCTCATGCATATCTAATTAGAACAAATAAAAAAATAGTGTTTGATATTAATGTCAACAAAGTGATATCAATTAAATAGGAATACACAATAAAGTCAATGATTTAATCTCTCCCCATTCAACAAATAAGAATGCAAATATATTCACCTGAATCAAATAACATGTACTCATGAATTTCTATTTAATGATGGTATTTCTTTCTGTTATTCTTATTTAAAAATCCTACAAAATAGCCATGCCACTACTCAAAATACAATCACCCCTTTAACTACTTAATTAAAGGAAAGCTTCTGTTAAAAGAAAAAAAAAAATTAACATTCACTTTCTTCATTTTCTCCACCAAAATCACTCTTCCTGAACTTGGCATTTATCCCAGTTTTCTTGAATTGCTTTTGTCAATTTAACCTGTGCCTTTCATGTTAAATTGCATAGATAGTTCTCTGTTCTCATCTAACAGAGCCTCTCAGAAACTCTATCAGAAAAAGAAAAAGAAAAACAAAAAACACTATTATTTATTTATTTCTTCTGCCTTGAAACACTACTTCAAAAACACTGATCAATTCATTTTTTTAACTTCAGAAACACTAATCATTTCATATTTTCCTTGCTGAAGACATATCACAAGCACCAGAGTTATATGATGACATTGGATATCTTTGCCTTGCTTTTGAAGCAGATGGGAATGATTTTAAATAATCTCAGTTGAGTGTCATGCATACTGGGTTTTGTACATATACTTTCTTAAGCTAACAAGACTTGGTTGAACTGAGTGTTTTTCTTATAAATCAGCATAGAACTCTATAAAATCATTTTTTCGATGCTTTATGTGCATATAAAATAATTATAAGTTTCTTAGTTTAATTTTAATATAGTAAAAATATTTAAAAGTGAACTTTGCCTGGTAAGTCATGCATTATCATTGTGGTGAACATGATGTGATCATAATCTTATTTCAAAATATCACTATTGATAACTAATATTTCAATTATATTTTTATAAAATCATGAAGAAACTATGTGCATATTTTGTTTATACTGTCTGTAATGAAATTGCTTTTGAAATTAGTGTTAAATACTTTGCAAATGAATTGAACCATCTTTTCCTATTTTACCAAGTTATGGTGATACTTTGCATAATCCAAGAATAATCTATCTTGAAGTGTACTCATCAAAATAGAGAAACAATATGGCTCTGTTGTTTTTTTAACAGCATATTTACTTATTAGAAGAAAAACAGTGAGCTGTATTGGTTTGGATGGAATATTAACTTCTTTAGTAAATTTGCTCTATTTGTATTTGCATTTGCATTTCTTGTGTTACTTTTTATTGTCAATTTTGTTAGGAGCTATTGTTTGTAATTTGATTGGCACTCTATATTGAACTCATGTAGTTTATTTTTTTGCAGGGTGATTTTACTTGGGAGGGAGCTCAAATGTGACTTACGCTCTGAATTTTCCTTATTTCTCAGAGATGTATCTAAATTAATAATATTTTTACATGTAAGCTTTTCTTTCCACTAATCTTATATATTCTTATGCTTTACCTCTGGTTTTGTTGTTTTAATTTCTGCCCTTGTTCTTTTTAAGTAACACATATTTATTGTAAAAATAAATGGTATTTACTGTGGCATTCCCATACATGAATATATGGAGCTTAGTGCAGTTCTATCCTCTTCTACACCCTGAATCCTATTAAAATTATCTCCTTCTCTACTTTCAGGATCCCATTTTTTGTTGTTTCCATATGTGAGCAAAAACACAATATCTGCCTTTCTGTATCTGGTATATTTTGCTTAATATGATATCTTCCAGTTCCATTCATTTTCCTGCAGATGAAAGAATTTCATAACTCATTACATTTGAATGATACTCTGTTCTGTATTATTGTGTTCTTTATCCATTAATCTATTGACCGCCTCATAGAAGAATGAAATTATGCCATTTGCTCCTGCAAAAGAGATCATCATGTTGAGCAAAATAAATCAGAAAGACATATATTACATATTTTCTCTCATATGATAAAACTAAAATAAATGGGGGGAAGTATATCATGAATGTGAATGTAGCACTATTAGTGTAAAGGAAGAGAATCAGGGTAGAGAAACAAGAAGACAAAATGGAGGTAATAGGGAGTGAATATAACCATGTTATAACCATGTACAATACGTGACACAATGAAACAAACTATACTATATAAGAAAAATTTGAAGTAAATTTTGATGACAGCGTTCCATGTGATATTTAGCACATGTTTTGGAAAGAGCATAAGTAACTCAGTAACAACATTAAAAGCAAAAGGAAATGAATAAAGGAACATATGAATCGTCATCTGTGAATGATTGAATCATTTTGTACTTAAATACTTTCTATCTGTATCTCACAAGGCCTTAAATACAAAGAAATGTCTAGAAAATACTATTGAAATCATGATTTTTATTAAAAATAACATGATCATTCTCACTCCCTTTAGTATTCATATGCTCATGTGCAAACATGCACATAGGTACACACAAATGAAATTATTTCACTTTTTTATGTATTATCACATAGGCCATAGAAAGCTCCTGAAATCTTTATTTCACTTCCCTAAAATTAATGTTGTTTCCACACCAACTCTGATATATCCTTCAGGATATATAAAATAAACCTTCTTTTAAAGGTTCAGTTTAATTCTACAGATATCAAAGGATTTAGACAGTGAGTACAAGGCATATATATATATGGTAGAATTCTGATATTTTTTGAATAAGACCCAGAATAGCTACATAAGATTGTTTCCATTTCCCTGTTTTGTCATTCAAAAGTGAGGTGTTAAAGGACATGCAAAGGGGGTACTACTTACAAAGTATTTTTTGTTGATATTAGTAGGTACATTGGCGAGAGCTGCTTTGAATATAACCTAATTCGTAACTATGACCTCAGAAATACAGTTTCGATTCCACCCACCTAGTTTAAAACAGACAACATTGAGAAGATTGCTTTTGTCTTTGAAAATGTTTACTTTTTACAATTATTAGATTTCTATACAGTGCTACTTTTCATAATGAGTATGAATATTTGTTTTCCCTAGACAAATTGACAGTATTGGAAATGGTAGAAATCAGGTATAAATTGAAATGGAAAAGAACCAAATTAATGCCATTTTGTTCTGACCTGACTCCATGTTATGGTTACTTAACAGGTTTCTTTTCAGCCTTCTGACATCTGGATCTCTGTGGACAGTACAGTAGGACCTTCCTGCATCTCTAACTATGGCCCTTATGTTTAACAAAGATGACTCTGAAATATGTCATCAAACAATTTTCTCATGTAATCAAAATATCTGTCTCATCAGAGTTTTTCTGACCTATATGTGCTAATTGTTCTTGTGATTTTTGCCTTTATGAACTCTATATCTCCAACATTCAGTTGCTGGGAGTTCTTTGATGTGGTAGCCTGCCATACTCATTAAAGGACTTTTCTCCCATTTCTATTCAGCTCAATATGTGTGATAGTTTGTAATTCTCATGCACTCTGTAACAGAATCACCCATGAGACGAAGAAAGAGCTAGAGAAGTGTTGTTAATCACGGCCTGTACCCTATTGTTTTTACCTGTCCTTCCTTGTTCCTCCAGAGAAGAATCTAATTAAACTGCTCTTTTCAACATAGACTTAGACATGACTATGTTTCACTCATCTTAGCAGAAGTGACTGGAATGAGCCCACAGTCACGTGGACAGAAGAACTTGGGTTGAAAAAATTGAGTATGATCATCTGAGGAAATAAACTTACCATTTATGGGTTTTGAAGTGAGAATAAACACTGGATGCTTTCAAAATAATATTTTGTAAGCAGTGATGCTCTTGTTCAGAGTTATTACTTCAGTTGACCTTACACAGAATAATGTGTGCCCATTTTCCCTGCAGAAATGTAAAGACATATGGTATTAAAAGCATTTTAGATGCATTGTAAAATGTCTGGTTTAATTTGTTCTTAGTTCTATATATTATTTGGTATCAGTTAGAATTTTAACCCAGAGATTTAAAAATACAATGAACATGAGACATAGACTTTTGTTACAATAAAACCAATATTACCAATTAAAATTATAACTGTGAAGGTGTGATGAGAGACATAGATAGGATATTTAGAGAGAGTTTGGGAATATAAACTCTTGAGAATACAACAAATGTCACCTCAGCTATATATATCCTATTATCAACTAAGGGCATCTATGTTTTCCCCATTTTTTCTACTTGTTTTTGTTACATCAACACCTAATAGTTAAGAGTTGACTCTTAAGTCAATTTTATTGAGAGCGAGTGTTATGGTTTGGATTTGAGGTGTCCCCCAAAAGCGCATGAGTGAGACAATACAAGAAAGTTTAGAGGTGTAATGATTCTGTTATGAGAGCCTTAACTGAATCAGTACATTAATTCCCTAATAGGGATTAACTGGGTGGTAAATGTTGGCAGGTAGGGTATAGCTGGAGGAGGTGCATCTCTGGGGACATGGCTATGAAGTAAATATTTTGCTCCTGTTGAGTGGACCTCACTCTCTGCTTCCTGGTGCTTTGTTCTCATCTGCTTTCCTCTAGCACACACTTCTTTCATGACGTTCTGCCTCCCCTAGCCTAGAGTAATCGAGGCCACCATCTATGGATTGAGACCTCCAAGACTGTGAGCCCCCAAATAAACTTTTACTCCTCTAAAGTTGTTCTCATTGTTTTTTTTTATTTTTTGTTGTTGTTGTTTTGTTTTGTTTTGTTTTGTTTTTGACCACAGGAGAAAAAATCTGATTAAGACAGAAATGAACAAGTAAAGATTGCAATTTTTCAGCAATTAGTGACAATGTTGAAGATAAGAGACAGGTATATTATACTATTTTATTATTTTGTTTGGGTTTAAAAATCTGTATTAAAATTCTTGTATAAAAGATTAAGTTTATCTAACATTTAGCTCTTAGGATTTTGCTTACCTTTGGGGACAAGGAAAGGAGAAAGCAATTTTCATTAGGGTATAAGAGAAGCTGGTCTGTTTCTTGTTTAAACAAGTGTTTTCACTGTGCAATTATGCAGAGAACTTTATGTATTCAAGCCTGTGCATACATTTGTGCATGCATGTGATCTATGAATAAAAAATTTAATTATTAGAAGCTGGGATGCAGCCCATTGTTGCACTGATTGCCCAGTCTATGTGATGCCCTGGGTTCAATCTCCAATACCACCTAAATATTTACTATTAAAACCACATCTATATGTCTAGCTTAATTCCACCATGATTAATTATGACTTAAAAATATGTTTGTTTAAATATATATCTCAACACACACATACAAGTTCATAATATCTCAAATACATACCTTTAAAAAATTATTATATAACCTCCATCAACAGAAGTTTCATACATTAAAAAAAAACCTTTATTGTGTCTGCACTTTAGATCTCTAAAGCAAACAATTCATTACCAAAGCCAAACCTCACAGACTGTGATATCAGATCACTTTCATCTTCTGCTGCTATTATGACCTACAACATGAATGATCTTTAACAGTCCTGATTTTCTCTAATAGTCAGTTTAGTTAAAAACATGGAAAATATATCACCTGATTTATGGAATTTTAAAATGGTTTATAGAATAAATGAATCGGTTGTGTCTCCTATTAGAGTTTCTTTTTTAATAAGAAAGAAATAAAAAAAGTGAGTGAAAGGATGAGAACATGAAAGAGACTAAATTCTCCTTTACATTATGATCCTGGGTTAGACAATTTCCAACACTCTCACACTGACAGTTAAGAGGTGTAACATTCAGCTTTTTTTTTTTCTATTACTAAGGATGTTCCAGGATCTCAGAGATTCCAACAGCTCTCAGTTCCAGGTCTCTGAGTTCATACTGATGGGATTCCCAGGCATCCACAGCTGGCAGCACTGGCTCTCCCTACCCCTGGCTCTGCTCTACCTCTTAGCCCTTGGGGCCAACATCCTGATCCTGACCACCATCTACCAAGAGGCAAGTCTGCATCAGCCCATGTACCATTTCCTGGGCATCCTGGCTGTGGTGGACATGGGCCTGGCTACCACCATCATGCCCAAGATTTTGGCCATCTTATGGTTCAGTGCTAAGGCCATCAGCCTCTCTGAGTGCTTTGCTCAGATGTATGCCATCCATTGTTTTGTGGCCATGGAGTCAGGCATCTTTGTCTGCATGGCTATAGATAGGTATGTGGCCATTTGCCAACCTCTGAGATATCCATCAATTGTGACTGACTCTTTTGTGACCAAAGCAACCTTGTTCATGGCAGTTAGAAACTGTCTAAGTCCAATTTCAGTGCCCATCTTAGCTGCTCAGAAAAATTACTGTCTTCATAATCAAATTGAGCACTGTTTTTGTACTAATCTTGGAGTCACTAGCCTCTCCTGTGATGACAGGAAAATCAACAGCATCAATCAGATATTTCTGGCTTGGCTGATTATGGGAAGTGATCTGTGTTTGATTATTGTATCATATGTTTTGATTCTTCAGTCTGTACTGAAGCTCAACTCCAAAGAAGCTGCATCCAAGGCCCCAAATACCTGCACTTCCCACCTCATCTTAATTCTTTTTTTCTACACTGTCATTGTTGTTATTTCCATCACTCATAGTGGAGGAATGAAACTTCCCCTCATCCCAGTTCTACTCAATGTGCTACACAATGTTATCCCCCCTGCTCTCAATCCCATGGTGTATGCCCTCAAGAACAAGGAGCTCAGGCAGGGCTTATGCAAGTTGCTCAGGCTGAATATGAAGAGCAACTAACATGGAGAATACATGCTTTTTATTTTCTCCACATAGTTACCCCACTACAGTGTTCAGTGACTGCAAATATGAAGAGTTAATAATAGACATACAGTAGCATCTTTTCAATTTTCATAGGAAAGCTATGGCAGCAACAAAAGCTTCTGAACAATACATGTGGAGCTAATATATGAAATCTCTGTATTACCCACAAAAATCTCATGACAAGAGTAACATATGATGCTATTCGTTTCAAGAAATCCAAGGGAAAGATGTGAAGAATTTACAATTTATTATATTATGTATTTTCCATGACTAGAATGTTCAAATAATGTTGAGTAAATATGGTTAGAGCAAATATTTATCAATATCTACTATTAAACTGAGTGTATAGTACTTTTATTTTGATGTAATTATTGATAAAATAGGAGCTATTTTAATTAATATTTATTGATGCATTATTATTACATGTAATAATGAGATTCATTGTGACATATTTGTACACACATATAACAAAATTAGTCACTTTCACTCCCCAGTCCTTCCTCTTTTCCTCTCCTCTTCTGCCACTGAATTCCCTTTCTCAGATCTATGCCTTCCTTATAATTTTATGAGAACCCCATTTTTTCACTCACTTTTTCTAACCTTGCACTTATGAGAAAATATACAATGCTTGACCATTTGAGTCTGGCTTATTTCACTTAATATAATACTCTCAATTTTCATTCATTTTCCTGCAAAAGTCATAATTTTATTCTTATTTAAGGCTTAATAAAACTCCATTGTGTGCATATATATGTGTGTGTGTGTGTGTGTGTGTGTGTGTGTGTGTGTGTTGTATTATCACATTTTCTTTATGCATTCATCTATTGACAGACACATAGATTGGTTAAATAAATTGGCTATTCTGAATTGTACTGATATAAAACATATATAGACACTGGAGTTGTGTCTCAGTTATGGAACACTTGCCTTGCATGAGTGAGACACTAGGTTCAATCCTCGGAATGGCATAAAGATAAATAAAATATGTATTGTGTCTATATACATCTAAAAATGTGTTTGCATTATATGTCACTATAGTATGCAGACTTTATTTCTTTGGGATGATTACTAAAGAGCAATATTGCAGTGTCATATGGTGATTCCGTTTCTGGTCTTTTAAAAAATGTCTTATTATTGCATTATAGTTGCACATTATAATGGTGTTAATTTTGACATAATCACACATGCATAGAATGTAATTTGCTCCATTTCAGTTCCCAGTATTTTCTCTTTCCTTTCTCTCCTTCATTTTCACATCCTCTTTCATCTACTCTCATCCTTTCTTCATCCTTTTATTTATTTGTTTTTAAATTGATGATTTATAAACATAAACAAAAATAGAATTCCATATTGTGTATTTACTTACATGCTTAGCATAATTTGGTCAATTTCATTTCCTTTTATCATTGCTGTTCTCTTCCTCCTCAATCCCTAGAACCTCTACTCTACAGATCTTCCTTTTATTTTCATGAGATTCCCCCCACCACACACATCCTTTTCCCCTTATTTTACTATAGCTTCTGCATATTAAAGAAAACATTTGACCCTTGACTTTCTGATCCTGGCTTATTTCACTTAGCATGGTGTTCCATTATTTGCCTGCAAATGCCATAATTTCATTATTCTTTATGACTGTGTAAAACTCCATTGCGCATACATACATACCATATTTTCTTTATCTATTCATCTACTGAAGGGTACTGAGAGCTGGTTTCATACCTTGGCTTTGTGTATTGTGCAGCTATAAATATTGATGTTCTCATATTAGTGCAGTGTGCTAAATTGAGTTCTTTTGGATAAATACCAAGGAATAGGATAACTGAATTACATTGTGGTTCCATTCCTAGTCTTTTGAAGAATATGGTAGGAATTAATTCAGCAGTTTATCATTTGTCTTATTATGTGTCATATCTTTATTTGAGCGACAAAGGACTTGAATATGCATTTCTCTGAGAAGTTATGCAAATCACTAACAAATAACTGAAAATATGCTTGATATTTTTATTCATTAGGCAAATTCTATTTAAAACCACAATAACATATCATTACACCTACTAAAATGGCTATAACTAAAACTACAAAGAAATCAGCAAATGTTGATATATTGTTGTTGAGATGTAAAATTGTACCATAGCTGTGAAAAATTTAGACCATCACACAGTAATTGTAATGATGATAGGTTCCAACATTTAACTCTGGTGTATAAATCCATCATCACTGAGATCATATATCAGAACAAAAACTTATACATGAATATTTATAGTAGCGCTATTACTCAAAAAGTGGAAAGACACTATAAGTATATTTAACTTCCTGAATGGATAAACAAAGTTCAATATAATTATCTATACAAAACAATTATTCCATCAAAATATAACTGTGAGGTAAGATATCAGTTTAACTATAATCACTATTTTGCTCTTTGTTATGTATCACATCACATCATCTTGTAAATCTTGATATACAGAATAAAACTTTATCTTTCAAAAGTTCTATTCAATTAAGGAGTTAAGGGCTTGCTGCATATTACAAAAACAAATCAAACATTAGTGCAGTAATAATTCAAAATAATTAAAAAATTAATGAACCAAATGAACAAAACTGACAAAGTACTGGTACATGCTACACATACACTTGTTTTATATATACTACATGTATAGTTTCTTTCCACATTTTTAATTGTTGTATTAGAGTTGTACATAATAATGGGATTTGTTGTTATGTATATACACACAATATTAAAAGATATTTTGGCCAATATCACTACTTAGCACTTCCCCCATTCCTTTCCTACCTTTCACGCATGGTCCTTTTCCTTTACTTATCTCCCTTTGATTTTTATGAGATCTCCAACCCCCAACATTTCTTTTCGTTTTTCCTCTCTACCTTCCACATAAGAGGGAAAACATACAAATCTTCACCTTCTGAGTTTGGCTTGTTTCATTTAACACAATGATCTCTAGTTTCATCCATTTTCCTGGAAATGACATAATTTCATTTTTCTTTATGGCTGAATAAAACTCTACTGTGTATATATACCATCTTCTTTATTGATTCATCTTTTGATGGAAATTTGGCTAGTTCTATAGTTTGTGTTGTTATAAACATGGCTATGAATGTGCCACTATAGTATGATGACTTTCATTTGGATAAATACTGAGGACTGGTATATATGGGTTATATGGTAGTTTCATGCCTAGTCTTTTGAGGAACCTCTACACTGATTTTCATAATGGTTGTACTAATCACCACCCCACCAACATGTAAAAGTGTTCATTTTTATCCCCTTCCTCTCAATATTTATTATTAGTAGTATTATTGAAGACTGCCATTCTGACTAGTGTGAGATTAAATCTCAGTGTAGCTTTGATTTGCATTTTATTAATTGCTAATGAGTTAAATATTTTTCATATATTTATTAACCTTTCATATTTCTTTTTAAAAGTGTCTGTTTATTTAATTTAACCATTTATTAATTGGTTTATTTGCTTTTTATGTTTTTGTTTGTTTCCTTCTTCATCTATTCTTAATATTAATCCTCTGTCAGAAGAGTGGCTCACAAATGTTTTCTTCCACTCTGTAATTCTTTCTTCATATTCCTAAAGTTCTCTTTTGCTGTGAAGAAGTCTTTAATTTTGTTTACATGCTTTTATTTTAATTATACATTATAGTAAAGTACATTTTGACATATTTATACAAACATGGTTTGTTTTACCCTATCCAATTAATCAACTTTTGACTATTTCCTGAGCTTTAGGGCTCCTATTGAGAAAGTTATTGTCTATGCCTATATATTGTTTTTTTGACCCTACATTTTCTTCTAGGAGTTCCATAGTTTGTGGTATAATTCCTAGGTCTTTGATCCACTTTGAATTGATTTTTGTGCAGGATGAAAGATAAAGGTCTAGTTTCATTCCTCTATATGTGGATAACAAATTTTCTCAGCAACATTTTAAAACAATGTGTATTTTTTTTAAATGTGTATTTTCTCCAAGTATGTTTTAGGCACCTTTGTCAGGTTTCATTAAAAAAGTGTACCTGTACTTTTCTGAGTTTCTCTCATGTCATAATATACATCATCAACCTCACTTGAAAATAAATTTTTTGAAAACCAGAGTCCCTGCTATGTAATATTTCTTTTTTATAGTTACATTCTGCTTTGGTGAGTACTAACTACTGTAAATTCATGAAACCATAAATGAATAAGAAACATATAAATGCATATGTGTGAGTGATTAAAATGTTTTATACAAGTAATGTTTTCCTCTTGTCTCCAACAGGCCTTAAGCAGAAACAAATCTGTAATAATAGGAAAATTATGAATTTTTATTCAAATTATCTTGTGTTGATTATCATTCCCCTCCATCTACACATGACCACCTTCAAGCACAAGTACTGACATAGGCATAATAAATTATTCATGTATTAATGTGGTATCGTATCATGCAGGCGGTAAAGATGAAAAGCAACCTCTGTTTTCCTGTTTCCATATGAATTATCTTGATTCTTCATCAGCATCTTTGTCCTAAAGCTGTTAAATATGCCTTTGGGGTTTTGTTTAAAGGCTTAGTTAAAACCTACAGCTATCAAGGGAATTAGATATTTAGGGCTATACATGTATATATGTTGCAGAATTCTGATTTTTTAAAATACCAAACCCACAATGCTTGGACCAGATTGTATCCTGCTTACTCTTTCTACATGCGGAAATTAGGTAATACAGGGCA
Source organism: Spermophilus citellus (assembly GCF_964194105.1). Classification (NCBI taxonomy): domain Eukaryota; kingdom Metazoa; phylum Chordata; class Mammalia; order Rodentia; family Sciuridae; genus Spermophilus; species Spermophilus citellus. The sequence goes on from NC_138183.1 coordinate 198,895,746, forward strand.
TGAAAAGGCAGACAAAGTAGTGTCAGAAAACTTTTAGTTGTTGTTTTTAATAGCAGAGATATTTTGTTTGTGTGAACTCTGTTTGAATATACACTAATTGGTTATAATATTCTCAGAAATGCAGATTTGATCGACATCACCAGGTTTAAGACATTAATGTTGTAAAAGGTGGCTTTGTCTTGGGAAATATTTACTTCCCAAATTCTCATGTTGCAATTAAAGGTGACTTTTCATGATGATTGTGAATATTTATTCTTTCAATGAACAAAGAAAAATCTCCAGGATTGATAGAAAACAGATTAAATTACACCATGATGAGTAGAAATAGCTGGAGAGGAGTTTGGTAAATTTCAGAACACTCTCATTTCTTACCTGCACTCAAAAAAAAAAAAAAAGAATGTAATTTACTTACCTCATAGCAAGTCTCTCTAGAGAACAATTATGACTCTCTTTCAGCCACTTTTGATGGCAAAACTGACTTAGATGAACCCACTACCAAGAGACTTGATCATAGGTTGTAAAGATTGAGGATGTTCAAGTGTGGACACAAACTTATTTTCTATGAGTTCAGGAGTGAAGACAGATTACAGATGCTTTGAAAGTTGTATTTTCTATGGTGATAATTGTGTTTATTGTTATTACTTCAATGAACCTACTTAATCACAGCATAATATGAGTCTATTTTCCTTACAGAAAAGTGAAATCAAACAGTATTTAAAACACCTTAAATTTGTGCTGAAAAAGTCTAATTTAATTGTAGTTATTGCCACATTTCATGGTATTGACTTGGATCTTTCCTCAAAAACATGAGAATACATTGAAGATAAGAACTAGGTGTTCTCATGTATTAAAAGTTAAAATCATATTTATAAAGGAATTGTGTGAATCATAAATGGGATAATTATGTCTCACATTTAGGAAATAAATTCCTCAGAATACAGCACAAATCATCTCAAAGATGTATTTCGTATTCTCTATTCACAGATATCCATATTTCCCTTATTTTTTTTACTTAGTTTCTGTTACAAAACAAATATGAACTAAGATTTGATCATTCAAATAAACTGAGAGGAAGTAACAAGTAATGATCTTACATTTTAAAGTAATTTGTGACAATTTTGAACTTAAGGAATAATGTATAAATTTTATTTATTTTGTAGACTTTTAAAATTGTAATAAACAATTGAATAGAAAGGCAAAGTTGATCTACAGTGTTAGCTCTTACTTGATTGCCTTTGAGGAGAAGGGAAACAGAAAGAGATATTCAGGAACATGAGAGAAGTGAGTCCATTTCTTCTTCACATGAGTGTACTCAGTGCTTGTTCATGCACTGAACTTTACATGAATGCTTTCTGCATCCATGTTTGTACCCTTTTGATACATAATACATATAGAAACTAGTAAGAATGCATTTTAAAGTATACCTCGTTTTTATAGTAACCAATTATAAGTTACATACATTTTAACGTACATCTATGCATATACATATATGAAAGGTTTAATTTAATTTTTAATGAAAAATTTTCAAGGAAATTTGAAAAATGTATTATTGAACACAAACAGTAATAAAAATTAACAAACCAGACAGAAAAATTTGATGACAAATTTTTGGATACAAAATGTTGGATACATAAGGAAATACTTTCTTATTATGCAAATTTATCTTATTCTTTGTCCATAATGTAAATTACTTGTTTTTTGTTAAACTTGCAATTTTGACCATAGTTCTTAACAGTGCTGTTGAATAGGAAACAAAGCATCAGATAAAATGTTCTGATTAAGTAGATTCCCCATATTTCAATTTTGTACTGTGGACTAAATACAGTGAGGAAGTCAATTACAATTTTTCCTATTATTTTACTTGTGGGAAATTATCAAACTGATAAACACATAGGATGAAACAATTTGGTACTATCAGTTTGAATTACACTGTGTCAAGCATGTTATCTACTGATTCTAAAAGTGATATCGAGATAGTGTTTCCTGTCTTTGGTTTCTACAATTGACTGACTTTGATGTTTCCTCCTAACTTTTTTAGTAGGTTTTTATGTTTGCATGATTTGTGATTTCCAAAAGATCTTTTTTAGGTATATTTTGGCTTATGAGTTTTCTTTTGCTTTTTTTATCGCACACATATACATTTTTGCATATACATTATATAAATTGTATCTGAAATAAAGTGATTTGTAGTAGGTCTTAATGAATTGATTTTACTTTATTTTATTTGTTTTTTTGAAGCACCTCAATGTTTATTGCAGCTCAATTCACAATAGCTAAACTATGGAACCAACCTAGGTGTCCTTCAATAGATGAATAGAAAAAGAAAATGTGGTGTATATATTCAATGGAACATTTTTCAGCTTTTAAAAATTGCTTATATTTTTAAATACATGACAATGGGATGCATCACAATTCTTACTACACATATAGAACACAATTTTTATATGTCTGTTTGTATATAAAGTGTGTTCACACCAATTCATGTCTTCATATATGTACTTTGTATAATAATGTCCATCACATTCCACCATTATTGCTAATCCCATGCCCCCTTCCTGCCCCTCCCACCCCTCTGTCTATCTAGAGTTCCTCTACTCCTCCTATGCTCCCTCTCCCTACCCCACTATGAATCAGTCACCTTATATCAGAGAAAACAGGAATTGACTTTTATTGCCCAAACCAGGACCTTTGTTTTGAAAGTTTCCTAATTTTTTTGCTTTCTTGGATTTTCTTTCCTTTTTTCTTTTTCTATGATGGGAATTTTGCTGAGCAATGTACTTTTTCTGATGATCTAGGAGAATATTTTATATTTATATTTATAGTGAATATTTTATATTTTCAAAGAAACAACATATACACACCAATATAAAAATTTCTAAAGTCTATTATTATATCACATTTATTGATTCATTAATCAGCTCATTAATTCTCAAATGATATTTAGCATCTGCTATGTACACCATACCTTCTCAAATGTGGCAAACATAAATAACATGCAATATGATCAAATATTATAGTTATGCTTTTATGAGTGATTCAAAACTATAAATAGATAATCATGATACCATTATATTTAAATAACAACAGATACAGATTCCATCAGCCTATATATTCCTTCCTACAATCCTTCCAATTTCCTAGTTACATGATGTTATGGTGAACTGAAGTGTGGTCTGCTATCTTCTCCAAAAGAGCTGAGTTTTCCTACAATAGGGATTCCTGATGTGGTGGGGAAGAAGGTGAGGTCACAGCATCAAAGAAAGAACTGCAAAATCACAAAGAAAAAGAATGTAAGTGTGATATGAATAGGAAATGAGAAATAACAACTGAAGAAAACTCTGATCTGGCAGAATACCAGCAATCTTTCTGGTATAAGAATATTTGTCTTTTCCTTTTAGAAGTTGTTCTTGATCACCTACTTGCCATTTCTGTATATTCCTGAATGATTCTAACATCTTATTATAACACAAGAAAAGAACTTTGAGCAATACTCTTATTAAAATATTCATCCTGTTACTTTGCTACTTCCAGAAGAAGTTGCCTTCTCATTGTCACTCTTCAGTGCAAAACAGGGAAGTAGGGAAAGAACAGCAAATGAGGAACAATGAGCTATGTCTGATTTGTCCACCAGCCTAAGTAATATAAACTATCTTCTTTTGATGTCTGAAAGTTTATTCAAAGTAGACATTTCAACTAATAATACGTACAGGTGTACATTATATATGAACAAGGCCAAAGAGGAGGCACGCTAAAAGAATGGGATTTGAATCAACATTCACATTGAGGTATGAAATTCCCAGTAACCTTTTGTTACTCAAGTCTAAGACACTCATTGCCATTTTGTTATTTCAACAATTTGCATATTGGTGGCTACTTTTTAAAAACAATTGGAAGTGTTTTGGAAAGACCTGTGAACAGTGCTAATTAAGAATGTCTACAAAGAAGCAAACGGGTCAGAGAAGAGCACCCAAAATTGATCCTCTCAATGATGCTCACTCATCCACAGTCTTGGTACAGCTTTTCAAAGCCCTTTATTAAGTCTGAGTGAGTTGTCAAAGATAAACAGAATAGAGTACGAATTTTAAAACAAAAGTCTGAATTCGTAGTGAAAAATAAGCAGACAATTTTGTAGTAAGTAACTCTAAAACAAATTTATGAAAGTAAGTGATGAGAAGATAGGATTTTGTAAATAATATACTTAAAGAGAAATAAATACATTTTTCTAATTAAATAGATTTAATAATGTAACTTCAGTCATTTTAAGGACAAATGAGGATGTCATTGGGGTTAAGATGAAAGTATTCACCAAGTCTACACCTGCATTGCATCCTCTGGTAGTTTTTTCATTCTAATCTGCATTATTTTAAAACATTGTGCATATAATTTTTATTCTTATACTTTGAAATATTCAAAACAGAAGAAAAAGCACATGGTAACATTTAGTAAGAATGCATATTGGACATCCATTTTAAATTTTTGCACTAAAATATTGGCAAATATTTATATTAAAGAAGTATATTAAGTAGAAAATGTTTTGATGTTAGTAATAAATTTATGAAAGCAGATATATAAATGCATATATTTTGTGCTTTTTAAAAAATTATGCTCATTGATTGAAGCATGATTATAAGGACTTCAAGAAACATATGTTCAAGTAGATCAAGTAGGTGTAAATTACTATAAAACATAATTAATGAAATTTAAAGATCACTGGGGCTGCTAAACTACATTATGGCCTTTTATACTTGCTTGGCTTTAGAAAGGTGTTTACAATTTTGATACATCAGTGTCCTTAGTATAAAATGGGTCTACTTTGCTTCATACAAGTTTACCAAAATTTAAAAGAGCCTATTGGTACTTTATAAAGTCTCATGTACCTGAATAAAAAAGAACTCATTAACATATGTCCTATAATCTAAGCTCCTAAAGAAGAGGTCAACATGCATGAAAGCTTCTAACAAATCTAAATATTAGGTCTCAAAGCAACCAACTTATTAGCAAAGCCAAATCTCACAGTCAGACAATGATGTCCACACTGTTGTAATTCAATGACTTTCTACTTGAAGGTCGTGAACAAAATATTGATTTTCTTTAATAGTCTATTCTTCACTTATGAGAAGAAAGAAAAAATTTGAGCTACATTATGGAATTTTAGGGATGAGAATGAGAATGTTACCCTTATCACAGTTTCACTTTTGTAAGAAAAATTAAGTGAGAGTTAATATCAGAACAGGAATGATAAAGACACAGTATCAATGATAAAGAATTATTATCCTGGGTGAGGCAATTTCCAACACTCTGACAGTTAAGGGATGTAACATTCAGCTTTTTTCCCTCTTACTAAAGGATGTTCCAGGATCTCAGAGATTCCAACAGCTCTCAGTTCCAGGTCTCTGAGTTCATACTGATGGGATTCCCAGGCATCCACAGCTGGCAGCACTGGCTCTCCCTACCCCTGACTTTGCTCTACCTCTTAGCCCTTGGGGCCAACATCCTGATCCTGATCACCATCTACCAAGAGGCAAGTCTGCATCAGCCCATGTACCATTTCCTGGGCATCCTGGCTGTGGTGGACATGGGCCTGGCTACCACCATCATGCCCAAGATTTTGGCCATCTTATGGCTTAATGCTAAGGCCATCAGCCTCCCTGAGTGCTTTGCTCAGATGTATGCCATCCATTGTTTTGTGGCCATGGAGTCAGGCATCTTTGTCTGCATGGCTATAGATAGGTATGTGGCCATTTGCCAACCTCTGAGATATCCATCAATTGTGACTGACTCTTTTGTGATCAAAGCAACCATGTTCATGGCAGTTAGAAACAGTCTGTGTCCAATTTCAGTGCCTGTGTTAGCTGCTCAGAGAAATTACTGTCTTCATAATCAAATTGAGCACTGTCTTTGTTCTAATCTTGGAGTCACTAGCCTCTCCTGTGATGACAGGAAAATCAACAGCATCAATCAGATATTTCTGGCTTGGCTGATTATGGGAAGTGATCTGTTTTTGATTATTGTATCATATGTTTTGATTCTTCAGTCTGTACTGAAGCTCAACTCCAAAGAAGCTGCATCTAAGGCGCTAAATACCTGCACTTCCCACCTCATCTTAATTCTTTTCTTCTACACTGTCATTGTTGTTATTTCCATCACGCATAGTGCAGGAATGGAACTTCCCCTCATCCCAGTTCTACTCAATGTGCTACACAATGTTATCCCCCCTGCTCTCAATCCCATGGTGTATGCCCTCAAGAACAAGGAGCTCAGGCAGGGATTATGCAAGCTGCTTGGGCTGAACATCAAGGGCAACTAACATGTAGGAGATACTCAGTCTTTTTTTATTTTTATTTTTTATATACTCACCCTTTATATTTATCAGTGACTGTGAATGTGAAAAGTAAATAATATTGACACTTGACACTGTGGCAAGTTTTCATTTATCACAAGTAATTATGATAACAATCATAATTGGAGAAAAATACATGGGGCAATTTTATTTGAAATCTTTGTGCGTCAAGAAAAAAATCTTCAAGACAATAAATAACATAATGCTGCTATTTGTTTCAAGGAATCTAAGGGAAAGATATATAGAATATATCTGTATTTGGGGTAAAAATGGGAGTTCATAACCCACTTGAATCTAATGTATGAAATATGATATATCAAGAGCTTTGTAATGTTTTGAACAACCAATTAAAAAAAGAATACACTTTTCATTATGTTTTATGGCTTCTATAAGTAGAAGGTCCAGAGGATGATGAATAGATGTCGTTTGATCAGGTACTTACCAATATTTACTTTTAAATTTGACAGTTTAGTCTTTTTTATTAATTATTGATAGAGTATAAATTACATTTGCATTTTTATTTGCCTTACTATATGTTCTTATTTTTAATTAATTTATATTTTATTAGTGCATTATAGTTATATGCAATACTGGGATTTATATTGACATAATCATGCATGCATGGAATATAATTGGTTTCACTTCAGTCCCCTGTACTTCCTTTTTCTCCTTTCACTTTGATCCTTCTGTCCTCTTTCTTCTACTCTACTGGTATTCCTTGTACTCATTTATAGTTTTTTTTTTCTAAAATTGTTGCTTTACAGATACACCTAAAGGTGGAATTCACTATGGTATATTCATATATGTACACAGCACAATTTGGTCAATTTCATTCCACCATTTCTCTCTTTTCCTTTTCCCTCCCCATCACCTGCAATCATACTCCATAATATCCTTTCTATTTCCATGGAATTCTGAACACTGTTTTTCCTTAGTTTGATCTAGCATCAGTACATCAGAGAAAATATTCAACCCTTGACTTTTTGAGACTGGCTTATTTTACTTAGCATAATCTTACCCAATTTGATCCATTTACCATAAAATGCCATAATTTAATTTTACTTTGTGAATAAGTGTAACTCTATTACATTTTCTTTATCCATTCATCTGTTTTAGGGCACCTGTTCATCTGTTGATCATTGCCCAACTTGGTTCTTGGAAATGGCTGTTCTAAAATCAATGTTCCTGAATCACTGTAGAATGCTACTTTTAGTTTCTATGGATAAATACCAAGGAGTGGCTATAACTGGGTCATATAGTGGTTCCATCTCTAGTCTTTGAGGAATCTCCATCCTACTTCCAAAATGTTTGTACTAATTTGAAGTCCCATCGACAGCATGCCACTTTTTCCCCCCATATCCTTAACAGCATTTATTATTATTTGTATTCTTGATGGTTGCCATTTTAACTGGAGTGAAGTGAGTTCTTAATGTAGTGAAGTGAGTAATGGAGTAATAGAGTGAAGTGAGTTCTTGATTTGCATTTCCTTGATTGCAAGAGATGTTGAATATTTTTTTCATGTATATGTTGGTCTTTTGTATTTCTGCTTTTTAGACACATCTGCTTATTTCTTTGGATGATTTATTGAGTTATTTGTTTTCTTGGTGTAAAGTTTTTAAAGATATATATAGATATAGATAGATATAGATATACACTCTAAATTTTAATCCTTTTCAGAGGAGCAACTGTCAAAGATCTCCCAGTCCATAGGCTATCTACTCATAGTCTTGTTTTCTTTGCTGTGTAAAAGATTTTTCAATTGATGCCCTCCGACTTATTGATTTTTGGTTTTACTTTTTGTACTTTAGAGGCTTTATAAGGAAGTTAGTGCCTTTACCAAAATGTTGAAATGCTGAAATGGCATTTTCTCCCTAGAAATTGCCGAGTTCTAGTCTAATTCCTAGGTCTTTGATCCACTTGGAGTTGAATTGTGCATGGTGAAAGACAGGGAGGTAGTTTTTCATTCTTCTACTTTTTTTTTCCTTATTCACTATGATGTTTGCATTGGTTTGTCCTATATAACCTTTATAATGTTGAGGTAAGTTCTTCTATCACCATTTTCTCCACTGTTTTTGACATGTATGAATTCATCATTTTTGTCATATGCTTTTCCTGGGTCTATGGAAAGGACCATATAATTCTTATTCTTAATTCTATTCATGTGGTGAACTACATTTTTCAATTCATTTATTTTGAAGAAATCTTGTATCTTTGGAATGAAACCCATTTAGTCATGGTGATCATCTTAATGTTTTTTAATGCAATTTGCCAAAGTTTTATTAAGAATTATTGCATTTATGTTTATCAGAGATGTTGGGCTATAGTTTTATTTTCTTGATGTGTCTATGTCTGATTTTGATATCAATGTAATACTGGCTTTATAGAGTAAATTTGGAAGTGTCCCCTCACTTCTGTCCCATGGAATCATCTGAGGAGTATTGACATTAGTTCTTCCCTAAAAGTCTGATTGAAATTAGCTGAATTAGAATCCATCTAGTTCTGGGCTTTATTTGTTGAAAGGCTTTTAATGGTTGTTTGAATCTCATTGCTTGATATTGGTCTGTTTAAGCTGTGTACATCTTCATGATTCAATGTGGGTAGATGATGTGCTATCCAGAAAGTTGTCTCTATCTTCACGTTTTCCAGTTTACTGGAGTGCAAATTTTCAAAATAGTTTCTAAGGATCCTCTGAATTTTAAAAGTGTCTGCATTAACATTTTGTATTTCTTCTCTAATTTTGTTGATTTGGGTCTTCTCTCTCTTTCTTTTGATTGGTTTGGCTAAGGGTTTACCAATTTTGTTTATCTTGTCAAAGAACCATTTCTTTGTTGCATTGTTCCTTTGTCTTTTTTTATTCTCAATTTCATTATTTCCAGCTCTGAAATTCATTAATTCCTGTGTTCTGCTTATTTTAGACTTAGTTTGTTCTTCTCTCTCTAAGGCCTTGAGGTATAAATTTAATTTATTTGCAACCTTTCTATATATTAATCTTTACATATTATTAAGTAGGAACTTAATGCTATAAACTTTATAAATGTAGTTTTCCCCATTTGATATATAGTACCTCAATTCTCATTTGTTTCAAAGAATTTTTTATGTCTCCCCTGATTGCTTCTGTGATCTATTTCTCAAGAAGAAGAAGACTTAATCTCCAAGTGTTAAGATAGTTTTTAAATAAATATTTTTAGTTGTTGATGGAAACAATACCTTTATTTTATTTATTTATTTTTATGTGGTACTGAGGATCGAACCCAGTCCCTCATACATGCAAGGCAAGTTCTCTAACACTGAGTCACAACCCCAGCACCAAGACAGTTTTTGTTTTTAACTTGTTGATTTCTAATTCCATTCCATCATAATCTGATAAGATATAAGAAATTATCTCAATTTTTTCATTTGCTAAGACTTTTTTGCATCTTAAAATATTTAAGAATCTTGAGTTCCACATTCTGCAGAGAAGAAAGTGAACTTGGTTGTCAATTTTTAATGAGCAAAGAATTTGAATACAACTTTCTCTAAAAAAATGTACAAATCACCAAGGAATACCTGTAAATATAATCAGCATCATTAGTTATTAATATAAAGCAAAGTCAAGTCAAATTATAATAATGTATAATTATACCTGCTAAAATAGTTATCATTAAAAATTAGAAATCAGCAAGTCTTTATAGGCATATAGATATATTGCTATTGATATGTTAAGTAGTAGAACAGCTGTGAAAAAAATGTTTGGCAATTACTCAGGCATTTAAAAAAATTGGGGAAAAAAAACAGCATTTTGTTCCTCAGTATAGACCAAACATAATGGAAAGCAACTGTTATAACAAAAACTTGTTCTTTTCTTTTATTGGTTCTTTTTAGTTATACATAATCGTGGAATTCATTTTGACAAAATTGTACAAGCAAGGAATATAATTTTTTTTCTAATTTAGTCCCCAGTATTTTATCTTTGCCTTCTCTTCTCCCTCCCCCTATTCCTTTCCCTCTGTTCTAATAATCTTTCTGCTATTTACTTACAGTTTTTAAAAAATTACTGTAATGTATGTAATAGTGAGATTCACTGTGATATATTCACACACGTACATAGGAAAGTTAGGTCAGATTTGTTCCAATGTTCATTCTTTATTCTATCCTTCCTTCCTCACCATCAATCCCTTTGTCTACTCCATAGATCTTTCTTCTAATTTTTACCCTCATCCCTTATTTTGGATAACCTTCCACAAATTTGTGCATACATTTTTATAATAACACTATTAGTTCAAAAGTTGAAACAACCTACATGAATTAACAAAATTAAGTGGATCTACCACTAGAAGGCATGAAAAGAGCAATGAATTAATCTTCCTATCAAAATCACTTCAACATAATGCCATATTTATACTGTAAATTCAATTTGAATACTTTTGACCTAGGGCATAGATTTTCTTTATCTTAAAATATTATTTAATAATAATTATTATTATTTCATAATAATAATCTATTATTCACAAGAGCCAAGAAGTATAAACAACCAGAATAAGACTCCATTAAATTTAATGGTTATTGACTTAAAATTTGTAATGTAATTATGACTCTCACATGGTGATGTTTTAAATATGTAGCTTTCCAAAGGAAACAGTACAAGTAGCATGGAAGATTTTTGAGATCTACAGAACTAAATCAAAAATATCCATTAATCCTCATAACCACCCAGAGAATTTCAGGTCTACCTCTAGATCCCGTCTGGTTCACACAGAGATGTGGAATTTTATCAAACTTCAGTGAGGGAATTAGACTACAAAAAGCAAGTATCAGTAACAGCTAAATAGAGACCATGGGTCCCTATTAGCAACATACTGTGTTTAACTTGCTAGGTATCTTAAGGTAGTGGATAAAAGAAAAAAAAAGTTTCTTCAGTGTATGTTTTTGGTACCTTTGTGTAGTATAAGATAACTGTATTTATGTGGGTTTGTCTCTGTATCCTCTATTCTGTTCCATTGGTCAATATGTCTGTTTTGGTGCCAAAAGCAGGTAATAGATATTAATCCAGGTATCCATAGCCAACTGAATTTTTACAAAACTGTTAAGAATATGCATTAGAGAAAGTATAGTCTTTTCAAGAAATGGGGCTGGGTAAATTGGTTATAAATGTGTGGAAGAATAAAAATAGAGCCCCATCTCTTACCAGTTCTAAAAACCATTTTGAAATAAATTAAATATTTAAATGTAAGACACAAAATAATGAAGGTACTAGAAGAAAATGTATAGGAAATTCACTTAGAACCTTGGAATGTGTGTGGATTTTTTAAAAATAAGACTCCAAAAGTATATCAAAGAAACACTTGGGCTACCAAATATATTGCTATATTACTCATAATAGCCAACAGTAAAATGATGAATTGATAAAAAAGTCATACATACATGCAATAGAATACTCTTCCATCATAAAAAAGAACAAAAATCTGTCGTATGTATAAATAGCGTTAACTAGAGATAATTATGCTAAGCGAAAAAACTAGGCACAGAAAAATGAGTGCTGTATGATTTTATTCATAAATAGAAATAAAAAAGAAAGGAAACCATAGTGAATTTAACTTGTTGAAAACAACAAAAGATAACAAGTACTGGCAAGGATATAGGGGGGAAAAGAATAACTGTACACTGTTAAGGGGAACATAAATTAGTAAAGCCATTATGGAAACAAACTCTACTTAAAATATTGGTAACACTACCAAGATCTTTGGATTTCATTTAGAAATCCAAAAAAAATGAAATCAAAGAGGTATGCAAATAGGTAGATAAATGACAGGTAGATATAGATATGTAGATCTAAAGAAATCCAATGAATACAGAGTTTCATACCTGGTGAAACTTTTCCTAAAATATTGCCAACATCAGTCACCAGGTTCAATAGATTTCAGCTGGAAGTTCAAAAATAAAATTGAAGAAATATTTAGGTAGGTAGATAGAGATGGAGATAGAGATATATATGAAGCCAAAAAAATTCAGAAATACATCAAAAATTAATATATCAAGTTCAAATGGATATTGAAGGATGTTTAACCTTTTATTTTTGAATCTAGTATATTAATATTTTCAACTAATTTTATATAGTGTTTGATGTCTCTTTGAAATAACATGTTCTTGAGTATTTTTGTTTATAATATTAACAAAAATAATAATATTGTTTATACTGATATGTAAATAAATGTTTACTATGTAAAAAAACGTTCCTCAAAATATTGAAAATATAACTATCATGTGATCCAGCAATTTCTTTGCTGAGTATGTATCTAAAGGAAATGAAATCAATATCTCAAAGAGAGGAACACATCATTGTATTCATAGTAGCATTATTCACAAGAGCCGAGAAGTGGAAACAACTCAAATATTCATTGAAAGATGAATGGATAAAGAAAATGTGGTATATGTGCACAAGGAAATATTACTCAGCATTTAAAAAGGAGGAAATTATGCTTTTTGTAGCAGCATAGATAAACCTGGAGGATGTAGTAAGTGAAATAAACCAAGTACAAAAAAACAAATACTGTATAATCTCTTATATATAAATATTAAAATGTTTATATTATATCATGAAATAATATGAGAATTATAAAAATTATTATCAGCATAACCATAGTTCACAGAAGAATGTAAGTCTGTTTTGGATCTTTATTTTAATTTTCCCACTTGGTCTATCTCCACTTTCAAATGGAATTTAAAAATTCCTTTCTCAGCAATGAGCTTCTGACTCATGTCTAGGTGAGGTGCTTGGTGATATGTTTTTATTGCATCTACCATGTAGCAGGCAATAATTTTGGAATTTGAGATACCTTGGTAAATAAATCGGGTAAAGATCCTGATTTCATGGCACTAATAACCTAAACTTGGTCTTAGTCAAAAGGCTAAGAAGCAATCATGGCAGTAATCATCTATATAGTAGGGTTGGTGGGGGGGGGGGGCACCCAATAAAAGTCTTGAAAGCAACATGCTCCATGAAAAACACAAGAGCAGGATAGAGAGCACACGTTTTCTCTTGCAATTATGTGCACTTGAGTCAAATATTGTGTGGGACCCTTAAGAATCTGATGAAAGTTCTGTATTTTCATAAGTCATTCTCTCACACGAGAATGAATACTCTTCAGTCATAAAGAAGTACAAAAGAGAATCTCTTCACCCAGGGCAGGGACACCATAAGGGACTTCTCATTATCCCAGTCATAAAAAAAAAAAAAATTATGCTTCAAACTTTTAATTCCTTAGAAAACGATGTAGTATATTGCAGTTGTTAAAAATAAAGACACTGGGTCCAGGTGGCCTGGATGTAAATCCAAGTTCTGCCACTTGTTGGCTATATGACTTTCATTGTCTAGCCTTCCTGTGCCTCAGCAAGCTTGCCTGTAGAATGGACATGAAATAGTGCCATCCTCAGACTTGTTTTAAGAACAAACGAGCATAAAATACTTAGAAAAATATCTGGAAAATAAGGGCCATATATGTTTTTTGTTGTTATAATCTTGAAACCATGTTCTTATGAAAATACTCAACATCTTCAAAAGGAAGACAAGGAATCTACACTGTACCCAGGAACACCCTTTGAAGAACTCAGGCTGGTTCACCAAAGAAGGAAGTAGTACTGAGAAAATAGAGTCTATATGGAAGACAGAAGAAAGCAGGGAGGGAGACAGGCCTTAAGAGACAGAGGTTATGGTGGAAACATGAACAGTCCAGGAAAGTGACCAATGGACAGCAGCTGCTCAAGGTTAAGGGCCATTCTAGGGCCCCTGTGGCCTCTCAGTGCTGATGGAGGAGCAGCACCTGATGCTCCTGGTGTCCTGCCCAGGCTCACAAGCAATGCACCTCTCAGCAGGGCTTCTACCTTTCAGACCCATCTTTTTGTCTTCCTCTTTATCTTTTGCTTCTGAAGACATTTATCTGCCCAAACTTGATATTGTTTGTTTAACCTTAACATTTTACACAAAATATATGAAAATATTTTATTGTTTCAAATAATCCCATTTTCTCTTTATTATACTCATAATTATATATACTCTTAATTATATTCATGTATAATTCAAGATTCATCTCAAATTCTACCTTCCCTGTGAAGAATTTACTTACTAACTCTAATAGATATTGATGATACTTTTCTCAGTTTCCATGATTTTTGAAAATCTGTTACACTATTTGCTATTTTTCAAAAATAGCAAACAAAACTTTTTACATTGTCTGGTAGCCATTCCATTCATTTTTTATCCTCTATTAGAGTAGAATTCACTAGAGTTTTTGTAATCATTTATATTTCACAGGACATAACATGAAGTCAGGTACCTAGAGGGTACCCAGAAAAACTTGTTTGTTCATATTGACAAAATGTTTGTGAAAACTCAATGCAAGCTTAACCATAGAAAACTAATCATCCACTGACTGCACAATTGGAAAGATTTCACCTGCCACTGTGATGTTCAGAATGAGTCAGAGTAGAAACTAATAACTCATAAAAAAAGCAAAACATATCCAAAACCATGCTACATGCTTTTACTTTTTTAAAAATTTCGTATTAGAGCATGTAATTGGACAGATGCATCTTTGTTGTTGTTTTTTTTCTCACTTGAAAAAAAAAATGGAGGTTGAGACTTAGACTAAGTAGTCTGTTAAAGTCTATTCACTAGATATTAAAATACAGAGTATTTAAACTTTGGGACTAACTAGATATTAAACTCATGTCATATCTCCTCAAACTCTTTCCTACTAATCTTTTGGTTCCTCCACATTTCATTCATTTTTAATCATCTCTCCTCCTTTTTTCACATGTGTTTCCTCTCATGTATCCTGGTCCAGCATCTAGATTCTACACACTGAGACCTGGGACTGAATTATTTTCAATTCTGCCTCTCTTTCATTAAATTCAAGGCATGACAAATATTATTATCAGTGTCTCAAAATTAATGAATGAGTGAAGGAGTGAATTAATTAATAGGTATACTAATAATAACACATTTGCCTCCTTGATATTTAACAAGACAACTATATCCTTTAGATACATTTTAAATAAAGGTTGCAAAATGATTACATAGGACAAAATAGAACACTTAGAAATTTTTGTATGAAACAGGATTTTTTCAAAAATAGTGAACAAAACTCAATGATTTTATAAAACATCAAATCTTGCTTGCCTTATAAATTATTAGAAAATATTGCAACCCTAGACCCTTATGGCCCCATGGCAAAAATTAATTTGATCTTCATAGAATTTGTTCCTAGTGGAGAGGATTTGCTTGCCCACATTAGTCTAGCCTCCTACTTCTCCACACAATGTGTGGATACATCAGGCTTACCTTTTGCCTTTTATTAGCTTTCTGGTGTCACTAAACATATGATTTTATAAAAATTCATGACAAACATAATGTTTATTGGGAATGAGTATTTTACCTTTTTAATTCTGCATTCTCTATTTTGGCAGATATTTACAAACAATAAACATTTAAAAATATACACTTGCAAAGACTTTAGAAAATCTATGTTCTAGAATGATTTAATATTTCATTTGCACCTTTTATGAATTCTTCTCCACTGTTTTCTCTCCATGCCATGAATTTTGTGATTTGCTTGTCTTAGGTGAGGCCAATCTTGTCTCCAAGTAGGAATTTGATGACTCCTTCACGAATCTGCTTGGTCTTGACTCCATAAACAATGGGGTTCATGGTAGGAGGCAACAGCAGATAAAGGTTGGCCACAATGATGTGTATGTGGTGGGGAATATTGTGGCCTCCAAATCCATGAGTGAAGAAAGTGAAAAAAGCAGGTACATAAGTGATCACAATGGCACAGATATGAGATGTGCAGGTGCTAAAGGCTTTGTGAGGAGCATCTGCTGATGACAGGCTCACTACAGCCCGCAAAATCATAGTGTAAGATACAGAGATACAACAGATATCAAACACCCCAATCAGGAGGGCAACCATCAGACCATAGATAGCATTTACCTTGACGTTGCCACAGGACACCTTGGCCACAGACATGTGGTCGCAGTAGGTGTGGTGGATGAGGTGGCCCTGGCAATAGGGCAGGCGTTTGGTGAGAAAAGTGAATGGGATGATGAGCATCACACTCCTCAAGAAAGTGGCAAGACCAGCCTTGGCGATGACAGGGTTGGTGAGGATGGTGGTATAGCGTAGGGGGTAGCAGATGGCCACATAGTGGTCCAGAGCCATGAGCATGAGCACCCCAGACTCCATCCCAGTCAACATGTGGACAAAAAACATCTGGACCAGGCAGGCATTAAAGTCTATCTCCTTGAGGTTGAACCAGAATATACACAGCATGTTGGGCACAGTGGTGGTACACAAGGTGACATCAGTGGAGGCCAGCAGGGCCAGGAAGTAGTACATGGGTCGGTGCAGGGCTTCATTATGACTGATGAGATAGATGAGTCCCACATTCCCCACAAGAACAATGATGTACATGAGGCAGAATGGCAGGGAGATCCAGGTGTGTGCAGCTTCCAGCCCAGGAACACCATTCAAGATAAAGAATCCTGGTGTCAGGCTGGAGCTGTTGGCTCCAGACATAATGGCTGACAGGAGGAGAGCATTTTAGACTCTTTAACAGTGACAGTTCCCTGGGCCAGAAAGGAAACCAAAGGTAAGTAGAGAGCATGAAAACATCTTTTTTTAAATTTTTTTATTTATTTTATTTTATTTTATTTTTACTCTGTGAATTCTTTTTTTTAAAGTTTGTTCCTTTTTTATGTACATGACAGGATAATGTATTTTGACATATATACATGGATTATAATTTATCATAATTTAGGATCCCACTTTTGGATAGTAGCATGATTTGGAGTGCCTTTAGTGGTTACCTGTGTGATTTCAATAAGGCCTTTGCAAAGAGAATCTATCAGATTCCCCTGGAGTCACTCTGTCTAGTTTCATGTTCCACCTGTTTCTCACTTCACATAGCGTATGATATGAAAGTGTTGTTTAACCACATTATGCCTCAGTTTTCTCCATCTAAATGAGATCATTGCATTCTTGTCAGGATTATTTATCAGGATTATTCAATAACTTAATTTAATATTAGGTGCTAAAACTTTGAATGGTGCAGACTGAATACTTAATAGATATAAGTAATAATCACGACTGGTATATTGTCACTTCTGAGTCAGCTTAGAGCATCCCAAGAGATCAAGCTTACCTTGGAAAATAAGTGTAGATTCAAATAAACCTACTCACCCTTTGTGAACTCAAGTGCCATTGCATATTTTGAGCTAAAAGGATAGTGTGGAATTTTGAAAATCTCAGCTATATCAAGAGATTGGCAAGTCAATTATAGAAAATACGTATGTTACTATGACAGGAGATTTAAACATGTGTCTGTGTTTTAGATAGAAAAAAAATATAAATATAAATGTCTTTTAAGATCTGGAATCAGATCCAGGAAAATTTCATTCAACTAAATCCTGTCAAAGGTCTTCCTATTTCTAAGTTAACTAATCCTGTGTCTATTGGAATCACCAAGAATAGAACTGGTCTGTAGGGAATGCTGCCTGTGTCTCTGTTTCTTTTCAAGTAGCCAGAAGCCACCAGAGCTACAAGACTGGAGAAAAGACAGGATGTCAGGAGAGATGGGGATTTTAGGCTTTACACTGCTGGTTTATAAAGCTGGTCAGCCATCACAGACTCATCCAAGCATCAATAATATCAATAAACATCAAACCATATTCGTTAGTTTACAAACAGGCACACAAATTCAGAGCCGGTTTATCCTTCCCCCTCCTCAGTTCATAAATATTTGTGTACAACCTCCCTCACAATGACACTCAAGGATTCACATGGATTCTGCTGTTAGGCAAACTAATTATAAAATTAGAATATATACAAAAGAAGGAAAAGTAGATGACTAAGTGTCTGCTCTCAGAAAGTATGAGATCTGATTTTTTACTTGCTTACTATGGAGACATGGGCACCCCAGACTCCTTGGGCTAAATCTTGTTTCCAACACTTACTAGCTGGATGGACTTGAGCAAGTTGCACATTTCACCTTGCAAGTATATTCAAAATTCTCAAAGGATACTGATAATAATATATACCATAGACATGTTAGAAGGCTAAATGATACTCTTTTCAACAGTGCTTGGAATGTGGACATCAGCACATGCTATGTACTTCTAAAATTGTCAGAATATATGATGAGGTATACACTATTTGCTTAACAGGTATTTATTGATTGTTTCCAACATTTGTGACACCTTTCTAGTTTCTAGGGATATACTAATCAACCAAGTCAAATCTCTTCCACTCAGGGTGCTAATATTTCAATCTAAATATCACAAATTTGTTATAACTATCATTTTATACATGAGGAGATGGAGATGCAAGTTTAATTAAAATATCTATCCTCATAAAAACTTGAAACTGGTAAAGGCAAAGTTCAATCAAATTAAACATTGACTTCAAAGCCACTTGTCTAATCAGACTCCATCTGTTATAATTATTTACTAATCCTAAACATTGAAGAAGAGTTGCATAAGCTGAACATAACTAGACTAATCAACTCATGGTGACACAGAAAGAAACTGATTTTCAATTGCAGGAGAGAAAAAATCTATTTTTATTGGTGCATAATAGTTATACATTATAATGGAATTCATTGTGGTATATTATCACATGCACAAATGTTTCTTAATTGTATCTTAAAGAAGAGGTAGAACAAATATGCAAAGTTATAGTTACAGCAAGTCAAAGTTACAGCAAGTAAATCCTTAGCAAAGAGAGCTCTGTGAGCAGAGAGAATGTATCTGTGTCATTGCTGAATTCTCCTCCTTGGACTTGTTCATACAGATGCTATATGTCACCCATTTGCTGAGGGAGGGGATCATGTGGAAGGATTTCTCTATTGAAGCTTCTTTTAGCAAGTGCCCTTAATACTTCCTTGGATTCATGTCTGATACTGGTTCACTTTCCACTTCCCCACAAAAAACATCCCTACTGAAAGCAATTCTGAGTGTAGTTATGCAATAATTAAGGCAAAAGGTTTTGTTTTCCTTTTATTGCAACACACTATTGCGCGTATTTTGCTATCTCCAGTGAATTATGACATAGGTTTTAAATTTATTTCACAACTCCAGAAAGCCATTCCCTTCTTATTCCCCAAAGAAATGGTAATGTATTAGGGTGAGAGCAAAAAAATAAATCCTGAATTTGCCATGAACCACGTATCACACACTTGTGTTTCTGGTCTAGATGTTTTCATTTGTTGAAAATATGAGTCTTTTGGAATCAAATTAACTCACCTCAGTGTTAGCAAAGACCAGACTGGTGTGCATGCCTGAGAGTTCTGAGCACCAGGAGTCCCACAGCAGTCAGGTTCTGCCTGTTCTGAGCATCACTGCAGCTTTTGAAGATTATCCAGACTCTAATGTGTGCACCTGCTTGGGTCTCTGCAGTTCAGTGTCTCAGGAGGCTCTGGTTCAAAGGAAAAGATCCTTTGGGACTTTTGAGACAATTTCTGCATTGTTAAGCTTTTTACCCAAGGAGAAAACTATAGAAAAAATTGTGTTGAATTTGTTTGTCTTCTCCCTGAACTTCTGACCAAGGTTCTGATGGTTCCAGGAAACACTTTTCATTTATCTTGATCACAATATTATGCTCACCACAGCTCACCACTCACCATATACATACGTATGTATGTGTGTGTATATACATGGCACTTTAACATACACATACATAAATATCTGTATAGATACATAATTCATAAAAATTAATAAAATAAAAAAATTATACACTTCAGATGAGTAATAGAGGACTGTGCTCTGTCTAGTAATGCTTTGTCTTGAGTTTCTCAAGTTGATGAATACATAAATGTGTACAAATAAGCATATGAATGTTCACGTGTTTATTTTGGAGAGCAAAAGTTTTGGCAAAACAGTTCTAAATATATTTTGTGTACATTTTGCTACCTGAGTTTTCCTTTTTATATTTTATTGTTAAAAAAGACTGATACTGAAGGGACTGGAAACCTAATTTGAATGATTTTTCTCACTCCAGTTGGTGAATATATGAAGATTTCTTTAAGTTTTAAGATTTCTATAAGTATGAATTCAAAGTATATCACAACCCTACCCCAAAGGTATAAATCTAATAAATTGATAGTGTAAGTATAGGCTGGTGTAACTATTATATATAGTTGATGTATGTGTAACTTAATAAGAAACTGCAGGAACTTGAGCAGTTTCTTGTTAAGTTAAAATACACTAACCCTATGACCTAGAACTTTCATTCTTAGGTTTTTAGTGAAAACATGTGTTCACAAAACACACATATATGTATGTTCCAACAGCAAAAGCAGTGTTACAAATGGAACAGGAATGAGTAGTGACTTCATGGAATGATATATAACAGAGAAAAAGGAATAGACACTATGAAATATAACCTAGATGAATCTCAAAAACATGGAACAGAATTAGATAAACACAAGACCATAATATATGAGTCCATTTATATGCAGTCCCAAAACAGGTAAAACTAATCTTAAATTGATAGAAAAGATATCCTCTGGGGAGTGATAATGACTCATAGGAGCAAGAAGGAAATGTCTGGGGATAGAAATGTTCTTTTCCCTATTTTATTTGGCATTATACAGATTTATGCTACTGTCAAAATTTATCAAATTGAACACAAGAGTGCTGCATTGTATTATATTTGATAAGTTTAATGGAGCCGAGCATGGTGGTATTATATCCACCTATAATTCTGGTGACTTGGGAGACTGATGTATGTAGGAAGATCACAAGTTCAATGGCAGCCTCAACAACTTGGTGAGACCCTAGGCGACTTAGTGAGAACCTACCACAAATAAACAATTTTAGAAAGGGCTGGAGTGAGACTCAGTGCCAAAGTGTTCCTGGGTTCAATCCCTGGCAGCAAAGAAAGTAAAAATAAATAAATAAATAAATAAATAAATAAATAAATAAATAAATAAATAAATAAATAAATAGAAAAAACACAAGATAGTGGGGTAGGGAGGGGGGCACGGGAGGATTAGATGAATTCTAGATAGGGAAGAAGGGTGGAAGGGAAAGAGAGGGGGCAGGGGATTAGGAAGGGCGGTGGAATGTGATGGACATCATTATACAAAGTTCCTGTATGAAGACACCAATTGGGTGTCAACATACTTTATATATAAACAGAGATATGAAAAATTATGATATATGTGTGTAATAAGAATTTAATACAAAAATGTACATGTATAAAGGCATGAATTGGCGTGAACATACTCTATATACAAAGATATGAAAAATTGTACTCTATATGTGTAGTAAGAATTGTGATGCATTCTGCTGTCGTGTAATTTCAAAACTAAAATCAATAAAACTAAAAAACAAAAGGAAAACCAGAAGCTATCAGTGTACTTAATGTATATAAAATATACAGTAAGCACTGTAGTTGGTGAAATATTAAAGGCATTTATTCAGACATCAGACCAAATCTAGGGTTCCAGCTATAAATACTTCTATTCAGTATTCTGATAAAATTCCATTTAATGAAAGAGCACAAAAATGGAGAAGATTAAACACAAATGATTAAAGGTAATATTTGCAGAGCGATTATAAATGCAGAGAAGTTAAATGAAATCTGCAAATTATTAGCA
The DNA here is from genome assembly GCF_964194105.1 of Spermophilus citellus. Lineage (NCBI taxonomy): Eukaryota > Metazoa > Chordata > Mammalia > Rodentia > Sciuridae > Spermophilus > Spermophilus citellus. The sequence goes on from NC_138183.1 coordinate 198,917,715, forward strand.
CTAATTTATTAACTTAAGAATGTCATTAGAAACAAATGTTATTGGTAAAGAAAAATATGCTTTATCAATAATCTACTAATAGGTTAAATAATTAAAATTAAAAACTGAGGCCATTTGCAATAGTTTTAAATATCTAGAATTTAATTTAGTTAAAGGTGTGAAAAACTTTACTGAAAGCTTTATAAAAACTATTTCCACAGATTAGAAGACTGATGTGGTACAAAGATGAGTTCATCTCAGTGTATATATACACTTAGTGAAATGCCAAATTCCAGAAATTATTATTATTATTATTATTTCTTTTTAAATAGTTTTATTGAAATATAATCACATATCATATAATCCACCCATGTAAGATGCACAATTCAGTGGTTTTTACTGTATTCACACATGTGTATAAGCACAATCAATTTCTTTCTTTTTTTTTTAATTTTTTTTTCCTGTGTCACTTTTTTTTTTAAATTTTTTATTGGTTGTTCACAACATTACAAAGTATTATTATTTTTAATGAGGAACAGATATTATCATTTATTGTGAAAAGCAACAATAATTTACACAATACTTTTAGACCAAGAACAACTAAAAGAAACCCCACAAAATTGTGGCTGAAGAACATTTAATTGTTGAATACAAACATTTAGACTTTCTTTTTTCAATAACCATGTAGTATATCTCCTGCTGTTGTTGTGGTTTGGTTTTGTTTGTCTTCTGTTTCTGGAAAATTTTGCTGTTTTTTTAAAGGGAAACAAAAACAATATTTGAGTACTTCATTGACTAAAAAGGTATACTATAAAATTATAATGACCAATATAGTCCAATCTTAAAATGAAGTATACACATTGAGCACAAGTGGATGCCCAGAAACAAATCCATTCTTATTTGAACACCCAGTATAAGCATTACTAAGAGGAAAGAGGCTAATGATCATAACAAATTATAAGATTCAGGACTAAGGACTTACTTTTCTCATATCGTAGCCACAGCAAAGGAAATAAGAGCATGAAGAGAGAGCCTACAGAATGGGAAAAGATCTTCGTCAGTTACTCCTCTCATAGGGGACTAATATCCATAAATTTTAAAAACTCAAAAAACTTAATACCAATAAAACAAATAATCATTAAATGGGCAATAGAAGTGAATAGAATTATTACAAAATCAATAATTATAACTTTTCTATTTCTTCTGTTTCTGCTCTGAGATTTAAATTTCTTTTCTTCTACCAATTATGGATTTGGGTTTTTTTATTTTCTAAATCCTTGATACACATCATTGCTTTTTAAAAACCTGAAATCATTCCAATATTTGATGCAGGCAATGGTTGCTCTAAACTTCCCTCATAGTACTGCTTTGTTACATATCACAAATTTTGGCATGTTGTGTTTCATTTGTTTAGGGAAATTTTCCATTTTCCCCTTCTGACTTTCTCAGCAAAAGTGTGTTGTTCAGTCTCCATGCATTTGTATAATTTATAAAATCACTCTTTTTGTTTATTTATGGTTTATTCCATTGAAAAAGTTACACAAGTTATGATTTTGATTTTCTTTAACTTATTAAAACTTTTTTTATGGCCCCATATACAACCTATTTGAGAAAAGTTCTAGGAGCTAATGAAGTGAATGCGTATTCAGCAGTTCTTGGATGGAATGTTCTGTCTGTTAAATCGATCTTGTCTATAGTATAGTTCAATGTTTCTTTGTTGATTTTTGTCTGGATGATCTTTGACTGATGATGAGTGGGTGTTGAAATCCCCCATTTTTATTGTATTGCAGCCTATATTTCCCTTTAGTGCTAATAATGTTTTCTTTATAAAGTTGGTTGTTACAACATTAGGTCTCATTGGTATATATTTGTTATATCTTCTTGATGAATTAATGCTTTGATGATTATATAGTGACCTTGCTTGTCACTTTTAGGTGTTTGTCTGACAGTCTATTTTCAGATCTAGCTATAGCTACTTTTTTCATTCTGTTTTCATTTGTTTGGAATATCATTTTCCATCCTTTCTCTATCACTGTGTGTCTTTATTTACGAGGTGAACTTTTTGAAGGCCCAGATTTTTGGAATTTTTTTTTTAAATCCATCCATCAGACCGTATATTTTCATTGGAGAATTTTGTCCATTTACACCCAGGATTGGTTGTTATAGGTCATTTAGCTGAGTTTCTTCTGGTGTTTTGAATGTTCTCTGTTCTCTTCTTCTTCTCTTATTAATCTCTGTGGTTTGATTATTTACTGCAATTATGATGTTCTATTCTTTTCAATTTCACTTTTGGATTCCTGCTTTTGTAGTGAGATTTATACTTTCACATGCTTTCATGATCACAGTTATATTTTTTTCACTTTTAAATATACAACATGCCTAAGCATCTTTAGTCAGACTATTCTAGTGGTCATAAATTTCCTCCACTTTTAATATATTTTAAGGTTTTTATTTTCGTTCATTTTTTAACTATAGCCATGTTGGATGCAGTTATGTAGATTAGCAGTTACTTTCTTTCAGATCATGGAATATGTCATGTCTTTCCCTACTGGCCTGTAAGGTTTCTGCTGTCAGTCTACTGGGAATGCTCTTAAATGTGACCTAATGATTTCTCTTGAAGATTTTAAATTTTTTCTTTGTCTTGGCTTTTGCCAATTTGACCATAATATCCCATGGTGACAAGCCCCTTTGGTTATGTCTATTTGGGGTTTATTAGCCTCCTGTATATAGATGTCCATAGGTTTCTCAAAATTAGGGAGAATTTCTACTATTATTTTATTAAACAGATTTTCTCTGCTCTTTGCATTTATCTACTCATCATTGGTTATTCCCAAGATGGAGATATTTGATTGTTTGTTTTCTTTTGTTTTTTTGGTACTGGGGATTGAACTCAGGGGCACTCAACCACTGAACCATATTCCCAGCCCTATTTTTTTGTATTTCATTTACAGACAGGATCTCATTGAGTTGCTAAGGATCTCACCATTGCTGAGACTGGCTTTGAACTTGTGATCCTCCTGATTCAGCCTCCCAAGATTTTGGGATTATAGGCATGCACCATCATGCCTGGTTGATTGTCTTAAGTTGTCCCAAAGATCTTCAAAATACTATTATTTGATATATCTTTTTGATTTTTGTTTGTTTGTTGAGGGGGAGAGGTGATGGGATAGATAATGGGATATTTCAAAAGACCTGTCTTCAAGTTCAAATGTGATTTCTTCCACTTGATCTAGTCTGTTGCTGAGGTTTTCAACTGTACTTTTATTTGACCTATGGAACTCTTAATTTCCAGGATTTCTGTTTGATACTTTTCTAAACTCTCTATCTCTGCTAAATTAGTCATTGGTATCTTTCATAGTCTTTCTAATTTAATTTAGCAGTTTATTGTATTCTTATTTTATCTTACATTAGTGAGTTTTTTATTAATCACTTTAAATTATCCTTCCAGCATTTCATCCACCTTCATTTCCTTGTAATCTGTCGCTAGAGTTATGTTCTTTGGGAGGTAATCATATTACCTTGTGTTTTCATATTTCTTATTTTGATGTTGAGATTTGTTCATCTGGTGAATCAGATGTCCCTAGCACATTAATAGGTAATTGACTTTCTTAGTAAATGGCTTTCTCTTGAATGTGTAACTTAGGGGGTCAGTTTGTTTTGCAATGCTGCCTTGGTTCTCAATAGGCACCGTAGAGCAGTCTCCCTGTAGCTTCTTTGGCTGTGATTACTGAGTTTGGGCACAGGTCAGACAATGTCATGGTCAGATAGGCCCATGTCTCTACAGATCATGCAGTAGTGGGGACACTCTAGCAGTTCAAACAGCTGTGGGTTGACAGCAGTTGGTGTGGGGTGCTTACTCTGTGGCTGCACCTATGATGGAGGCAGTGGCCCTGGTCAGGTGATGGGGATACCCTTAGGCACTCCTGATGCCAGTTCTGCAACTAGCAAGGGCTTGTGGCACCGGCAGAAGCAGCAGAGTTCAACAAACCAAAGTATTTGTTCTCTGACCAGTCAGTGGACAGGACAGATGCTGCATAGGTAGGACCATGGCAAGATCTACAGCACCCCTCTGTGTCCTTTACATCCAGTCTTGGCAACAGCATGTGGTTAGACAAGGTGTTTCAGTTGCCAGCAGAAGGAACTGCATAGGTGGGTTTCAGCAGTATTCATGGATTTCCTCTCTCCTGCTACTATGGTAGTGCCCACCTGGGAGCTGGACCTCAACCAGAGATGGGTGGGTAAAGGCACATTCAATCTCCTTAGCCATGCACATTCATGCATAAGGCAACAGCTGGGGCCTTGTCATGGACTTACTCAAGGACTTTCAGCAGCTTCTGTGTGCAAGGCAGAAACAGGAACCTCCCCTCCCTGCCCTGTGGTGACAGATGCCTGACCACAGTACAGGGAAGAGGTGCTGTAAGCATCTGCCTTCAGCCCTATCAACAGCAGGAGTCCACAGATCATTGACCACATTTGGTCTTAGGGTTCCTTCACTCCAGACTCCTAGTTAGAGAACAGTGCCATCCATCCCCTTCTATGTCAGAGCACTGTATCCGATAGTGCAGGTCATGGTCAATCTGCTAGGACAAGTTGGGTTCAGCAAAAAGGTACCCCTTCAGTAAGAGCAGTAGAAAGTCTGTGGAGTCCCACAGGTGGGAATATGTTGGGGGTTTTGATCCATAGAGCAGTCCAAATTAAGACATCAGTTCTCTTCTGAAGAAGGTTCAAGACTGTAGCACACTAGAATTTTCCCAGGAATGATGATGTGAGATCTTTTTCTAAAGAAAGACTACAAGGAAGATTACTTATCTAAGTGGGCTAAAAACTTTTGTGGATTATGAAACTTTCCAGTCACTAGGATTGCTAGAGTCTGCACTAATAAAATTTATTGTGTCATTTTCATTCACTCTTACCCTGAGAGAGGGGAGAGTCCCTTTGTCTCAGCTGTGCAGTCAAGGTGGCACATGGTAGGTGTTTTCTCTTAGTATATTGTTGCCCCAGGTTTTTGAATCTTGCAAGTTTTCAGTCTCTCAGTTGCTAATTTCCAGAATTTCCCATGATCAATCACCTCAAAATGACACTATACACCTGTTACTTTAGGTCATCGTGGTGGATCAAGAGGTGAGTTCTAGGTATCTCCATTTACCTATCTTGAATCCCCTCTACCACACTGTCTTTTTCCATTATCATTTGATGGGCATTTTTGTTATTTCCACGTCTTGGCTGTTAGGAATAGTGCTACAATGAATATGGGAGTGCCTAAATTTTAAGTTCTGGGCCTGAATTCCTTTGATTGTCTCCATGTCATTTAGATCATATTGAAATGAATATATGAGTATTATTCTCCTTCACCTTCATAGTAGGAAGTCAACATTAATCAGCTATACATAAGATATTTTTTATTACTAAAGCAACCTGTGAAAATTATGTAGAGAAAAGAGTAGTGAGCATAAATGAATTCACTAAGATTTAAAAGTCTTTTTCCAATCTTGATATTGTTTAACTAGATTTTCCTCCAAAACCAGTCTTTATAGGCTGAGAAAGTACAATCATGTTCTTCTCCTGTACATCCTTTGATATCTGTTCAACATGCAAAATGTATTAAATTAATTGAATTAACTAATACAGCAGTGTACGAAAATTACCCTGTTGTGGATTTTTAAAAAAAACTCAAATTTAAGGTGCTTAATTTTTTATTTGTAAGATTACTTTGTTATTTATGAGTTCTAAAATATGTTCTTCAATATTCAACAAATATTGCTTTCTGCAAGATACCAGTGTTTCTCTTTTTTTTTAAATTTTACACTCAAATATCCTCTAAAGTATTATATTTATTTGTTTTTGATATTAATTAATGAATATATTTTTATCTAAGGCATCATTCTCTTTGCAAAATAGCTTGATCACTCCTTCACGGTTCTGCTTGGTCTTTACTCCATAGACAATGGAATTCAGAGCGGGAGGACATACAGGAGGTAAAACTATCAGGTGCAGGAATTTCATTAATGAGGAAATTTATATTACTGATTCTATTTCCTTACCCATTTTTTTATTGATTGTTCAAAACATTACAGAGCTCATGATATATCATCTTTCATACATTAGACTCAATTGGGTTTTGAACTCCCATTTTTACCCCAAATACAGATTGCAGAATTACAACTGTTACATACTCACATTATTACATAATGGCATATTAGTGCCTGTTGTATTCTGCTACCTTTCCTATCCCCTACTATCCCCCCTCCCCTCCCCTCCCCTCCCATCTTCCCTCTCTATCTCCTCTGCTGTTGTTCAATTCTCTCCCCTTTTTCCCCCTTACCCCTTGCCCCTCATAACCTCTTATAATTTTGTGTATCATTGAAGGTCTCCTACCATTTCCATATGCTTTCCCTTCTCTCTCCCTTTCTCTCCCCCCATTCATCTTTGTTTACTGTTAGTCTTTTCCTCATGCTCTTCCTTCCTGTTCTGTTCTTATTTGCTCTATTTATATCAAAGAAGACATTTGGCATTTGTTTTTTAGGGCTTGGCTAGCTTCACTTAGCATAATCTGCTCTAATGTCATCCATTTCCCTGCAAATTCTATGATTTTGTCATTTCTTAGTGCTGCATAATACTCCATTGTGTATAGATGCCACATTTTTTTATCCATTCATCTATTGAAGGGCATCTAGGTTGGTTCCACAGTCTAGCTATTGTGAATTGTGTCGCTATAATCATTGATGTGGCCGTATCCCTATAGTGTGCTCTTTTAAGGTCCTCAGGGAATAGTCCGAGAAGGGCAATAGCTGGGTCAAATGGTGGATCCATTCCCAGCTTTCCCAGGAATCTCCATACTGCTTTCCAAATTGGCCTCACCATTTTGCAGTTCCACCAGCTGTGTACAAGCGTACCCTTTTCCCCACATCCCCGCCAACACTTATTGTTGTTTGACTTCATAATGGCTGCCAATCTTACTGGAGTGAGATGGTATCTTAGGGTGGTTTTGATTTGCATTTCTCTGACTGCTAGAGATGGTGAGCATTTTTTCATGACTTGTTGATTGATTGTATGTCCTCCTCTGAGAAGTGTCTGTTCAGGTCCTTGGTCCATTTGTTGATTTGGTTATTTGCTATCTTATTGTTTAATTTTTTGAGTTCTTTGTACATTCTGGATATTAGGGCTCTATCGGAGGTGTGAGGGGTAAAAATTTGTTCCCAGGATGTAGGCTCTCTATTTACCTCTTTTATTGTTTCCCTTGCTGAGAAAAAAACTTTTTAGTTTAAGTAAGTCCCATTTTTTAATTTTTGTTATTATTTTTTTATTTATTTTTTTATTTATTTATTTTTCAAAACATTACATAGTTCTTAATATATCATATTTCACAGTTTGATTCAAGTGGGTTATGAACTCCCATTTTTACCCCGTATACAGATTGCTGTATCACATCAGTTACACTTCCATTGATTTACATATTGCCATTCTAGTGTCTGATGTATTCTGCTGTCTATCCTATTCTCTACTATCTCCCCTCCCCTCCCCTCCCCTTTTCTCTTTCTACCCCCTCTACTGTAAATCATTTCTTCCACTAGTATTATTCTTCTCTTACCCCTCCTTTCCTCTTATATGTAATTTTGTATAACCCTGAGGATCACCTTCCATTTCCATGCGATTTCCCTTCTCACTCCCTTTCCCTCCCACCTCTCATCCCTGTTTAATGTTAATCTTCTTCTCAAGCTCTTCGTCCCTACCCTGTCCTTGGTTACTTCCCTTATATCAAAGAAGTCATTTGGCATTTGTTTTTTAAGGATTGGCTAGCTTCACTTAGCATAATCTGCTCTAATGCCATCCATTTCCCTCCAAATTCTATGATTTTGTCATTTTTAACTCTTGGGCTATGGGCGTCCTATTAAGGAATTTGGAGCCCGACCCCACTATATGTAGATCGGAGCCAACTTTTTCTTCTATCAGACGCACCGTCTCTGATTTGATATCTAGCTCCTTGATCCATTTTGAGTTAACTTTTGTGGATGGCGAGAGAAAGGGATTCAATTTCATTTTGTTGCATATGGATTTCCAATTTTCCCAGCACCATTTGTTGAAGATGCTATCCTTCCTCCATTGCATGCTTTTAGCCCCTTTATCAAATATAAGATAGTTGTAACTTTGTGGATTAGTCTCTGTGTCCTCTATTCTGTACCATTGGTCCACCTGCCTGTTTTGGTACCAGTACCATGCTGTTTTTGTTACTATTGCTTTGTAGTACAGTTTGAACTCTGGTATCGCTATACCTCCAGATTCACATTTCCTTCTTAGAATTGCTTTTGCTATTCTGGGTCTTTTGTTTTTCCATATGAATTTCATGATTGCTTTATCTATTTCTACAAGAAATGCCATTGGGATTTTGATTGGCATCGCATTAAACCTGTAGAGAACTTTGGGTAATATCGCCATTTTGATGATGTTAGTTCTGCCTATCCATGAACAGGGTACATTTTTCCATCTTCTGAGATCTTCTTCTATATCTCTCTTTAGGGTTCTGTAGTTTTCATTGTATAAATCTTTCACCTCTTTTGTTAGGTTGATTCCCAAGTATCTTATTTTCTTTGAGGATATTGTGAATGGAGTGGTTTTCCTTATTTCCATTTCAGAGGTTTTTTTGCTGATATACAGGAATGCCTTTGATTTATGTGTGTTGATTTTATAACCTGCCACTTTGCTGAATTCATTTATTAACTCTAGCAGCTTCTTTGTAGTCCCTTTTGGGACTGTTAAGTATATTATCATGTCATCCACCTATAGCGATAATTTAATTTCTTCTTTTCCTATTTTTATGCCTTTAATTTCTTTTGTCTCTCTAATTGCTCTGGCTAGTACTTCGAGAACTAAATTGAATAGAAGTGGTGATAGAGGGCATCCCTGTCTTGTTCCAGATTTTAGAGGGAATGCCTTCAGTTTTTCTCCGTTTAGGATGATGCTAGCCTGAGGTTTAGCATATATAGTTTTTACAATGTTGAGGTAAGTTCCTGTTATCCCTAGTTTTTCTAATGTTTTGAACATAAAGGGATGCTGTACTTTGTCAAATGCTTTTTCTGCATCTATCGAGATGATCATGTGGTTCTTGTCTTTAAGTCTATTGATGTGGTGAATAGCATTTATTGATTTCCGTATATTGAACCAGCCTTGCATCCCAGGGATGAATCCTACTTGATCATGGTGCACAAGTTTTATGATATGTTTTTGTATTCGATTTGCCAGAATTTTATTGAGAATTTTTGCATCCAAGTTCATTAGAGATATTGGTCTGTAGTTTTCTTTCTTTGAAGTGTCTTTGTCTGGTTTTGGGATCAGAGTGATGTTGGCCTCATAGAATGAATTTGGAAGAGCTCCTTCTTTTTCTATTTCTTGAAATAGCTTGAAAAGTATTGGTATTAATTCTTCTTTGAAGGTTTTGTAGATCTCCGCTGTATACCCATCCGGTCCAGGGCTTTTCTTGGTTGGTAGTCTTTTGATAGCTTCTTCTTTTTCTTCCTTTGTTATTGGTCTGTTTAGATTGTGTGTGTCTTCCTGTCTCAATCTGGGCAGATCATATGCCTTAAGAAATTTATCGATATCTTCACTATCTTCTATTTTATTGGTTAAATCAGATTTTTCTATTCTTGATTCAGTAGTTTCAGATTCTATGTTTCTAGAATTTCATAGGTTTCTTCTAGTTTATCCAATTTGTCTGTGTAAAAATAGTGACAATAATCTCATGGTATGTAAATATCTATGGATTCTGTTATAATGTTTCCTTCCTCTTTTTTTTCTTAATGTAGCTAAGGGTTTGACTATTTTGTTTGTCATTAAGAAAACTATTAGATTTATGGATCTTTATTTTTCTCTAGTCTTTATTTCTGCCATGGTCTTTATTTTGTCTTTCCTTCTCTGAATTTGCATTTAGTTTGTTCTTTTTTAAGTTTTTCAGCATATCATTAAGTTGTTTGAGATCCTTTTTTTTTTCTTCTTTGATATAGACATATGTAGTTCTAAATATCCCTCTTAGAACTATTTTGGTGCATCCTGTAAATTTTTCTATCTTATATTTTTGTTTGTCTCAAGATATTATTTAATTTCTATTTATTTTTTTCTTTTATACTTTGTTGTTCCAGAAAAGATTGGATAACTTCCACATATTTTTTCTTATATTATATGAAAGTTTTCTTATATTTCTCCTACTATTGATTTCTACTTTCACACCATTGTAGTCAGAATGGATATTAGACATTATTTCAATCTTCTTAAATTTATTAAGACGTGTTTTATGATATATACAGGAAATTGAGTTATGTGTCATTGAAAAGAGTGCATATTCTGCTGTTACTGGATTAGACAACCACACCACCTTTAAACAAACCTCTTTTCTTTTGAATCAAATACCTTTTGCTCCATATTTTAAATATAGAAGAGTGAATTCAAGGTCCCAGTGTATTGTGTGATCTTGCTTATTTATCACATTTTCTATAAGATGACTTTGGAAATCATTTTAAGGTTGGCTCCAAAGTTTAGCTATTGTGAATTGTGCTTCCATAAACATTGATGTGGCTATGTCCTTGTAGTATGCTGTTTTGGGGTCCTTTGGGTATAGTCTGAGAAGAGGAATAGCTGGGTCAAATGGTGGTTCCATTCCCAGTTTTCCAAGGAATCTCCATACTGCTTTCCAAATTGGCTGCACTAATTTGCAGGGGATGAATGGATAAAAAAAATGTGGCATTTATACACAATGGAATATTACTTGGCACTAAAAAAGAATAAGAACATGGCATTTTCAGGGAAATGGATGGCATTAGAGAAGATTATGCTAAGTGAAGTTAGACAATCCCCAAAAAACAAATGCCGAATGTTTTTCTGATATAAGGGGGTGACTCAAAGTGGGGTTGGGGGGAGAGCATGGGAGGAATATTACCTCTAGATAGGGAATAGGGGTGGGAGGGAAAGGGAGGGACAAGAGAAATAGCTAGGATTGTGGAAGGAGATGGTCATCATTATACAAAAAACATGTATGAAGGTGTGAATTTGGTGTCAACATACCTTATTTATACAATCAGAGATATGATAAATGGTGGTATAAAGGTGTATTAAGAATTGTGTGCAAAAAAATAAGAGAGCTCATATATAATGGCATAATTTGGCATGAACATACTTTATATACAGAGTTACGAAAAATTGTGCTGTGAGTAGATAATTATGAATGTAATGCACTCCACTATAGTCATGTATGAAATAAATAAATAAATAGATAGATAGATAAAATAAAATAAAATAAATGACCATTCTTGGTTAAGAGATTAAAAAAAAGAAATAATTTTAAGGTTTTTTTCCCCCTTGCGTTGGGGATGTCTTTATATGTCTTGAAAGAAAAACCTCATCTATGTTATTTTTCTCTTTAAGAGAGTGTAAATTTGTCACTGACTGATAATAAGAGACAGAACTCTGTTAAGTAATATTCCCGTTGAACTTTTGGCTTCCTTTTGCCTATTCTGTGACATACAAAACTCAAGCAGCATTGGAAACTTGTGGGAGGAAGCAGGTCAGGTGGTTGCTTGTGGGACTTTGTTTCCATTTTCATCGTGTGTCACAAGTGTGGCCATCTGAAATGGTTGGCTAAATGGTCCTCGACATCAGGAGAAGCAGGACAAGTTCATTACACTTGGTTTCACTTCATCACTCCCTTCCTTTCCCTTTCATTGAGGATGTTAATATTTCTTATGGTTAGAAAGAAAATTGTCGTTTTATTAAATTGAAACCTTGGATTTCTTTGAATCTAATACTTTGGTTCTAGATCTAATCAAAGTTTGTGAGTTTGGTAATGAAATACCAGGTCTTTTTCACCAAACTCCCCACTGATCTCTATCTCATAGGCTAGGTATCTGGGTGCAAGATGGAATTTAACATGAGGCCTCTAATAATTAACTCTCCAGTCCTCTCTTCTCCTCTGTGTTCCCCCTCAACTGTCTCTCTCCTCTCTCTCTCTCTCTCTCTCTCTTTCTCTCCCATTATACCCCCATGAACAAGGATTATAATTTGTTTCATTACCACCTACTTTATTGTTCTTTTAACAGTTCTCAAAGATTCCAGTATATGGGCTCAATTCAGGTATGTCCTAATTTTTAGAGTTATGGCATTTTCCCTCTGAAACCCATTTTTGAGTTCATAATGGAGAACATAATAAAATAAACTGGAGATGGTTACTCACATGACATAGATGAATTTTATCCATTCAGATTTTTAGCTATGGTCTAGTTTTACACTGTGGCTATTAAAATTCCCCCATCCTCCACCCAATCACATAGACCTAAGAGCATTGTAATTATTAAATTTTAATCTTAATGCTCTAAGATGCACCCAGTTTTGTTGCTTATAGTGTTTATATTCCTCATTCATAAAGTAGTTTGATTGACCTCATAATGTTGAGGAAAAATCTCAATGAAATTAATATATATGAAGAAATGGTATAATGCCTTATAATATGTATATGTTTAAAACTGGCAATTTTAAAAAAGTAATTTTTGACTAGTGTGAACATATTTGGTGTGGCTTAAATGAGATTCCCTGATAAACATAATTTACCAAATTCAAAAGCATAATTCTTTGAGTACCTTTAATGATGAAAGCTTACAATGTGCATTACACTGAGACAGATATAATGTTGACAAGCTTTAAAAACAATATTCGGGGTTTTGCTTCCAAACATAAAAATCATACTGAAAAAAAATGGTATTATTAAGATATCTCAAAATCACTTGACCACATATACAACATGATATTAAAAATATATCTTTCATATTAACAGACAATAATTTTCATCACTATATTATCTTCATCGACTTATCCATTCATATCCATTTCCTGAAAATATTCTATGTGTTACAGTTATCCTTTGGATTGTGTCTTACTCTTTCACTGTTTAGTCAATCTTCCTATTTATTGAGAGTGGTATTCACTACTCTCAACATCTTACTCCCATTTCTTTTCTATTTTTTTTCTGTAACTCTAGAAATCTAAATAAGGCACTCCTTTTTATAGTCATTGGACACATTGTTTCTCCTTCTACATTAAAGTCAGAGCAGTAAAGCATGAGTTTCTTTGCTTGGCCAAATATATAAATTTTCTTTACATTTCTTTCTTCTACTAAAAAGTGCCCTAACACTGCCAAATAACATCCATTGTATTCTTCAAAATTCTTTTTAATATTAACTCTAAGGAATTCTTCCAAGAATGTGATAAACTTCAGTAACCATACATACTTACTGCAAATATTTGTATACACAGTGGTACAATGACAAGAAGCCAAATAATTATTAAGGCAGCATAATGTCAGTGATAACAAGCAGGCAGAAATTTGATGTTTGCCCCTGAAATTGATACAAGTTTCATGTATATATGGAATAGAAAAGATGACAAGATCCTTGGACTTCAACACAAGCATTCTGGAGAACAGTTTCCTGCTTCTCTGTAACAATGGGGACAGAGTGTGTCTCTGCCTTCTCAGTGTTCTTTATTCTCTGTGGTCTATCTGTCATCCTTTATTCTTTCCTAGGTACTCCCTAGAGTGCCTAGAACACAGTTCATTCATCACCAATAATTCACTTGAAGTTGAATATCTTACTGTTCCCTACATTATACACATTCCAGGAGATCCAACTAAACATTAAAAAATGTAAAAAGCATGTTTTGTGTTTTCTATCAAATCAGAGGTCTTGGATTAAATATTTTGTGATGGTTTCATGAATATTTTTGGAGAATATTCACTAGTACTTTCTCCTAGACTTACAATTTTGAATTTTGCAATTCCTCCTCAAAAACATCCTTGAGCTTTATGCAAAATACAAAATTATATATCACATAGCCATCACAGGTTGAAACCTTCTTTCTCCTTACAAAACAATTTTATCACTCCTTCACGGATCTGCTTGGTCTTCACTCCATAGACAATTGGATTCAAGGTGGGAGGCAGCAACAGGTAGAGGTTGGCTATAAAAATGTGAACATGGTGAGGTATGGTGTGTCCCCCAAAGCGGTGAGTGAAGAAGTTGAAGAAAGCTGGGACATAGGTGATAATGATAGCACAAATGTGTGATGTACAGGTACTGAAGGCTTTGTGGCGAGCATCTGAAGATGACAGATGAATTACAGCACGGATAATCATGGTATAAGATACGGTGATACAGAGTATATCAAAGCCCCCGATCACTATGACAGTTAGGAGACCATAGAGAGCATTAGTCCTGATATTGCCACAGGATAATTTAGCCATAGACATATGGTCACAATAGGTGTGTTGGATAACGTTACCCCTACAGAAGGGAAGACGCTTGATCAGGAAAGTAAATGGGATTGTGAGCAACACACTTCTAAAGAAGGTGGCAAACCAAACCTTGGTAATGGCAGTATCGGTGAGTACTGAGGAATAGCGTAGAGGGTAGCAAATAGCCACATAGCGGTCCAGAGCCATGAGCATGAGCATGCCAGACTCTGTTATTGTCCACATGTGGATGAAAAACATCTGTACAAGGCAGGCATTAAAGTCGATCTCTTTGAGACTGAACCAAAAGATACATAACATATTGGGAACAAAGGAAGTGCACGCAGAAACATCGGTGAAGGACAGCAAGGCTATGAAGTAGTACATGGGTCGGTGCAGCGCCTCCTCGTGGCCGATGAGATAGATAAGGCCACAGTTCCCCACTACAGCAAGGATGTACATACAGCAGAATGGCAGGGAGATCCAAATGTGTGCGGCTTCCAGCCCAGGAATCCCATTAAGGATAAAGTATCTTGGTGTCAGGCTGGAGCTGTTGGCCTCACCCATGGAGATCAGCTAAAAACATAATACATTCTGTGCCAATAGAGGCATCCTGTAAGAGAAGAGAACACTGAGATTATTTTGCCCCAGAGACAAAACATGAATATATATTTTACATGATATAAAGAATAAATTTAGAGTGAAATTTGGACCCAGATCATGTTCTTTGATCATTCTGAGTGATGTTAAGCCTTTTACTAAATCAAAAGAATGTACATACAGTGCAAACATAGTGCCAAAACAATGGCCTGGCAGATATCATACAGGAAACTCTTTTTTTTTTATGTACCTACTCATGTTCCCATGCCAATCACATAGGCTGGATTTTGCCCCCTCAATCCATTTCCAAATATGGACTCTGATTATATAACATTAATTATATTAACTATCCACAAAATTTCACTTCCTCCAAGAAGTCCTTTCCCTTGAATCCACTGGGTTACCCTCCATTAAATTATGTGAGCACCTACTTAATACGCAAATCTATAATGTGGCTTAGATTGATTTGTTTACATATGTAAGTATGAATTTTCCAAATGAGAATAATCAGAAAGTGAAAACACAATAAAGCAAAAAACAAATAATTACTTACAATTGATAAAGCATAATCATGTGCATTTTACAGAATAATTCAAATTATTTTTTGCTCATAAAATATGAAGAGATTTTTATAATATTTACACTTAAAAAATTGCTAAGCTTTAATTAATTATCTTCTTCTTGTTCTTTTCAAATACCTCTGTAGATAACTATGATATATAAAAATATTATGCATATAATGCCTATATACTTAATCATGAAAAATATATATCATGCTATTAATCCATTCTTATAAAATGCAATATAATAATTTGTGTTCTTTTGTAGTATGACTTTTATTCTCGAAATCGCCAGAGACAATTATGTTCAGTAGGATATAATCCTTATTTTGTTAGTCTATGTTTTAAAAATATTTCTTTCCATCATTCTTCTTTATTCTCAGATTCCATCTTGAAAATCATCCTGATTAAAGTCATAACACTTTTACATTCTTTTAAAGAAACTCTTTCTTTACCTTATATTAAACAAATATTTCCATTGTTTTTATGGTTTTAGATTATCAACCTGAGTTATCCATTTTTCAAAGACCTGCATATTTTATTGCAATTTCACAATTCATTTTATTTATATCATTTTCGATATTTTAATCTTCTGCAAATAGAAGCCGTTTCCTAACTTTTGTTGCTTTTCTCTCTCCTTTCTGGTAGAATTTAACCTATAGTGTTTCTTTCTTTTTTTAACCACTAGGTTGAATCCATTGAGAAGTTTTCAAAATGGTGGCATATATATAATATAAAATATAAAAAGTAAAATAAAATCTGGAAAGCAGAAAAAGATTAGAAAATATAGCTTTAAAGCATTTTCCTCTTTTTTCTCCCTTTCCCTCCCACCTCATGTCTCTGTTTAATGTTAATCTTTTCTTCCTGCTCTTCCTCCCTGCTCTGTTCTTAGTTGCTCTCATTATATCAAAGAAGACATTTGGTATTTGTTTTTTAGGGATTGGCTAGCTTCACTAAGCATAATCTGCTCTAGTGCCATCATTTCCCTGCAAATTCCATGATTTTGTCATTTTTTTAGTGCTGCGTAATACTTCATGGTGTATAAATGCCACATTTTTTTTATCCATTCATCTATTGAAGGGCATCTGGGTTGATTCCACAGTCTAGCAATTGTGAATTGTGCTGCTATGAACATCGATGTGGCAGTATCCCTGTAGTGCGCTCTTTTAAGGTCTTCAGGGAATAGTCCGAGAAGGGCAATAGCTGGGTCAAATGGTAGTTCCATTCCCAGCTTTCCCAGGAATCTCCATACTGACCCTCGTTGTTATACAAAATTACATATAAGAGGTTTTGAGGGGAATGGGATAATAAACAAGGAGGGAAATGAATTACAGTAGATGGGGTAGAGAGAGAAGATGGGAGGGGAGAGAAGGGGGGATAGTAGAGGATAGGAAAGGTAGCAGAATACAACAGTCACTAATATGGCAGTATGTAAAAATGTGGATGTGTAACCGATGTGATTCTGCAATCTGTATTTGGGGTAAAAATGGGAGTTCATAACCCACTTGATTCTAAAGTATGAAATATGATATGTCAAGAGCTTTGTAATGTTGTGAACAACCAATAAAAAAAGAAAAAAAAAGCATTTTCCTCAATTGTAAAATGCTCTCAGCATTAAGTAAACTATAAAAGTTTTCAATTCAACTTGGAATATAGACCACAAAGTACATAGTACTATCATAATTATTTTTAATACAATTAGCATGAATTTTTCTCTGCAAAATAAATGTAAATAAAATAATCTCTGGCCATTTCTTAATCCCTCCTGTATCCTTCCATCCCACTGAGAGCAAAAACTGACATCTCATGTTTTTTTTTTTACAAAATCCTGTACAATTAGGAGCTTTTAAATGTCTGACTATGTCCCAAGTATCCTATCTCTGACACTCTCAGTCCATCTTTATCTCCTGAGATTTCTCAAACTCAGCAAATGTGTGCACTTATGACATTTCCACTGGCAATTTTCACTGCTTGCTGTGCTCTTCCTAATATAGGACCATGGCACATACCTTCTACCAATTCAGATCTCTCTGCTCAGTGTTATCCTCAAAGCAGAGCTTTCCCGCCTCCTAATTTAAAACTCCAACTCCCAGACCCCCACCCTCCTGGCACAACATCTGACTTTACAGCCTTTCTGTACTCCACAGCCATTAGAAGCACATGTTTCCCCTCAACTACTAGTTGCATTAGTAGTGCCTTTTGGAAAATCTGTATGTACAGGAACTTCTGTCTACTTTGTTCACTACTAGATCTCAGCAGACGGAAAAAAAAATGGATCAACAAATTCCAAATCCTCCTTTTTGGTTGGTCCTAGTGTTTGTATATAGATATCATAGAAAATTAGTATTAAACATTGAAATAACAAGACTGGATCTGGAGAAGGCAAACATGGTTTCAAGATGTCTTTCAGACAAGTATCTCCCCTTTCCTTGTTTTCCCTCCCCTGCTCCCTCTGGTAATCCTCACTCTTCTTTTTACTTCTCTGTGTTAAACTTTTTTAGATTCCATTTATAAGTGATAGAATATTATATTGGTCTTTCTTTGTATTGCTTATTTAATTACCCAGACATCTACTAGATTCATCTAGATTGTTCCAATAACAAAAATTCCTACATTTTAAAGGCTGAATAGTAATTCATTGTGTACATACACTGCATTTTAAAAAGTCCATTCGTCCATCAGTGGGCACTGCAGTTGTTGCCACATCTGATTCTTGTGAATAATGCTACAATGAACATAATGAACATGGGGATGTTTTGAAGAACATTTTGTGCTGCCCAAGAAATATATAAATGTAAATGAACAATCAAAAAGAAAAGCAGTTTATTGCTACACCTAAATACTGCTTAAGACCAGTTATAAGGAAATATTGAAAATTAATAATACATCATTTTACTTAAATAACACTAAAATGTTTCCCCAACTTTATGGGGTTGTCACAATGCCTTCACCACCACTCAAAATCTGTAAAAAAATTGTGAAAAAAAAGTATTGAAAAATAACTGAAAAGGCTTTAAAATCAAATAGTTTATATAGTACTGTTGATGTCACTGCAAATATTTGCATTTCAGTGATATCTGTATACATGATGAAGATATAGTAGTGTAAATCAGACATTTTAGCATTTTCCAGTTACACATATTCTGAAATCATTTATTTGTAAACCTCCTTTTAATATGATAAACCTATAATTGTGTAAGAAAATTGACATTTTCCATAGAAATAGGCTGATTCCCATTTTTAGCTATTATCTTGAAAATATACATTTGCCATCAATATCATATGTTAGATGTCTTAAGAAACACAAACATTTGACTACTAATTAGCATTATTCTCAAAAATTGAGAAAGTACAATAATGACAACCTGCCTTACATGGATTAAGTTTACTCATTAAATTGTAACCATATCACAATTTAACATATAGTATAATTATTTAAAATTTGCTTATGCAAACATCCATACATATCTAACATGCACTAAAATAAGCTTTTATTGCAAAATGGAAAATAAAAAATGAATAAATTGAATCTATTAAGAATTTAGAAGTGCATACAGTAGATGCATATAAA
This sequence comes from Spermophilus citellus, assembly GCF_964194105.1. Lineage (NCBI taxonomy): Eukaryota > Metazoa > Chordata > Mammalia > Rodentia > Sciuridae > Spermophilus > Spermophilus citellus. Next base: position 198,936,688 of record NC_138183.1, read on the forward strand.
TATGCTCCTTGTATTATTTTACATGCTTGAAGGGCATATAAACAATTAACAGAAAATTACCCAAAAGTAGATTTTGGTTTCCATAATGTTACTCTTTTATGCAGATAAAGTAACATGAGAAGATGATGAGATCTCTGTCATATATGTGTTTCAGAAAAGAGAAAATGACAAGAATATGAGCTACAGATCACTGCAATATCTTGCAACTCTTGAACTAATTCATTTCCATTGGTAGATAGCTTACCACTTCCCACAGAAGACTTTTCATTTTATGGAGAGTAAAAAAGTTTTCCTATTATTTTATGGAAATGAATTTGAAAGAAAAGGAAGAAAGATGCTTGCCTGTACACATCAGCTTCATGGCGCCTTTTTTCCTCCAGTGCCTGAACAGCATTTATTTTCCCTCTTTCATGTCCCTTCTCAAAGCAATTTGCAGAATTCTAAAGAGAGAAAATTAAGAATCTTCTTTATGCAGCCTCCCTATGACTTAAATGCCTTTTATCTAGTAGCACTTTCTGGTGCATCTTATGTTTGTTTTCTTCTGTTTCATCTAAGCTCACCCTGATGCCAGATGTTTTTAAATACCCACTCATGACTGATATTACTCACAAATAATTGTGCTTTATTAATTGGGAAACTTCTATATAATAAGCAATCTTTTCTCTGGGGATTTTATAAGGAAAAGTACAAAAGTTATGATTCTTCATTTAAGGTGCCATAGATTTCTATGAGGCAGAGGAGGTAACTTTACCTTTGTGAAAAAAAAAACACATTTTGAATACAATGCAACTTACAATAGCCAAATTAAGGAACCAGCATGGATGCTTGTGAACAGTTGAGTGGGTTAAGAAGCTTTGATCTATATGCACAAATAGAGTTTTACTCAGCCATAAAGAAGACTGAAATGACATTTGCTAGTAAATGGATGAAACTAAAGAACATCATCATAAGTGAAAAATAGCCATACTTAGAAAGTTAAGTATCAAACGTTTTCCCTGATATGTAAAAGCTACAGAAAACTAATGGGATAAGGGAGAACCTTGTGAAAATAGAAGAGAAATCAACGGAGTAGATGAAAGGAATCCAGAGGTAAACAGGAAAGACAGGGAAAAAGGACGATCTGTGGAATGAAATTAACCAAATAATGTTATGTACAGGTATGATTATACCACAGGGGATTTTATCTACATGTATCCTTATTAAGAATCAATTTCAAAAAATAAACAAATAGATAAATAAAAGGCAGATCAGTAGAACAGAGGAACATGCATGGGGAAAGGGGGAGGGAAGGGAAAGAGCAAGGACTTATTACTGAGTGAAGCCAGTTACATTCCATGCATGCATGATTATGTCAAAATGAAACTCAATATTTTGTACAATCATAATACACTAATAAAAACTTTAAAAAAATCTTCCTGAAGTGGATACATTGTTTTTGACCTGTTTCTTAGGTGTAAACTCATACACATCAAATGAGGGATTATTTTTTCTTCTTTTACTTATGAAAGTGCAAACACTTTACACTGAAAATGACAGCACTTTATTAACACATCAAAATCTGACTTCAGGTAAGAAGGAGTTTTAGTTTAAATTTTTTCACATGGATTAGTTGCTTTTTAACTGTTTTTTTTTTCCACAGTAGAAAATAACATTGGTGATTTGTTAAGTGTTATTATGGGTAAGATGGAACTACATGTTCAAGAATTTTCTTTTTTGAGTTGGTGAGTTGGAGCCTGATGAAAGATGAATTTGCACAAGATTTGGAAGGCAGAAGTGGAGCAGTAGCCATTGCTCTTTAAAAGCTGTTAAGTTTATGTGCATTCCAAGATAGATTGCAGAGGGGATAGTCAGTCCATTCATGCCTATTTTTGTATGCCCCCAAAATAACAGCAGAAGCATTCTTTTCAATTTGGGGGTACCAATATAGGACAAAATAAATTTAAATACACAGAAAGTATAATAAATATAACCTTTTACTAAAAGATGCTGATTAGAAATCAATAATAATAAAATACAGAACGTATATGCAATTAAATTCTATGCAAATATGGATCAAAGAATATTACCATACATTAACCTATCTAAGTATGATGTATTAAGCTTTATATGTTAAACTTTATATATTAACAAGACTCCTAAATGAAAAGTCCAAACCATAATATGAATATCTGTTGAGATGTATATAATTCAAATTAAAAAAAAAACTCTGCTCATTCAAAGACACTATTCATAACATACAACATGAAAAAACAAAACAGAATGAGGAAAAACTTTCAGAAAATATATCTTACTAACAATTTTTTAACCAGAATATACAAAGAAAGCCTCCAACAATAATATCAACAACTCAATTAAAAATGGCAAAATATTTGAGTGAACATTTCACAAATAATGGCATACTTGCAATAAATAATCTTTCACCATTTCTATTCAGCAGAGTCCTAAAACCCTAGCCAAAAGAAAGAAATTTTAGAAAGCGATACAAATAGGAAAAGAAGAGCTCAAACTACCTCTATTTGTTGATGATATATTCTATATTTAGAAGACCCAAAAAAAACTTTCCTAGAAAGACTCTAGAATTCATGAATGAATTCAGCAAAGTAGGAGGGTATAAATACACACCAATAAATCAACATAATTTTTATACACCAAGAATATATTAGCTGAAAGTGACAACAGGATAACTATCCTCTTTAAATAGCCTCAAAAATAAAATATATGGTAATCCACCTGTCAAAAAAGGGAAAAGACGTCTACAATGAAAACTACAGAACACTGAAGAAAGTAATGGAAGAAGACCTCAGAAAATGGAAAGATCTCCCATGTTCCTGGATATGCAAAATTAATATTATCAAAATGTCCATATGACAAAAAGTGATACATAGATTTAATACAATTCCTATTAAGATATCAATGATGTTCTTCACAGAACTACAAAAAGCAATTATGAAATCCATTTGGAAAAATAAGAGGCCTAGAATAGCAATAGAATAGAATAGCAATAGAATAGTCCTTAGCAGAAAAAGTGATGAAAGAGACACCTAAATGACAGACCTTCAATTATACTACAGAGCTATTAGAACAAAAAAGCTGGTATTGGCACCAAAACAGACATGAAGACCAATAGAACAGAGTAGAAGGCATAGATACAGTTATCCTAGACAAAGGTGCCATAAACATACATTGGAGAAAAGATGATCTCTTCAACAAATAGTACAGGAAAAACCATAAGTTCATATATAATGAATGAAGTTGAACTCCTATATCTCGCCCTGCACAAAATTTAACCTAGGCCTTAGACCAGAGACCCAGCACTTACTAGAAAAAAAAAAGTAGGCCCAATTCTCCAACATATTGGCTTAGGAACTGACTTCCTTGACAAGACTCCTAAAGCTCAAAAAATAAAATCAAGAATCAATAAAGGGGATGGTATCAAACTCAAAAGCTTCTTCTCAGCACAGGAAACAATCAAGAATGTGAACAGAGATTCTACAGAATGGGAGAAAATCTTTATTACATGTACCTCAGATAAGGCATGAATTTCCAGGATATACAAAGAACTCAAAAACTTAACACCAGAAAACTAAAAAAAAAAAAAAAAAAAAAAAAAAAAAAAAAAAAAAAAAAAAAAAAACCAACCAATAAAAAATGGACAAAGGAACTGAAAAAACATTTCACAGAAGAAATATGAATGAACAACAAATATATGAAAAATATTCAGCATATATTTGAGTAGACATTTCACAAATAATGGCAGCAGAAGCATTCTTTTCATTCTTTTCTTTTTTCTAGCAATTAGGTTACTTCACTTAGCATGATAATCTTAAATTCTAGCTAATGTAAACTACACTGATATTCCATCTGACTCCAGTCAGAATGGTAACTATAAACAACACAAGTAACAATAAGTGTTGGCAAGGATGTGAGGAGAAAGGAACTCTCATACGTTGTTGGTGAGTCTGCAAATTGGTGCAACCACTATGGAAAACAGTGTAGATTCCTTAAAAACCATAGAATGGAACCACCATTTGACCCAGTTATCCTACTCCTCTGTCCATACCCCCAAGGGCTTTAAAAAAACTTACTATAGTGACACAGCCACATCCAATGTTTATAACAACTCACCTCACAATAGTCAACCTATGGAAACAACGTAGGTGTCCTCAACAAGTTCATGGAGAATAAAAATGTGGTATACATTCAAAATGGATTATTACTTAGCCTTAAATCAGAATGAAATTATGGCATTTTCTGGTAGATAGATAAAACTGGAGAATATCATGCTAAGTGAAATATGCCAATCCTAAAAAAAACAAAAGTCAGAATGTTTTCTGAGGTTGAGAAGGGGAATAATAGAAATCAATTGGACTAAATAAAGGGAAATGAAGGGAAGGAAAGGGGGGATGTGGGACAGGAAAGACAATAGAATTAATCAGACCTAATTTCCTAGCCTTGAATTTGACTACACGAGAGTAGCTCCTCATCATGAACAACAAAAAGTGTGGGATCCTAAATAGAAAGTTACACTGTGTGTGTGTATAATTTGTCAAAATACATTCTTACTGTCATATATAACTAAAAGGAACTTTTGACATCATCTGAAAAATATAAAGTAAACTTATGATGCAATGAAACTATACATACACAACAATAACTTAAAAAGAAGAAGATATAGAGCATCTGGAATGTTTCTTTATTAATTTGGGAAACTTTAATTTGGCAAGATCACTTTTTTCCTTTATTTTACTTTATTTTATTTTATTTATTTTTCTGTGCAAGGGATTTAAATCCAGGGCCTTGCACATGCCAGCAAGTGCACTACCACTGAGCTACACACCCAGGCCTGTTAAAACTAATGGTGATAGGCACACTGGATATTCATATGTAGAAGAATGAAACTTGACCCCTATCCTCAACCTCCACCAAAGGCAAGTGAAAGTAGATCAAAGACCTAGGAATTAGATCAGAAACTTTCCAACTGTTAGTAGGAAATGTAGGCCCAACACTCCAACATGTCAGCACATGAACTAACTTCCGTAACAAGTCTCCTAATGTGCAACAAATAAAACCAAAAACCAGAAAGTCAACGGCATCAAACTAAAAATTTCAAATGAAACTATGTATTTTTCAAATATTTGAAAAATACATAGTTTCTGCAGAGCAAAGGGAATAAGGGCATGAAGAGATAGCCTATAAAATGGAAGATTTTTGCCACCTACTCTTCAGTTAGGGCATTAATTAATATCCAGAATGTATAAAGAACTCAACAACACCAAAAAACAAATAACCCAGTTAAAAAAATAGACAACAGAACTAAAAGAAACTTCTCAAAAGAATAAAAATAAATGAACAACAAATAGATATTCGTCATTTCTAGCAATTAGGTAAATACAAATCAAACTACATTCATTTTAAATCTCATTCCAGTCAGAATGGCAATTATCAAGAATACAAGCAATAATAAGTATTGGCAAGGATGTGGGGAGAAAAGTACATACATTATGGGTTATACAACAAATAAGTTCCACCATAATATACTCCAGATTCATTTATATTGCACAAAATGATAGGATGCCTTCTCCTTTTTTTGGCTAAGTAGTATTCCAATGTGTGTGTATATACTGTATTTTCTTTATGCATTCATTTGTTGATGAACAATTAGGTAGATCTAACACCTTGGCTCTTTTGAAATGTCGTGGGCAGATGCTTCTTCAACAGACAAATCTCATTTCCTTTGAATATATACATGGTAATGGTATTGCTCAATCATATGACAAATCTGTTTTTAATTTTTTGAGGAACTAATGCACTGTTTCTCATAATGACCATAACACACCATAAAGTATTTTCTATAATTGAATTCAGAATTGGTGGTTTAATAAATGCTAATAAATGACAAAATACCTAAAAAAGTGTTGATATAAGATAAACTTGGACACATCTTTGTGAGAATATATGATATACTCTATCAGCAATTTTCGACATAAAATGTATTATTGCTAAACACAGTCATCGTGCTCTATATTAGTCTTTCTCAGCTTGTCCTATATCTGCACACTTGCATTTGTGGACCAACATCTCCCTATATTTCTCTTATACACCTGACTCCCTTCTATTTTCTGTTTCTATAGGTTAAGTTTATTTCATATAGCACAATGTCTTCAAGGTCGCTCCATGTAATCATAAATGTAGGGTTTCCTTATTTTTTAACTTTTTAAAAGTTGGCACATAAAAATTATACAGATACAGGAATATAGATAATGTTTAAATATACACATCATATAATGTTGGAAGCATGGTGACCTATCTCCACAAACATCATTTCTTTCTGGTGAAAATATTCAAAATCCTTTCTTCTAGCTTTTTAAAAAAGTATAGAACCTGATTATCTATAGCCATCCTATTGTGCATTTGAATACCAGAACTTACTCTACTAATGGTAACTCTAGCTTATCACCTACCTCTCTTTTGTAAGTTTTGTTCTGTTTTGCGTTTTTTTTTTTTTTTTTTAAGATCCAATGTAACAATGAACTCTCAATTCCAGCTGTGGACATGAGGTTCCCACCTACATCAGTGGATCGCCTGCTCTATTAGACTTCCCTTTACTAATGTCTATGCTTAGAGGAAACTAGCTACTAGTGTAGAACCTCACAAAAGGAAGTGACAGACCAACTTGACATTGCTTCAAAGGGTACAGAGTTTGAGTGCAAAGTTTCTAGGGGAAATTTGATATATAAGTGATTTAAAAGTAGTATATATTTAAAGCAATACCTATTAATTTCTACAAATTTCTTAATAGCATCAGCCATGATATGTGGATGATCATCATAAAGCTACAATGTAACATACTGAAAATGAACTCAGTGTTTTTAATTAGAGAAATATTTAAAGGCAGGTGGATAGCCATAAAATACACTACTGTGTTAACTTTGAGACACTTTGTAAAGTTATTGATGAATGTTTATGATCTATTTTTAAATGAGAAGCAAAGAGTAGTGAATAACCTGTGAATTATGATCATGATTTTCAGAAAAAAAATAGTATGTTTGTGGATACAAATACACAAAAATCTATGAGTAGGTATTTCTTTTCAGAGAAATAGGTTACTTTTTAATTTTATTTTTTTTATTGGTTGTTCACAAGAAATAGGTTACTTTAAAATGTCTTCATTGTTACTATTTTCTTTTTTCTTAATTAATAAGCATTTACTATTTTGGAATTTTCAATAGTAAATAAAAATTCATGAAATATTACATAAATATCAATCTTTAATTTAGTTTTAATTGTATTAGACAAGAATTTTCAACTTGTAGTCCTCATTGTGGGATACCTTTGGCAGGGAGTGACCTTCTGGGCTGCTTTCCTCTGGGGACCACCTATGGCTAAGGAAATAGTCCCCCAGGAACATGTGAAGCTTTGTATCATGTTTTCCCTTAAGGACTCTATGCTCTGTGGGGGCTCTTAAGCCTGATTCACATTAAAACTCAGGACTTCTGAGGACAGAAGAGATTGTGTTGGTTTCCTGTGGGATCTCCACTGGCCTAAACACTTACACTCCAGGCTATAAGGTGAAGCCATGGTGCTGACACCATGTACTATCCCTGACATGAACACCTCTCATGCTTCTTATCTGCAGCCATATTGTGGGTAAGGGATGATTTCTGCCTTCCAGGCATTCGTAGGCTCATTGTATAGCAAAGCCTAGCATTGTTTCATTCTGTCTCTGTCATCACAGGCACAAAGCTACTGACCTATAAAGGATGTTGTTGGTGATTTCTTATGCTGAAAAAAAATTAAGATATGTTTATTCCGCACTCAAAACAGTACTTATATAGAATGTGTGTTGTTGGTGGGGACAAAGGTTCGGGTCAGATGCCCTTAAAATCTCCATTGGAGTTAGAGAACACTTCTTCATAAATGTGTGTGTACACACACACACACACACACACAAATACATATTAATATTAAGCAGATTTTTATTGTTTATAGCAGCACAATCATAATAGCTAAGCTGGGGAACCAACCTAGGTGTCTTTCAATAGATATATGGAAAAGAAATTGTGATATATATATACAATGGAAGTTATTTATTTTTTAATATATATGCTGTCCTGTGGAGGATTAGAAACAATCCTAGGATGCTTTAAATCAGGAAAAGATAAATAGGTACAATACTTTTCCCACTAAATCAGTAGCCCGCTCTTCCCCACATTTCCCGTTCCTCAATTCGGTCACACAACTTACACTCAGTCAATAAAACCTCAATTTTTTGAGAATTCTTTTTAGTCCAATACTGTCCTCATTCAAAGTAGATAACAAAGTTGGAAAATACACTAAAACAGCTTACAGGTCAACTCAGGGAAAGGAAAAAGCTAAATTGTTCCATACAGGTCTCCGGGTTATCATCATTGTGGAAAAAAAAATGGAGAGAATGTGGGGGTGGAAAAGAGGAAGGAAGGGGAATCTCAAACAATGAACCTGGTTTGGTTTGACTTAGGAGAGATTGGGAAGTTCTTGCTCCACCACTATTCAATACAGAGACACAAAATTCTGAATCTCTAAGCAGGCTATGCAGTATACTGCTTTTGTCAGATAAAGGAGCTTTAACAATATTGAATTGATAGACTCATTATAAGAATGCAATTAAATTCACAGATCAACTTCAATAGTAATCATGTAAATATGTTAAATATATAAATATAGATAATCAAATGGAATGGTTGCTATTTTATCCATTGACATACGGATAATTATTTGAGTTGGAATGCAAATTTGGTATATATGCATTCAGTGAAAATAAAAGCTCCTGAGTAGAGATGAAGAAAGTCCTTCTGCCAAGTGCCCAAGTATATATTCCCTGCCACATACAGTGAATGTTCAATGGATTTTTTTTAAAATTTAACAAGTAGAATTCATAGAATTTAATTTAGAGTTTATACACTAAAGACATCCAGGTTTAACGATATCACGTTTTGTCACTAAACGCTTGGATTGGACATTTCAGAACAAATGTTTCAGAACAATGACCTCAGTGAACAAAAAAGAGTATTGAAGAATCTAGAGATCTTTTTTTTTTTTCTGAATAGAGTTTATTTCTCACTTTCCTAGCCAGGGGACTGGGGAAGTGATTTTTGAAATGTTGATAAGATTTCATTCTGTATCCTAGTGACTACACCTCAGATACAAAACGCAGATCTGGACCATCACTAGAGAAGCTAGCATGAAAGTGAAAAGGAGTTTTCTGGAAACTGCAATCAGGCGATAATCCAAAGGAGGCTGCTTTCTGTTATAGCAGCCAGAGGCGACCATGGGTGTTATATCCATTTTGTTTCAAATGGCTGCCCAGTGCAAGATGTGAAAACAGCAGATGCAGCAGGATGACATCCACTGCCTGCTTTCCACCTGGATGAGGTAATGGACTTCTTGCCTTCAGAAAAGACTGATCATGCTAATTCTACAGCATTTAATCTCTATTCATTTTTGGTTGATCTTTTCTATATGGTGGGAGAAAATGGTCTAATTTCCTTCTTCTGCATTTGGATCCAGTTTTCTCAACACTCTTTATTAAAAAGACATGTGTTTCCCCACTGTATGTTATTGGCCCCTTTTTCCAAATGTACCAATATTTTTCTGAGTATTATTTAGCTTTTAATACGTGGATTTATTTCTGCCCTCTGTGGGCCCCCCACTGATCCATGGGTTTGGATGCCTTTCTCTCTCAGTACCTGATGTTTGTGTTACTATATTTAGTGTATTTTGAAGTCATGCAGTGTGATGACTCCAGCTTTGTTCCTTTTGCTCAGGATTTCTTTGGCTATTTAGAATCTTTTATGGTTTTCTATGATTTGGGAGACAATTTTCCTATTTCTATGAAGGATGCTATTCCTATTTTTGTAGGAATTGCGCTGAATTTGTTGAGTGCTTAACAATACTAATTCTTTTAATACGCCAAAAATTGTGTTTTCATTAATTTGTAGAAAGAAATTCTCTGATTTCTTTCATCAATGTTTCATATTTTTTTCTTGTACAGGTCTTTCACCTCCTTGGTCAAGTTTATAGACACACAAACACACACACACACACACACACACACACACACACACACACACAACCTGCTTGGTCACTTGTAAATAAGATTGTTTTCTACATTTCTTTATCAGATAGTTCACTGTTCATATATATATGCAAATATGCTGATGATTAATGTATATTGGTTTTATATTCTGCAACTTTACTACATTTGGTGATTGTGGGTTTTGGTGGAGTGTTTAGTGTTTTCTAATATATAGAAATATGCATCTCCAGACAGGACCAATTTCACTTCTCCTTTCCAATTTGATTCCTTTTACTTTTTCATGATGCCTATTTGCTCCATCTATGTCCTCTAGTCCTAAGTTAAGTAGAAGAGGGGATGTCAAATTTTATCAAATGCTTTTTCTACATTTATTAAAATTATTATAGAATTTCATCCTTCATTGTGTTAATATGATATATTGCATTTATTGACTGGCTTAGTACATTGAACATACCTTTTTATTCCTGGGATGAATACCACTTGATCATGGTGAGTGACCATTTTAATGTGCTATTGAATATAATTTGCTAGTAATTCATAATATTTTCTTCAAATCCTTTGTATTTCTATAGTGCCAGTCATAATGTCCTTCTTTCATTTCTGATTTTATTTACCCTGGAGTTCTCTTTCTCATTTAGCTAAATGCTTGTCAACTTTTTTTTTTTCCTTTAAATTAAAGCAGTCTTATATTATTGGTCTTTTGTTTCTCTAGTCCCTATTTCATTTATTTGTACTCAGTTCTTTATTATTTCCTTCCTTCCAATCATGTTACAGAGATTTTCAAATAAATGAAAGAAATTGTGCAAGGCATACCTAGATATAAATTCTAGATAGCATTTTGCAATCAGCAAGTAGTACAGCTCAGTTCAAGAATGAAAGTTTGTGATACATTGGCCATATGACCTACCATCTAAGCCAGGATACATTTGACTAGAGAATGGGAAGAAATGAAATAGAAAAGATAAAATCTAAATTTTACTGGTTTGAATAAAATGCCAAGGTATTTGAGCCCTATCCTTAAAGTAATGAGAAAATGTTGATGTTTATTAAACAATGATATAAAATATCTTCAAAATTATGCAATAGCACAAACTGATTTGAAAAGCAGAAGAGGCAAAACAAGGAGATAGACAAATTGGATGGTCTTTAAAAAGTACAGTTAAAGTGGTGATAAAAATGAAGGGCGGCTATTAGAAATATTGCTGGTCAATTTGTGTTCTGTGCATGAACAAATATGCCACAATGAATTGCACTATTATGTATATAATTACATACCAATACAACTTAAAATATAAGTTGCTGGGCATGCTGGCACATAAGCTTGTAATCCTAGCTACTCAAGAGGCTCAAGTGAGAAGATCATAGGATCGAGGCCAGCCTCAGAAACTTAGTGAGACTCTAAATTAAAAATTTTTAAAAGGACCAGCTAGGTAGATTAATGGTAAAGCTCCATTGAGTTCAATGCTCAGTATTCCCTCCCCCCTCCACCTGCCACACACACACACACAAAATACAAATTCATCTTGTCTCAGGAAATCCAGGAAAATAGATATGTTGAGGTAACCTGAATAGAGTACCAATTGGGACACTGGATTATAAAGAAATAACACTAAGATGAGGTGGATGAATATCAGAGATCATAAAGTATATATAGTTCAGTTTTGATAATGTGGTGAATAATGACACAATTATCCAAAAAGCCTCAGGGATAAAGTCTGTTTTGGGCATGGGTACATTTTGCATTGATGAGTTTAATATTTGACATGGTAAATTTAAGGTATTTGTGGAAATTTAACGTTGTAATATCCAGCAAGATTTTAGAAAGACACAACAATTATGACGTGGCTTACTCATAAATTTAGATATTTGCAAACTGTCTTCACCATAGACAGAAAACAGGAAGAGTCCAGAGTATATGTTTGTTAAAAATTGCATTTAGAAAAGAAAGAGATTGAAAAGAAATAGATTATCTCATGGGGAGATCCTAAAGTATTTGACAAAAGGAGATTTCTTTTCTTATCTTTCTTTCTTTCTTTCTTTTTTTTTTTTTTTGATACTGGGGTTTGAACTCAAGAGTGCTTAACCACTGAGCCATATACCCAGCCCTTTTTATTTTTTACTTTGAAACAGAGTCCAACTGAGTTACTTAGAGTCTTCCTAAGTTGCTGAGGTTTCTGCCTCTGCCTCCAGAGTCTCTAGGATTACAGGCATGTGCCACCACACACAGCACAAAAAGGAGGTTTCTTTCTTTTTCTTGGAAAAATAAATTAGATTAATATCCATAGCATTATCCTTGTACTTAATATTCATATATCAACTACAACTGCATTCCAAAGGATTCCTATGATCAATCCATCAGAATGCTAACCTGAGATAAACTAAACTTCTGCTTATTTTTCAGAACTCTCTAAGGTAAGCACCAATAGTCTTACATTATAGATGAACAACAGAGGTTGTAAAAATGAAGTAAATGTCATCAAGATACACATGGATATAGAAAAAATTAAAATGTAAATAAAGTGTTATTTGATTGAAATAACCATAATCGTTCCATTAAAGTTTTCCACAAAAAAAAATAATTTAATAAACACATTTCACTATTATTCTGTACCTGAGTACCCTTGCTATCATAGGACACATGTTCTGTCAAGTGTTGGAATCATATATGAATACCATTTCTGCTCCTGAATCTAAATGTGTGACAGTCAACATTATCCTATATTTGTTACCAAGTTTCTACTTCTATTTCGTAAAAGCAATTACAACTTTCTATGTATGGCTTGACATTACTATCAGACTGTTTATAAAAATTGTTGAATAATATCAGGATTTTAATACTATTCAATAAATTAAGTAATTTCAAAGTTATCATTATTCAAAATGTTTGGCAATATTTATTAATATAACTTTCTTACAGCTTTGAGTTTGCATTTTCAAAGATCTAAATCAAATTTCTATTTCTTAATTCCTTTTCCTCAGGACGGAGACTTCTGCAAAAAATCAAGTTCCTCTCCTGAATTAGTTATGTTCAATTCCAATAATTCATATGTGGCCCCCCAATCTTTTATTCTTAATGGAATTCCTGGTCTGGAAAGATTCCATGTGTGGATCTCCCTTCCACTATTCACAATGTACATTATGTCCCTTGTGGGTAACCTTGGTCTTGTGTACCTCATTTATCATGAGGAGGCCTTACACCACCCCATGTATTGCTTTCTGGCCATGCTTTCCCTCACTGACCTCCTCACCTGCACCACCACTCTACCCAATGCACTCTGCATCTTCTGGTTTGATCTAAAGAAAATTAACTTCAACGCATGCTTAGTCCAGATGTTCTTTGTCCACGGGTTCACAGGTGTGGAATCTGGAGTGCTCATGCTCATGGCTCTGGACCGCTATGTGGCCATTTGCTACCCATTGCGTTATGCCACCATACTCACTAACCCTATCATTGCAAAAGCTGGGCTTGCCACCTTCCTGAGAGGTATGCTGTTGATGATTCCATTTCCATTCTTGGTCAAGCGTTTGCCTTTCTGCCAGGACAATATCATTTCCCACACATACTGTGACCACATGTCTGTGGTAAAGCTATCCTGTGCCAGCATCAAGGTCAATGTCATCTATGGTCTGATTGTTGTTCTTCTGATTGGAGTGTTTGACATTAGTTGTATATCTGTGTCTTACACCATGATCCTCCAGGCAGTGGTCAGCCTCTCATCATCAGCTGCTCGGCAAAAAGCCTTCAGCACATGCACTGCACATATATCTGCCATCATCATCACCTATGTGCCAGCATTATTCACATTTTTTACCCACCGTTTTGGGGGCCACACCATTCCTCCTTCTCTTCATATCATTGTGGCTAATCTTTATCTCCTTCTTCCTCCAACACTGAACCCCATTGTTTACGGAGTAAAGACAAAACAGATCCAAGACAGTGTCATAAAGTTCTTCCAGGGGCAAAAAATTGGAAGTTCATTCAAGACAACTGAAATGAAATAGACTAACAATGAATAAAAGTATAACAAAGAGAAAACTCAGCTGTGTGTCAGACATTCTCATTGTCTCTCCAAGAATGAGTTTCTTGAAACTCTATTGAGGAAATTCATAGCTCTTTCTGGATTCATGTCTCAATGTCTTTCTCTTCTTTTTCTTCCATCAACATTTTTTTTAAATTAATACAATTTAAATGATACAATTGTGATATGTATGTATATATGGTGGTAAATCTAGTTGCTCTCATAGAAGTTGAGAGTAAAATGTTGGTTTCCATCACCAATAATAATCAAGTCATTAGTATGAAATTGTAACAACTTACCTCTAATTCATCTATCTAAGATATTAACCTTTGAAGGAGTCCTTAAATGTCTTATTTATTTTGGCAGCTCTTCCTAATAGACAAGAAATGAGGTGCTAAGGCTGTAGCTCAGTGCCAGAGCACTTGCTTAGCACATGTGAGGCACTGGGTTCAATCCTCAACACTACATCAACAGATAAATAAAATAAAGGTATTTGTTCATATACAACTTTAAAAATAAATTAAATAGCTTTTCAGGAATTTTTTTTAACTTAACAGTCTTCGAAGCTGAAGTTCACTTTATAAAATAATGTTAAGGAACATACTTTTCTCTGTGTATCCAATTCTGAAGATATCCAATATCACCACAGTCTATACAATGGACACACAAGTCTTATTTACCTGAAAGCATAGACAATCCAGGAGTCACAATGGAGGAACTATTTGGTATATGGTGTAGCATTCCTAACTGAATGCCTTCTAATCAGTAAAAGAATTGAAAGGTTCTTCATTTATTCATTCATGCTCCCTTTGTTCACATTTTTCGTTTTCCATATAAGTGAATATTGTTATTAGCACAAGTAACATGTGAAAAATGAACTCATCATTTCTCTTCCAGGTCATCCTATTATCATAAAACACTTAGAGTAAGTTTGTTTTCCATATTTGTTTATTGACTTCTAGAATATGTTGTTTTAAAAGACACTGGATATCTATATTAATCTTTGTATTTCAAGCTGACGATAATACATGCAGATAGTGAAAATCACATAATATGTATAAACAAATATTCATTAAATGGCCAAGTGAATGAGTCTACATTTGTTAGGCCCTGTGTAAGGTACTAAAAATTAGAAAATTGTAGATATTCCTCCTGTCAGATATAAGCTCACAGAATAGTTGAGAGGTGAAATATCAATAAAAATCTGCTAAATTACCTGCTATGATAATAGTCTTTACAGGAGGCAGGAAAGAGACAAGTCCCCAATTCAAACAAGAAAGTTAAGGGGTCAAAGGTGTTTACTGGAACATCTTAGCAGGAGATAAATCAAGAGTGAATGAAAGTTTTTTTCACTTGAGAGAAAGAGGACGCATACAATTAGAATACATGTTAGAGGACCAGTAAAACAGTTTTTCCCAAGTGTTAAAACATCACAGAAAATTACCTGTAATCCCAAGAGAATTAGAAAGTCACAGAGAGATGGGATTTAATTCAGGATGTAATTTAGGAGGAAAATCTATTTATAAGGGAAACAGAGTATTGTTTCTTTCTTCAGGCAAGGCTAGGTGGTCTAATCCCTTTGGACAAACTGCCTTTACAACTGGCATTTATAATATCTTTATAATTGAGGAATTTGTACCTATTTATTAAAGTTTTTATAACTCAGCCAATATAACTAGAGGTATTATGAACAAATACATACTTACTGGTGATTAAAGAATTATTCTGATCTTATACAAGTAAAAATAGCAGTTATATCAATTTAAAAGAATACCAATCAGTAAACATAATATTTTAAAAAGTTGTACCATCCAATTTACTCAGGAAATAAATAATAAATTCTATATGTTCCCTTGAAAGATCATGCATGACTCAAAATGCTTATGCTGTTTCAAATTTTGAATTATTTTCATCAGCTATTTACAGATCTCAGAATTTCTTTCTGTCGAGTAAAAATAGTCTGTTAAGATTACCCATGTCATAATACATAAATAATACGACAACCCCGAGATATGCAAAAAAGCCTTTGATGTACAATTAAATATAATGTACCAGTTAAATCATGTCTTTTCTGGCTTGCTGATCATCAGTGAACTCCAGTTTCTTTCATTTTACGTCCAGAGTAGCTAATGCAACATTGGTTCAGGTGTTATCTACAGAGCCCTGAGGGCCTAAAGACCATTGGTGATATCCATGATGTCCCAAGAATTTCTGTAGTAACATTAGGCATTATTTCCTTTTGTTGTTTCATTCTTAATAATACACAAAGGAGCTTTTCAGAGCCCACATGCCGAGTGGTAATATTGCATAATAAACTGCCAACATTTGAAAGATCTGTACAATGAAGAGAATCAGTATTTCCAATAACAAATATTAGAAGTTACAAAATGATGCATGGGTAAAAATTAACTCATGTACAAGATAGACCAGTGGATTTTAATGTACCAGAGCATCAAAAATTCTTTGTTATAGCTTTGAACTCTATATTGCAACCAATATTTGGCAAACTATTTCTTTTTTATTGTGTGTACAGTAATAAAGAACAATATACACAATATCTAAAAACTTGTTATAAAATCAGCTTCTCTGCCTTCAGCTACATATTTGCATAATGTCATATTTTCTTAATAAACTTTAAACAAAACAATGTATTTTAACAGACTGCATACACAATTAAATGAGAGAATTTAACTGCTGTCACTGAGTCATAATTTTGTGAATACTTGCAAAGAAAGAAGAATGTGAAATAATTTTATTTTCACCAATTTTTTGTTGAAAAATTTAATAAATTTTCATAACAATGTCCTTTTGATGACATGTAATAGACCTTATTTTAAAATAAATAATAAATATCTTAAAGTTACTCAAGTTAATTTTGACTGTAGTGTTTGTAAATACAAGTTAGTATGTGCAAATCCTTTTAAAGTCTCAGTGAAATTAAATAGGGTGATTTGAGGACATAAGATCCAAAATTTTGAGAATTGCTGATCTAACATATTGGGAACAATTCAGCTATAATGTCAATAATTTCCATAAAGTGTTCTCTTATTGCTTCTATTTAAGATATAGCAAATAAAGAATAAAATGTACAAGTCTGAAGCATAGAGCGTGATTTTTTTGCATATGAACATAACTATGTTACAACAATCAGACACAAATATAAAACATTTCCATCACCCCAAGTGGCTTTCATGTGGCTTCCAAAGATAGATACTCTTTTAACGTCAACATCAAAATTCCATTTTTTTTCCATAAACCTCACTTACTAGAAATAAACCAGGATGTACTTTTATCTCAGGTTTTTCTCAGTCTAGAATAGGTTTTTTGAGATTTAGACATATTACTTCATATAATAGCACTTTAGGTTTTTTATTGCTGTGTAGTATTATGTTACACAAATATATATATATGTGTGTGTGTGTGTGTGTGTGTGTGTATGTGTATGTGTAAAATAACACACATGTATGCATATATATATATATACATATAAATTTTTGATCATTTTTTACATTTATCTATAAATACAAATTATGGGTTATAAAATATGTGCATTTTAGCTTTAATAAATACTGCCACTTTTCCAAAAGTTTGTACCAGTCTATATTCCCATCAGCAATACAGAAAAGTTTTTTTGATACACATATTGCCAATAATTGATAATTTCAGCTTTTTAACTTTGTATTACTCTTCTAGTTAGTGGTATCTCATTGTAGTTTCTTTAGCATGTCCCTAGTATACCTAATGGCTTTCTACATTTTACATATAATATTGGTATGAATGAAATGGCATTCTCTTTTCTCTTTTTCTTTTGTGCTTGCTATGTCTGCCCACTTTTCTATTAAGTTTCCTAATTTGTTATTCTGTATTTCATTTGTCAAATATGGTCATTGCAAATATCCACTTTTTAAAAATTCTTTATTTTTTTCTCTTTAGTATAATTGTTTGTTGAGAGCCAAAGCCCAGTCGGAATGGCCCTGGCATTTTACCAGAAATAGTGGTTGAGAGGTGACACCAGCAGGCCATTAAGATGATGACTTTTGAGTTCTCGTGGAGTTCCCATTGAGTTACAGTTGAGCTCTCGCTGGGATTCCTAAAGAGTTCACGTTGGTTGGTGGAGTTCTGGTGGAGTTCTGGTGGAGGGAGTTCCGGTTGGGGAGTTCTGGTCGGTGTGTGGTCGCTGGAAGGACCGTGTGGGTGGTGTTCAGGGGAGTTCAGAAATAAAGTTTGTTGCTGCTTGAGTGGCTTGTGATATCTGCCCAGCCAGACTGCGGCAATTGGTGGCCCATGCAGGGAACGCATGAGGGTAAATGATAAGGTAAACTGCTTGCTCCTGAGGGCAGGGCGAGAGGATAGGTAACCATTTAAAGATTCTTCTTTCGTTTTGTTTTGCTTTTGTTTTGAGTTGCCAGTCCCTGGAGATGGGTGGGACAGAAGAAAAACCCCCTCACATATGAGGAAAAACTATTTGCGTCTGAGGAACACATAGGGAGAAAGGACGGATGGACATCTCACGAGGACAGAAAGGATGATATAATGAATTTTTGTTCCGTTTTTGTTTCATTTTGTCTCGGTTTTCTTTTGCATTATCTTAGTGAGGGGTATCTTCATCACAGAAATATGGAATTAAAAATTAGTAAGAACCAAACCGAAAGGGTGTTAACTAAAGTGCTAGAGGAAGGAGACATCTCAGTAAAATCAAGAACAGTTAGGGCATAGGTTAAGACGATACAAAGGTGTAGCCCATGGTTCATTAAAGAGGGGTTGTTAAATATATCACAATGGAACCATCATGGTGAAGATTTTAAAAAGATACAAAAGGAAAGCCCAGGAACTCTGCCAGTTGGCACATTACCATTATGGACGTTGGTACAATTTTGTTTGCTTAGTCTAGGAGAAGACATCTTACATCAAGTAAAAGAGGAAGTCTCTGAGTTAGTCAGACAAAGGAAAAAGGTCTAGAGGAGGAAGGGTTATCAGGGGAGAAGTTACAACAGGAGGCTGCTACTAACACCTTTCTATCACCAGAGGGTGTAAGTGTCCAACCAACAGCTCCACCTATGGAGACAACATATGCTGGGGGGCCCCAACCCCCGTAGTTGATAGATGAGATCCTGAGACAGGACCTCAAAGATTAGCAGGCCCTGTATTTGAGATTGCAGGAGGGCAGCGAATTCACCATGCTTTAGATTTCAAAACAGTGAAGCAGCTAAAAGAGGCTGTAACAACCTATGTACTCAAGCACCCTTCACTGTAAGCATGGTCAAATCCATTACCAAATTGAACATGATGCCAGCAGATTGGACTAGTATGTGTAAAGATGTGCTAAATGGAGGACAATACCTGTTATGGAAGGTTGCCAATGAGGAATTTTGCAAGGAGACGGCTAAGTGAAATGCACCAGCCGGGTATCCTCAGAGAAATGTAGATATGTTGTTAGGAAAGGGACCTTATGAGGGTCAGCAGCAACAAATTGCATATGATCCTGCCATATATGCACAAATTGCTGCAGATGCGGTTAGGGCATGGAAGACATTACAAGGACATGGAGATTTACAAGATCAATTATCTAAGGTAATACAAGGAGCTAATGAACTTTACACTGCATTTGTAGATAGGCTGATTCAAACAGCTACCAGAGTTTTTGGGGATACAGTACAAGCAATGCCATTAATTAAATAGCTAGCCTTTGAACAAGCAAATCGATGGTGCAAGGAGGCCATTAGACCATGGAAACATGAAGATTTAAACACATATATTAAATTGTGTAGAGACATTAATGAAAAAGGGCAAGTCTTGGCAGCTACAGTACAAGAGGCTTTAGATGCCAGGCCAAAAACATGCTATAATTGTGAACAAACAGGACATTTTAAAAGGAATTTCCCCAAGGAGGAGGGTTTAACAAAACTAGGTATCAAAGGAGTAGAATACTGGGTATTTGCCCACGATGCCATAGAGGGAGACATTGGGCTAATGAATGCCGTTCTCAAACCACCATAGAGGGTACTCTGTTATTAAAAAACAGACAAGGACCAGGTGTTTACCCACGATATCATGGAGAAAGGCATTGGGCTCCATTGCTGAAAAATGGACAGGGGGGCCCAATGCTCTGGGGCCCATGACCACATATATATGGGCACTGGAGGAACCCAGGAACACCATCAGGATAGTGCCCAGGACACATTATCCATTAGATCCCTCACTAGACAAACCAGACGGAGTGCAGGATTGGACATCTGTGCCTCCTCCAGAGCAGTACTAACTCCAGAGATGGGAGTTCAAATCATTCCCAGAGGGGTAAGAGGGCCTCTTCCCCAAGAAACAGTAGGCTTATTATTGGGATGCAGTTCTTCTACTCTAAAAGGACTTATGATAAGTCCTGGGGTAATTGATCCCAATTATGAAGGTGAAATAAAAATTATAGCCAGTTTTCCAAGCAGTATATCAGTAATTTCACCAGGAGATAGAATATCACAGTTATTAATGGTACCCAGCCTACATGATAAATTTTCCAGTCATACTATAGAAAGAGGTTCCAGGGGATTAGGCTCCACTGGTGTAGATTGGGCTATGCTTTCTTTAAATTTAGATTCTCGCCCAATGCTAAAACTAAATATTCAAGGACATGATTTTAATGGGCTACTGGACACAGGTGCAGACCTTAGCATCATCTCTCATCAAGAATGGCCAAAACATTGGCTATTACAACAAGCCACTCAAACACTTCGAGGCCTAGGAGTGGCAACTAATCCCCATAGAAGTGCAATGATATTAGATTGGAATGATCCTGAAGGATGTGAAGGAAGTATACAGCCATATGTATTGGATTATTTTCCTATAAATTTATGGGGACGAGATATCCTAGATCAATTAGGTTTGACATTAACAAATAACATCAATCCAAATGTGCCCACTCTTATGGCTAGACAAGGTTTTAGGAAAGGAAAAAGATTAGAAAAACAAGAACAAGGTATAGCAGCACCAATACAAATCGATCAAGGAACAGACAGACATGGATTGGTTTTTCAGGAGGGGTCACTGAGACAATAATAATTACTTGGAAATCAGTAAGACCAGTATGGGTTCCTCAGTGGCCCCTGACTAAAGAAATGATACAAGCAGCCCATGACCTGGTCAATCAACAATTAGCGGAGGGACATATACAACCTTCCGTATCTCCCCATAATACTCCCATTTTGTCATCAAAAAGAAATCTGGTAAATGGAGATTATTGCAAGATTTAAGAGCCATTAATAATGAGATGGTTATTATGGGACCTGCTCAATTGGGGATCCCCCAATTGTCTACTTTGCCAAAAACCTGGTATGTTTTAGTTATAGATATTAAAAATTGTTTTTTTTTTCAATTCTAATTCATCCTGAGGATAGTCCACATTTTGCATTTACTATCCCTGCGCTGAATCATGAAGGTCCCGATCAGAGATATGAATGGAAAGTACTCCCGTAAGGGATAGCTAACAGCCCAACTATGTGTCAAATTTATGTTAACAAAGCAATCCAGCCACTTAGAAATCAAAATCCTGAGCTACAAATATTTCACTATATGGACTATGTATTATTGGCACACAAAGATAAAAACACATTGCAGGAATGTTATGCCACACTTAAAAATTTATTTAAAAATTATAATATAGACATAGCAATAGATAAAGTACAATTAAATTTTCCAATTAATTATTTAGGAGTTCTATTATCCTCAACCATGGTCCGTCCACCAAAAATTCAAGTACGAGTAGATCAACTCAAATCACTTAATGACTTTCACAAGTTATTAGGAGACATAAATTGGATAAGGCCTTATCTAGGCATACCAACAGGAGAGTTGGGACCTTTATTTGATATCCTAAAAGGTCCATCAGATCCAAATTCACCCCGAATGTTAATGCCTGAAGCAAGAAAAGCATTAAAATTCATTGAAATATATATGAGAAATATGCATTTGGATAGAATTGACATAAGTTGGCCTTTATTATTTATTGTACTACCAACAAAAAATATTCCTACAGGAGTATTTTGGCAAGAAGGTTCATTATTGTGGATACATTTATCTTATTCTCCTAACACTATTCTTACTAGGTATCCTGAGGCTGTAGGACAATTGATACTCAAAGGAATAAAAGCAACAAAGGGAGTGTTTGGAATTTCTCCCAATAAAATTATTAATCCATATACACTGGATCTAATTGTTGAGTTAGCTAATGAGTTAAATATTTGGGCAATAATCATGTGTAAATCTAATGTTTCATTTGATAATCACTTACCATCTAACCCTTTATTGTCTTTTTGGTCTTCTCATCCTGTAGTTTTTCCAAAAATGACAAGAAAAACACCTATCATGAATGCTCCAAATATATTCACTGATGGGTCAAATAATGGTACAGCAGCAGTAGTTACACCTGATCAAACTTTTTACATCTTTAGTACCCAAACAATCAGCTCAAAAGGTAGAGCTTAATGCAGTATTACAAGCTTTTGTGATGTTTAAAGATTCTGTATTTAATTTATTTTCTGATAGTCAGTATATAGTTAATGCTATAGTATCCCTTGAAGATACTGGTAGGATTTCCCCTTCCTCTACTGTTTTCTCTTTATTTTCCACTATACAAAGTCTAATCTGGGACAGAAAAGATCTATTCTTTATAGGATTTATCAGGGCACATACAGGATTGCCTGGAACCCTTAGTTTGGGCAATGATTTTGCAGGAAAAAACTACACATGACATACATATTTTCTCTACACTAGAAGAAGCTTATAAGTAAATAAAGAACCAACTGCAATCAGGAAACAATTTTTCTCTGCTTGGGAGGCCCAGATATAGCAATTACTCCAGTTAATCATCTTGTAGAGTAGTAACCAGTCATCCTAATGAGCTCACTATCTCTACTCACCAGAAGAAAGCTAATATAAATATTATAATCATAGTATTCATGGTTCAGACAGGTTACTTATCATAAAAACTTAGATTTGATGGATTTATGAGAGCTTAGCTTGATATAGAATTGCTGTTATAAGCAATGAGATATAATATGGAGATAGACCAAAAACAAAACAGCTCACCTTGTGCACTCAATTTCTACACATTTATGCCTGAAAACATTCCTCATGTTAAATAAAAACCATAAGCCTTGGGTTAGTTATTTATGTCCAAAAAATAAAGCTAGATTTTATCTTACACCATAAAATTAAATTAAAGATGGATCAGAAACCTAAATGTAAAATTTGAAACTAAAAACTTCTAGAAGAAAACTTAGGGTGAAACTTCATGGCATATGTCCTGGGAATGATATTTTTTGGATATAACAATGAAAGCACAAACCACCAAAATGAAAAACACACAAGTGGGATTACAGCAAACGAAAAAGCTTTTGCTTTTAACAATCAATGAAATGAAAGGTGACATCTGAGGTAGAAGAATATATTTACAAAATATATATCTGATAAAGAATAAGTCTGCAAAATATATAAAACTCACACATCTCTACATCAAAAAACAACCTGATTTAAAAATGGGTTAAAGACTTAAATAAATATTTCTTCATGAAAAAGTGTGAACAGATTTAGGAAAAGGTACTTAATATCACTAATCATCAGGGAAAACTATATCAAAAGTACATTGTTATATCACTTTAAACCTATCGGTAAAGCTATTATTTAAAATAAACAAACAAAAAAAAAAGATGTGCAGGTGAGAATGTGGGAATGCAAAATGGTACTGCCTCTGGAAAATAGTATTGAAGATAGACTTCTAAGAATTAAAAGTAGAACTAGCATATGGTCTAGTTATTCCACTTCTGAGTGTTTATCCTAAAGACTTAAAATTAGATCTCAAGGAAATATTCACACTCCCATGTTCATCACAACACCATTCACAACAGCCAAGATATGGAAACAACTTAAATGTCCACCAAAAGAAATACGAATAAGGAAAATTTGGGTTACACACACAATAGAACACTATTCAGTCTTTAAAGGGAGGGAAATTAGCTGGGTGTGGTGGCAAGGACTACAATCTCAGCTACTTAGGAGGCTGAGGCAGGATCACAAGTTCAAAGCCAGCTGGCCAACTTAGTGAGAGCCCATCTCAAAATAAAATTAAAAGAACTAGGGATGTAGCTAAGTGATAAAGTCCTCCTGAGTTCAATTCTCAGTAATAGAAAACAAAAAGGAGGGAAATTATGCAACGTATGCCATTAAGAATGAACCTTAAGTATATTGTGCCAAATGAAATAAGCCAGATACAGATACTACACGATTGGACTTATGGGCAGTATCTAGAATAGTCAAATTAGTAGAATCAAAGGGGGAAATAAGGCTTACCTGGGGCTGGTTAGAGAGACATGGGGAATTACTCTTCCAGGTGAAGTTTCACTTTTGGAAGATATGTAAGCTGTAGAAGTCAGTTGTACAACACTGTGCCTATAGTTGACAACATCTTGTACACTAAAATTTTGGTACAATAACACATCTCATATGAAAGATTTTTACCACAATAGTATAAATTTTAAAAAAGAAAAATATATGGAACATATTTATCAAATTTTTTATTACAATACATCTGGAGAAGGAGGTAGAATTGGACAGAGGTCACAGGAAAAGAGGAATTTTCATTTATTCTCTACTTCTGTGTTGTTTGAAGGTTTTTACAATAATAATATTTTATTATTTAAAAAACATTATGATATTCCTTATTTGTTAAACCACTGAAAACTTTTATACTAGTTTGTATGAACTTCATTTGAAAATTAAGCCCTTTTGTTATCATCCTGTTCTTGAACTTTAAATAAATGTGATAGTATGGATTATATAACAACATGTATATAATATACATAACAAAACTTTTTCTATCTGACCCATTTCATTCAATGTGTTTATTGTTGTTACAGTTTGCTCATTCCCTTTGGTACTTAGTATTTATATATTCTATTCAATATATATTTGAGCAGTATTATTGATTTGTATATGCTTCTGTGATAATTGATGCACACATTTCCAGGAAAAATGTGAAAATCTCCCCATGGATATATTGCTAGGAAAGAAATTTGGAGGTCCTAGGGAGTGTATATGATTAGATTTTGAAAATAATGCTAATTTAAAAAAATGATTCTACCAATTTACTTTCTCATTATCAACATATAAGCATTCCAGTTAACTTCACATTCTTTCTTACCATTCAATATTTTTCATTTTTGCCATCCTGGTCAGTGGATAGTGAAGCTACTCAATGGTTTTAAATGTACTTCCCTTATGACTAAGGAAGTAGATCTTCTCTTCATATTCACTAGAAATTTGGATGTCCTCCTTGGAGAAATCCCCATGCATATTCTTCACTCATTTTTCTATGTGGTTGTGGTCCCTTAATTGCTAATTTTTAGGAGTACTCTTCATATTCCATATGCAAGCCTTTTGCCTTGCCTATTTTCTTTGTAAATGTT
This sequence comes from Spermophilus citellus, assembly GCF_964194105.1. NCBI lineage: Eukaryota > Metazoa > Chordata > Mammalia > Rodentia > Sciuridae > Spermophilus > Spermophilus citellus. The sequence goes on from NC_138183.1 coordinate 198,962,232, forward strand.
TGTTTGCTGAGAGTTTTTACTTTTAATATTCACTGGCTAATTGATATGTTTTCAATATTGTTAGCATGTATGTAGCATGTATATGCTCATGTACTTGTGTTCTGTTTTAGAATCTATACTTATTCCAAGGTCATGGGGATACTTTTTTTTTCTAAAAGCTGTATTGTTTTTGCTTTCAACTGTATACACACAATTCTACAATTGGAAACATATTTTGTATAGTATAAGGTAACCATCTAGATTCATTATTTTTCATATGAGTATCCATTTGACTCAGTATCTTTCATTGAAAATAACATCTTTTCTCATTGTGCTGCAATATTATCAAAGCCTTAATTCAGGAAAAAACATATCTTTGGATCTGTTTCTAGCCTTTATTTAGTTTGATTTGACTGGTATTCTATATTTATACCAAAAATATAGTGTCCTTATTACTACAGCTTTAATAATATATCTCTACTATAAATCAAGAATGGATCTTGTCTACAAATCAAGACAGGCTATATTGTGCTTATATCACACCATCCCCTTCCCAAATTTCAGTGTGTTACATAATACTCCATGATTTTATTTATATATGGAACTTAAAAAAGTTGAACTGATAGAAACAAAAAGTAGAACAGTGTTACCAGGAGCTGAGAGAAGGGGCAATGGGAAAACATTGGTCAAAGGGCTAAAACTTCAAGTCATGAGGTGAACAAGTTCTGAATCAGTGAACAAAGGGGGCATTGATAGCTATGTTATTTTTGTTATGGTAATCAGAACACAATGCATATATATCTCAAATTATGACATTGCCCACATTGAATATATATGGTTTTATTTTACAACTAAATATCTTAAAACATAAGTAAATAAATAATAATTGATTAAATAAGAGTCAAGACAACTAATTTCAATGTGATATTTTTATATCACATTTTATATATTTTTTATATATAAGGTATCTGTCTTATCATTTCCTTAACAAGATGACTATGTGGTTTGCTGTTGAATTTTGTCTTCAGTGGGTTCATGGCAGACAAGCCAGAAAAAAGGACACACATCCAAAGCTTCTTCTTAAATTCTTCTTTCTCCCAAACCTGTCTGAGTCCTTTTTGAATGAATTTACTGGTAATCACATGCCCTCCAAATCCTCAGAAATATTTGTTTATCTCCACTATTGTAGAACTAGCTTATTATTTCTTCTTTCCCAAAGTGCTTAGACAAAAGTATGTGACTATATATATTTCTATTGATCAAAAACGTACAATGTAGAACATGTTAAAAGTTTGTGTGTATAGATATATGCATATATAGTGATATATATATAGTATATGTGAATATTATTTAAGTAACTAAACTATTTATAAATGAATAATTCATGAAATGCTGAGACTCCATTTTTCCCTTTAATTTCTAATTACTTTTCTAATTTTATTACTATATCTGCTTCTTTCTGTGCTTGGGGAAATTAAATATAATATTGGTAATGGGTATATGTGTGTATTGTAGCCATACCAATCTCTTTGAGATGTATGTATATGTGTGTGTGTGTGGGTGTGTATGTGTGTCTGTGTATATGTGTATATATATATATATATATATATATATATATATATATATATATACATATATATTATATTGTAGATTTATAGTAGATTCATATGCCATGTTAGGGTAAGCTATTATTATTTTAAGAATTCTGGCAGCCACTTAATCTTTTCATGATTTCTCTGAAATTAGTACTTTCATTCTGTATTGTCTTAAATTCTGAGACTCCCTGGAATGAATAAAACAAATTATTACAATTTGGAGAAACTTACTTGAGTTAAATTACTACTTCCTACTAAACACAAAATTTGAATAAGTTACTTGGCTTTCTAAGACACTAATATATTCATTGAAAAAGTGTAGAAAATAGTATATGATTTATAGGAGTGTCTTGAGGATGCAACAATATTAATGAAAGTACTTGTAAAAGTAGATTTTTTTATTGATTATTTAAAGCATTACATAGCTAAAAGTAGATTTTTTTATAAATTCCAATGTTCTCACTATTACTCTCAAAAGAAAAAGCTTCAATTCACAGACAAATAACATGGTCGATTACAACATTCTCCTCCATCTCCTTCCTTTCTACTGGGTCATATATAAAATAACTCTACTTTGAATAATAGAGGAAACAAATTCTAAAACAAACCCACCAACCTCCAATTGGCTAGTGATCTGTCTTGAGAAAAACCCTCATCACTCGTTCCCGAATCTGCTTGGTCCTGACCCCATAGATTACAGGATTGAGGGCTGGTGGAACAACCACGTAAAGGTTGGCCAAGAAAATGTGAATATACTGGGGGATATTATGACCAAAACGATGTGTCAAGAAAGAGAAAAATGCTGGTGTAAAAAAGGATAAGATAACACCAATGTGGGAGCCACAGGTACTGAGAGCTTTGAACCGGGCCTCCCAGGAAGGCAGGCAGAAGACAGCATGGAGGATCCTAGCATAGGAGAGAATAATAAGAAACACATCCAATAATAAGAGACAGATGTTGCTAAGACCAAACATAATGTTGACTTTGATGCTGGCACAAGCCAGACGGGCAATACCCATGTGCTCACAGTAGGTATGAGGGATGATATGGTGCCCACAGAAGGGCAGCCTCAGGAGGAGAAATAACAGTGGAACCACCATGTACAGGCTTCGCAAGATAGCAATGCCTGCAATGAGGCTGATGATTTTGGTGGTGAGAATCATGGTGTATCGAAGGGGTTTGCAAATGGCAATGTAGCGGTCAAAGGCCATGGCCACCAACACGATGCTCTCCATGACAGTGAAAAAGTGGATGAAGAACATCTGAGAAAGGCAGCCTCCAAAAGATATTTCCCCAAGATTGAACCAGAAGATGCCCAGCATTTTAGGGATAGTAGCTGTAGACAAGCCCAAGTCAACAGAATCCAACATGGCCAAGAAGTAGTACATGGGCTCATGAAGACTGTGCTCGGTCTGGATCACAAATAAGACAGCAGCATTCCCCAGGAGTGCAACAAGATACACAAAGAAAAAAGGTAGTCCAATCCAGATGTGCACATCTTCTAGTCCTGGGATGCCCACCAGTAGGAATGAAGAAGGATGGAATTGGGTGTCATTAGACATAGACATTGTTTTTCTGTCTTAAATAGCCTTTTGTGTATGCCAGAGATAATTACTGATTTTCCATTAGTGATTCTTGCTCCACTTCTTGCTTTGTCTAGATACCTAGTCAAATGTAAAATGACATTTTAATCTTACTTTATTCATATTTATAAAAAAAATAATTCTCAGTCTCTGCTTATGTCTCATGAGAATTATATGGGACAAGTAATAGAATCTTCCTTACCCTACTGTGCTTTATCTGATGACAAAGACCGATTAAAGAGGAGAGGGCAGAGGGATGCCTGCTGAACACTCTGGAGTGTAATCAGAATTAACGGGGAATATTAAGTGTCAGGTCTGTGCACCTCATAGTGTTATATAGGTATATTTTTGTTTAATATGCTTGCTGTTTCTCTTGGTATTTCTTATCTCACATGGAAGTTCTCACTTAAGATTTTTAGAAACATACAAATTGATTAAAAAGAGACAGAACTTCAGGTAATTTCAATGTGATGTTTCAGAAAATAAATAATTCCTTTCTCATTATAACTTATTTTTGAAAAATAGTACTCATCAGATTTAGAAAACGGACAAAGACAAGGAGAAAGAAATGTGTGGCAAAGAGTATTTTGCAATATGAATTAAGAGGTTATTTTAATAAATAAAAATCTATCATTTAGTCAGTGTTTGAAATACATCTCATAAAGAAACTGACCAAATAAAGTCCAGTTGTTGGAAGGAAGACTAAATATTTGAGCTATACCATTTCCAAATATATCTCAGCCTTCTATTCATGAGGAAGAAGCAGCTCTGTAAAAACCTACAGGTTGTTTTCCTGCATAGATTCTATCACACCTCTTATGTCATTATAGATGCCTGTATTGTAATAAATTCTGCACATACAGTAAATTAAAAAATTGAAGAAAGGAATATGTTCTTTCCAGTGAACTTATTTGAGGAAACCTAGTTGTCCTAATAATGTGCAAGTGATTGAATGTGATGTGTACAATTACACAGAAAGATTTGATTCAATTTAAGAATGCACAAATGTTAGGAGAAGTCAAAACACCTATCAAAAATATGAATTTCAGTACATCCAACTTTAAATCTATTACAGAACAAATCCTTGCTAAAAGTGTCCATTTGAAGTTTACGTAGATTAACCAAAATGATACATAACCTAAAAATTTTGGAAATTCTGTTAGGAAGAGAGAGAGAGTGTGTGTGGGGGGGTGTGTATGAGAGAGAGAGAGAGAGAGAGAAAGAGAGAGAGAGAGAGAGAGAGAGAGAGCAGGGTGGTGTGGAGGGACTTGGGCTTACTAGTGCTAAGGAGGGAGAAGATAAGTCCTCAATTTTATAATGTGAAACTACAAGAGATAAGATTATAATTCTTCTGTTTTCATTAGTTAAGAATACACAAGGTAGGGGATGGAGAAGTATCTTTCATAATTTATTCCATCAAATATGTCAGAAGCTCTCTGAGTATCAGCATTGATCCAGCAATTTGAATAAAACTGGTCACATACCCTCAAGGAGCACCACCGTGTAGTAGTATAAATTTTTAAAAATATGCTGAAAGATATACAGTAGAAAAATACACAGAGGTTGTTAAGTTTAGAGGTGGGACAAAGTGGGCAAACAAGTACAGTATCCCTTCAGGACCTAAGAAGGAATCTTTCAGCCTCTCAATGACCTTATCCAGAGATTTCATAGACTGATGACCAGAATCAACTCACTGGTGTCTTGGTCACTCTTAAGGGCTCCCTAGAGCTGAAACTGAGAAAATAAAATATGAGTAAATCCCATGAAAACTTGTCCTACTTATCTCTGAGGATTTTTTAAAAATTGGTCCTTCCATCTTCTCTGGAACAACATTCTTTCCAAGTCTATAAACATTTATCAAAGCAACTGATCATTTAACCGTCCTATATATTTATACTGATTTTTCCTCTATTTTGTTGGAGTATTATAGTTGTACATAATGGTGGAATTTGTCATTACATATTCATACATGCACACAATATAACAATGTAATTTGACCAATTTATTCCCCCGTATTTTCCCTATCCACCTCCTCCTCTCTCCCCCAGCTCCTTTTCCTCTACTATACAGATCTTCCTCAGATTTTTCTGAGATCCTCCACCACATTTCTTTTCTATTTTCTTCTCTATCTTCCACATGAGAGAAAATATATGACTCTTGACCTTCTGAGTCTGACTTATTTTGTTTAACATAATGCTCTCAAGTTCCACTCATTTTCCTGCAAATGAAAAAATTTCATTTTATGTCCATTGGGCATGTATATCATATCTTCTTTATCCACTCATTTAATGATGGCTGATTCCATAGTTTGGCTATTATGGAGTATGCTGCTATAAACATGGGTATATATGTGTCACTGTAGTATGGACAACTTTAATTCTTTAGGAGAAATACCCAGGAGTAGAATAACTGATCTATTATTTCAACATATATTCATATATTTTCTGATCTGTCCTAGGTTCAAATATAACATGGCCCAAGCCTATTATTTGATCCACTCACTCACTCTAGAGTTCCATGTGGGATTCTATCCAGTTGTCTATCACCATTTTGTGAATGTATCACCTTCTTAGGCCACTAATTTCCTCTGGTTTCCAGACATCCACATATCCTAGAGCTGATAGCATAAAGAGAAGAGCTAAAGCCACCTTCTTTCTCACCTTCACTCATCTTGCAGACTCATGGCCATCCTGCAATCAGACAAATTCTCCCTCTTTCTTAGATGCTTATTGTCTAGCCCTGGGTCCTATTTCACAACAGTCTATTCCTCAGGGCTAAATATTTGTTTTCATTGCTTTAAAAACATGTTTTGGATCATCTTTGTTATACCTGGTACAGTTCTTGGAAGAGTCCTTGACTCTTTATTTTGTTGGTGCATTGTAATTTCACATAATAGTGGGATTTATTTTGCCATATTGACACATGCATATAATTTGACCAATCTCATTCCCCAGTACCTTTCCTTTCCCTCCCATCTTCCCTTCCCAAATCTGCTTGCTCTGCTTCACTGGTCTACCTTCTGTTGTTATTTCACTTAGTGCATTATAATAATAGATATTATGCATGTGATTCATTGCAGTATATTCACACAGCTTAGATGACTGTCAGCAGATGAATAGGAAAAGAAAATGTGATATATACACACAATGGGGTTTATTCAACCATAAACAAGAATAAAATTATGACTTTAGCTGGGAAGTGGATGGAACTGGACATTATGCTAATTTAAATAAGCCAGACTTAGAAAGTCAAGGGTCAAATGTTTCTTTTTCCTATGCAGAAACTAAGAAGAGAGAGAAAAAAAAATGGGGGAGAGGAATCTCATGAAAAAAAGAAAGGAAACTAATAGAGTAGAGGAAGGGGGTAGAGAGAGAAGAAGGAGAGAGGGCATGTGGAGGTACCGGGAAAAGAAATCTAGTCCTTGGATCTTGTTTATTCTCTGTGTGCATATGTTTACAGAGTCAGAAGCAATAGTTAAACTGATGCGATATATATTGGCCCAAGTCCTTCCTCATGAGGTTTCTCCCTTTAGTTTTACATGTAGACTTTACATGGTCATACATATAAGTATGGGTAGGTGCCTAGGTATAAGTGTGAGTGTGGATTTTCATTCCCTCTTCATCTTATTTTTATACTTCTACCTTTCCTCTTCTCTCCCTAGTAGCTTAGCTGAAGCTTTCTCCATCTCTTTTGCCATTTTTCACAGTCTAACCATGATATAACTTACCTTGATCTCCAAATTGCTAAGAAACAACCCTCGGCGTATTCTTGGGGAACACCACTTAACATGCTGAATAGAGGGTATTTATGTTTTTCTTGTATCCCTGCTTCCCCTGAGATGGGCAGCAGAGTACCTTGGGGACCTTGATAGAGTTCAGTTAATAAACTCTGGAGAATTCTGCTCAATCTCTTTCTACTTATACTGAAACAAAAAGGCAAGATTTTGTTACTACTCTTTTGCTTTCAATTCCTCTATCAACATGGATAGGATATGTTTGCTTTCTCATTTCCAAATCAAATCACTAAGCTCCTGGGAAACAGTTGGATATTTGTCCTCATCTTCCTATCCAATCCTTGGTTTTCTCTCTGTCACTTTCTCTCTCCCACACCCTAACCCCCATCTATACGTGCCCCCATTGTCTCTAGTTCTAATAGAATATTTAATTTTCCATTTAAAAAGTTCTTTGATATGTTTTTTGTTGTTGTTGATTTGGTTTCTGGTCATCTATTCATTCCTTTCCCTTCATTTACCCCCCCTATATTTTCTGAATTATTCAATCAAAACCCCTTAACATGGCCCACTTATTCTTTGATGTTGTTTACATAGACATCACCTAGGACTCATTCTGTCCTCTCCACTGTAGGCACATGAAACTTCACGCTGCTCCTTAGATACTCTAAGCGCATTCTTTGTTCGGGGATTCTGTGTGACCCTGGAGCACTCTTCTCTAAGGTGCTCAGGGGCCTTGCTTCATGCAGTATCTACTCAGAGGTCTCTTCACAGTCTTCCCTGAGCACTCAGCAAAACTCACCTTACTCCCAACTGTATCTATCTGTTACATTGCCTGCTTTAGTTTATTTAAAACATATTCACTATCAGAAATTATATATTCTTAAATTTTTTACATGTTCCAACTAAAACATTAGCTTTATGAAAAAGATACAATATTTATGCTTTTCAAGAGTTTATCCTCAGTTGCTATGAGTGTCTGAAATTAAGTGTTCATTTAATTAATTTTTATAAAGTTATAAATTAATTCAGATAAATTCAAAAGAGAGGAGTCTACATTCACTGGAGTACATATTTTAGTCTTCGAATTTCCTAAGTGATATCTACTAGGCCACCTTCTCTCACAACTCAATGTACAATGTCCAGTCAAAGACTTTTTTTACTCTCTTATGATTTCTTTTGCATAGATTAACCACTTACCTCTTTCTGGTATGGTGATCTGATTTCTATAATAATAAAGCCTGGTATTTCTCCCTATATCTCACTGACAGCAGACATTTACCCATTAGATATTGAAAAAGCATTTGTTCCATTAAAAAAGCATTTGTTCCAGTGTGATGTGCACGGAGTGATGTGCACAGTGCACAAAGAGTAAAGACTGTCCTTTAAATGCATACAGATGGCAAGAAGAAATGCTGGAACTGTAAGTAAACAAAAATGGCAAACTCAAACACAACAAAAGTAGAAGGGATTGAACAACAGAGAATAAACTAGTGAAGTATAATACAAAATAGCTCAATAAAGAAAGAAAGAGTGGTTTTTCTGAAAGACTATTGATATTAAAAAGCTTTAGCAATAGTGATTAGTGATTTTTAAAAAAAAATGAGACAAAAATTAGCAACATCGAACATTATAAAGGATAATAAGAGGTTGCTATGAAAAATTTTGATTAAACTCATTTATTTTGTTTTACTTTTATCAGTTTAAAATTTGAGTATGTCAAATAGAAATAGTGTCCCAGGGATGCTTTGATGTATGTATACATTGCAAAATAATTGAATCAAGCTAATTAACCTGTCACCTGTAAGACCTACTCTCAAGGATTTTCACATATGCCACATTAGTAACCATGCTGTAAAACAGATCTCCAGAACTTTTTTATACTGTCTAACTGAAACTTCATGATCTTTGAACATTATTTCCTCATCATCACCCTACAGCTTCTAGCAACTGTTGTTCTACTCTCTGCTTCTATGAAAAAGACATTTTTATGCATACAAGGTCAAGCATACCTTTCTGTGATTGACTTATTTTACTTGGAATGATTTTCTTCATGCTCATCTATGTTGTCATGAATGATTTTCTTCTTTTCTAAGATAGAATAATATTCTATTGAATATAAAGAACCCATCTTTACCCATTCATCCATCCATGGACAGTCAAGTTAGATTGATTCTATGTCTTGGTTAATTTGACTTTGCAGTGAGCATGAGCGAACAAGGATCTTTGTCTTATTCTAAAATAAGATTGCTAGATTAATTATATGTGGTACTTCCATTTTAATTTTTGAGGAACCCCCCGTGCTTTTCATAACAGCTGTATGAATTTGTATTACCACCAACAGTGTAGAAGAGTTTTTTTCCCCACATGCTACCTAACACTCATATTTTTTCTTTTTGATAATAGCCACTCCACCAAGTGTGAGGTACTATCTCATTTTTGTTTTAATCTGCATTACCCTGATAATTAATGATGTTAATTTTTTTTCACTTACTTATTGTTAAACTACATTTTTCTTTTGAGAAATGTCTATTCAGGTCCTTGTCTATTTTTAAGCAAGTTGTCTGATTTCTTGGTACAGAGTTGAATTACTTATATATTTTGTACCTTCACCCCTTATAAGATGTTTGGTTTAAAAATACTTTCTCCCATGGCAAAGGTTGTATCTTCATTCTGTTGATTATTTCCTTTGCTGCACAGAAGTTTAATTTTCTTTGATGCAATTCCTTGTTTTTTGTTTTTGCTTTTGTTGCCAAGATTTTGAGATCATATAAAAAATGCAAAATTAATGTCAAGAAACGTCTTCTTTGTTTTCTTTTAGGATTTTTAGAGTTTCAAGTCTTTTGTTGAAGTCTTAAATCCACTTTGAGTCGACTTTTTAAAAAGACATTAGGCACAGCTCCAATTTTGATCTTCTGCATGTGAATATCCAGTTTTCCCAACACCATAAATTAGATTGTCCTCTCTCCACTATGTGTTCTTGGAAACTTTCCTGAAGATAAATTGACTGTACATACATACATTTCTCTGCAGGCTCCCCATTCTATCTCCGTGGTCTAAATGTCTCTGTTTATACTGGTAACATGCTGTTTTATTTATTTCACTTTGTAGCATATTTTGAAATCAGGTAGTAAGTTGCCCATGGCTTTTTGTTTTGTTTTGTTTTGTTTGCAGGGGTTGTCTTGTTTTGTTTTGTTTGTTTTGGTTTGGTTTTGCTCAAGATTATTTTGGTTATTTGGGATCTTCCTTCAATCCATGCAATTTTTTTAATATTGTTTTTATTTCTGTGACAAATGACATTGAAAATTTGAAAGGGTGTGCATTGATTCTTTAGATAACTTGGGGAAGTGTGGACATTTTAAAAATATTAAGGCTTCCAATTCATGTACATAGTATCACATAGTATATCTTTTCATTTAGTTGTCTTCTTCAAATTCATTCTCTCTCTCTCTCTCTCTCTCTCTCTCTCCACACACACACACACACACACACACACACACACACACACACACACATGCACACACACAGATACAGATACAAACTTAGTGGATTTTATTGTTACATTTTTGAATGTTCATATTCTTTTAAAAACAAACTGACAATACTTCTTATGAATATTGATGCAAACTCCTCAAGAAACCTTAGCAAACCAAACCAACTGCATATTTTAGGATTATACAAAATTATCAAGCAGAAATACAAGAGGAATCAACAAAGAAAAATCAATCAACACTATAAACCATGTTGATAGAATAAAGGAAAAATTATTATCTCAGTTGATTCAGAAAAAGCATTTGACAAAATTCAACATCTTTTCATGATAAAAATACTCAACAAAATCAGAATCTAAGAAAAGTTCCTCATATAAAGGTTATGAAAAACTCAAAGATCACGTTATACTAAATGGGGAATACTCAAGGGGAAAAGTAAACTTTTCCCTAAGTTCAGAAAGAATACAAATATACTTGCTTTCTCCACTGCTATTTAACATTGTACTAGAATTTTTTTCCTTCTTTCTTTCTTTATTTTAACCATGGATTGGACCCAGGGGCATTTAACCACTGAGCCATATCTCCAGCCCTTTTAATATTTTATTTTGAGACAGGGTCTTGCTAAGTTGCTTAGTGCCTCATTAAATTGCTGAAGCTAACTTTGAACTGGCAGTCCTCCTGCCTCAGCCTCCCAAGCACTAGGATTATAGGTATGGACCACTGCACCCAGCTGTACTGAAATTTCTAGTCAGACAAATTAGAGAAAAAAGAAATGAGTCATTCAAATTGTAAAGAAAGGAGGAAACTGTCTCTATTTGCAGGTAGCATAATCTTAGAATTAGAAAATTAGAGCCAGGCTCTGTGGCACACCCCTGTAATCCCAGCAGCTCAAGAGGCTGAGAGAGGAGGATCACGAGTTCAAAGCCAGCCTCAGCAAAAGCAAGGTGCTAAGCAACTTAGTGAAACCTTGTCTCTAATAAAATACAAAATTGGGCTGAGTATGTGGTTCAGTGGTTGAGAGTCCCTTAGTTCTATCCCTGGTATGCCCCTCCCCCCCAAAAAAAGAAAATTATAAAAAATATATTCAAGTTAATTAATTTAAAAATTCAAGAAAGTTACACAATACAATATTAACATGAAGAAATCAGTTGTATTTCTATGCACTAGTAATGAAAATTTCAAAACTGAAATTAAGAAAACTTTTCCAAGTATAATGACATCAAACATTGTAAAACAATTAAAAACAAGTTTAACCAAGAAAGTGTAAAACTTGTACATTGAAAACTAGAAAACATCACTGGAAAGACATTTTGTATTCATTCATCAGGAGATAATACTCTTTGCCACAGTCTGGCTGGGCACAATTCAGGAGCCACTTGTCAAAAGAAACTAACTTTATTTTTAGAACTACAAACGCCAAACAAAACAGCTCCTCAGGAAAAAACCCTCAGAGCCCAACTGCCACCACCGGCTTCCCCAAGGCTCTCACCCCCACACAAACCTCACCACCTCCCACAATCCTCCTGCTCTTGAGGCTGATTGGCTGGGTCGCGTGGGCGGAGACAAAGAAGTCCCCCAATGAGCAGCTCCGTGGAGGAGCCAATCAGCTAGATGTTGCTGGGGTCACTGTGAGCCAATCATCAGCTGGCAGTCTAAAGGGCAGGGAAACAACCCAATGAACATCACCGCAGAGGAGCCAATCAGCTAGATGTTGCTGGGGCCGCTGTGAGTCAATCATCAGCTGGCAGTCTGAAGGGCAGGGAAACAGCCCAATGAACATCACCGCAGAGGAGCCAATCAGCTAGATGTTGCTGGGGCTGCTGTGAGCCAATCATCAGCCGGCAGCTGGAAGTTTGCTGGCAGCTGGAAGTTTTCTGGGGCCCCTTCGGCTGTGGCTCTCAACATCTCCCCCTCTCTGTTTAAACAACAAGCATGTGGCTTGGGGACCATGCCTGCCTTAGGTTGTCCAATACTACATATGGTCCTTACCCATCTTCGGATGAGCTGACCTCAGGGTGTCAGCCTCCTGTCTTAGGTTGGTACCATTGTAATTGGATCTTACCTGTCATTGACTACCGGTCCAGTATATAGCCACACCTGTGGAGAGGTCTTTGTCATGACAAGCAGAAGGGAGGAAGATACACCAAGCCAATTGATGGCTCTTGTTGGAAAAATTGTACCACTGATGACATCATCAGCAAAAATACCCCAACACTACCACAAGTCGCTGCACCAACAGATAGTTCACAATGCATACAAGTGAGTTCACAATGCATACAAGTGACACATAGTTTAGGCAAGTTCTGCAAGCAGTTCAGTGATGGCTATTGCAGAAACTGTAGATTAGTTTTACCTTTTCTTCACCAGCACTGGGATGAAGATAGGAATTCTGGCAATAATGGCTAAAGAAAAAATTATGTAACATTCCAGAAGGCATTAAAAGAAAACAATTTTCTTAACAATTTACATTATCTTGAAGAGAATTATTAAATATAATGAAAAGGAAAGGTGAAAGTAAACAAACAGATCTGTTAACCTTCTTTTTTGTTTACATATTAAAACAATTCTTAATAGTTATTTACCTAATTTAAATTAAACCATTTAAATCATGTGAATAAAAAAAAATATCTGGATCCATTTTTTCATGAGCTCTCATCATATATGATATATGGACATACTTACATTCAAACATATAACACAAAACACAAGTGTGCACACATAATATAATACATACAACACACAACATAATAGTAAAGGCCTTATAACTTTTTACAGGTGAAATCTCCATTGCAATGTTTAAAAACTCTATAGTCAAAAAAAAAATAGAACTGATCAGCAAAACATTAACTTAGGTCTGTATGAGCTCAAAAACCAAAATAGAACTCCATGATATGGGAAAGGGCAATAATAAAATAGATATTGAAAAAAGCATCCTGGTTCTGTCGCAGATGTAAGGATAGCCAAATTGGAGTTTTGGATATCAGCTGTTATGGATTTGAGCCAAATCATCTTCTTTTTGGTCTGTAGAAATCGCTTTACTTAATCTCTCTGGATCCAAATCGGCTGCTGTTCTCCCTGTGGAAATACACAAACAGGCCCCCGACTCCAGACAATCACTGGGTCAGGACTTTAGTTAATCTCTCCGGAATCCAAATAGGCTGCTGTTCTTCCTGTGGAAACACACAAACAGACCCCCGACTCCAGACAATTACTGGGTCAGGACTTTTCCATTGTCCTGTTAGAATATCTTTCCAAAGTACCTTGGGCTTATGTACATTTTTTGGACACATATGCCTTTCTGCAGCACTAAGTCCTGATGAATCCAAATTTAAAAAGTTTAGAGTAAAAAGGATTATTTTAAGTTTATCTTTGGGGAATATATACCCCTTCCAATTCCGTCTTTTTGCTTTAATAAGTACATTTTAATAGTTTGATGAGCTCTTTCAACTATGCCTTGTCCCTGTGGATTGTATGGGATTCCTGTTATATGAATAATGCCAAATGATGGGCAAAATTGTTTAAAAGAGGTAGAAGTATAACCAGGGGCATTATCTGTTTTTAACTGTTTTGGAATGCCCACAGTGGCAAAATTTTGTAAGCAATGAGCTATAACATCTTTAGTTTTTTCTCAGGCATGAAGGGAGCCCATCAAAAATCCAGAAGAAGTATCAACTGTAACATGCAAATATTTTAATTTTCCAAATTCTGGCAAGTGTATGACATCCATCTGCCAAATATGGTTAGGTATCAATCCTCTAGGATTGACTCCAAGATTAACTTGTGGTAAAAAGGTCACACAATTTTGACATTGTTTTATTAGTTGTCTAGCTTGTTCCTTAGTTATTTTAAAACGCTTTTGTAAAGTATTAGCATTGACATGGAACCTTTTATGAAAATTTATAGCTTCTTCTAGTGTAGAGAAAATATGTATGTCATGTGTAGTTTATCTGCTAAATTATTGCCCAAACTAAGGGCTCCAGGCAACCTGTATGTGCCCTGATATGTCCTATAAAGAATGGATCTTTTCTGTCCCAGAATAAACTTTGTATAGTAGAAAACAAAGAGAAAACAGTAGAAGAAGGGGAAATCCTACCAGCATCTTCAAGGGATACTATAGCATTAACTATATACTGACTATCAGAAAATAAATTAAATACAGAATCTTTAAACATCACAAAAGCTTGTAATACTGCATTAAGCTCTACCTTTTGAGCTGATTGTTTGGGTACTAAAAATGTAAAAGTTTGATCAGGTGTAACTATTGCTGCTGTACCATTAGTTGACCCATCAGTGAATATATTTGGAGCATTCATGATAGGTGTTTTTCTTCTCATTTTTGGAAAAATTACAGGATGCAATGACCAAAAAGACAATAAAGGATTAGATGGTAAGTGGTTATCAAATGAAACATTAGATTTGCACATGATTATTGTCCAAGTATTTAACTCATTAGCTAATTCATCAATTTGATTCATAGTATATGGAGTAATAATTTTATTGGGAGAAATTCCAAATACTCCCTTTGCTGTTTTTATTCCTTTGAGTATTAATTATCCTACAGCCTCAGGATACCTAGTAAGAATACTGTTAGGAGAATAAGATAAATGTATCCATAATAATGGACCTTCTTGCCAAAATACTCCTGTAGGAATATTTTTTGTTGGTAGTACAATAAATAATAAAGGCAAACTTATATCAATTCTATCCAAATGCATGTTTTCCATATATGTTTCAATGATTTTTAATGCCTTTCTTGATTAAGGCATTAACATTCGGGGTGAATTTGGATCTCATGGACCTTTTAGGATATCAAATAAAGGTCCCAATTCTCCTGTTGGAATACCTAGATAAGGCCTTATCCAATTTCTGTCTCCTAATAACTTTTGAAAGTCATTAAGTGATTTGAGTTGATCTACTCGTATTTGAATTTTTGGTGGACGGACCATGGTTGAGGATAATAGAACTCCTAA
Organism: Spermophilus citellus; assembly: GCF_964194105.1. Lineage (NCBI taxonomy): Eukaryota > Metazoa > Chordata > Mammalia > Rodentia > Sciuridae > Spermophilus > Spermophilus citellus. Next base: position 198,977,580 of record NC_138183.1, read on the forward strand.
ATAATTAATTGGAAAATTTAATTGTACTTTATCTATTGCTATCTCTAGATTATAATTTTTTAAAAAATTTGTAAGTGTGGCATAACATTCTAGCAATGTGTTTTTAGCTTTGTGTGCTAATAATACATCATCCATATAGTGAAATATTTGTAGTTCAGGATTTTCATTTCTAAGTGGCTGGATTACTTTTTTAACATAAATTTGACACATAGTTGGGCTGTTAGCCATCCCTTGAGGGAGTACTTTCCATTCATATCTCTGATCAGGACCTTCATGATTTAGTGCAGGGATAGTAAATGCAAAACGTGGACTATCCTCAGGATGAGTTGGAATTGAAAAAAAAAAAACAATTTTTAATATCTATAACTAAAACATACCAAGTTTTTGGCAAAGCAGACAATTGAGGAATCCCTGATTGAGCAGGTCCCATAATGACCATTTCATTATTAATGGCTCTTAAATCTTGCAATAATCTCCATTTACCAGATTTCTTTTTGATGACAAAAATGGGAGTATTATGGGGAGAGACAAAAGGTTGTATATGTCCTTCCGCTAATTGTTGTTTGACCAGATCATGGGCTACTTGTATCTTTTCTTTAGTCAAGGGCCACTGAGGAACCCATACTGGTCTTTCTGATTTCCATGTAATTTTTAATGTCTCAGTGGCCCTTTGTGAAAATCCAACCCATGTCTGTCTGTTCCTTGATCTATTTGTATTGGTGCTGCTATACCTTGTTCTTGTTTTTCTAATCTTTTTCCTTTCCTAAAACCTTGTCTAGCCATAATAGTGGGTGCATTTTGATTGATATTATTTGTTAATGTCAAACCTAATTGATCTAAGACATCTCATCCCCATAAATTTACGGGAAGATGATCCAATACATATGGCTGTATAGTTCCTTCACATCCTTCAGGATCCTTCCAATCTAATACCATTGCACTTCTGTGGGGATTAGTCGCCACTCCTAGGCCTCGAAGCGTCTGAGTGGCTTGTTGTAATGGCCAATGTTTTGGCCATTCTTGACGAGAGATGATGCTAAGGTCTGCACCTGTATCCAGTAGCCCATTAAATTCATGTCCTTGAATATTTAGTTTTAGCATGGGGCGAGAATCTAAATTTAAAGAAAGCATAGCCCAATCTACACCTGTGGAGCCTAATCCCTTGGAACCACTTTCTACAGCATGACTGGAAAATTTATCATGTAGGCTGGGTACCATTAATAACTGTGATATTCTATCTCTTGGTGAAATTACTGATATACTGCTTGGAAAACTGGCTATAATTTTTATTTCACCTTCATAATCGGGATCAATTACCCCAGGACTTATCATAAGTCCTTTTAGAGTAGAAGAACTGCATCCCAATAATAAGCCTACTGTTTCTTGGGGAAGAGGCCCTCTTACCCCTGTGGGAATGATTTGAACTCCCATCTCTGGAGTTAGTACTGATCTGGCGGAGGCGCAGATGTCCAACCCTGTGCTCCCTCTGGTTTGTCTGATGAGGGATCTGATGGACAATGTGTCCTGGTCACTACCCTGATAGAGGTTGCTGGGTTCCTCCAGTGCTCCGTATATTTGTGGTTTTGGGCCCCGGAGCATTGGGGCCCCCTGTCCATTTTTTGGCAATGGAGCCCGATGCCTTTGTCCATGATATTGTGGATAAACACCTTGTCCTTGTTCGTTTTTTGATAATGGAGTACCCCCTATGGTGGTTTGAGAATGGCATTCATTAGCCCAATGTAATGGAGTACCCTCTATGGTGGTTTGAGAACGGCATTCATTAGCCCAATGTCTCCCTCTAGAGCATCGTGGGCAAATATCCGGTATTCTACTCCTTTTGATACCTAGTTTTGTTAAACCCTCCTCCTATGGGGCAATTCCTTTTAAAATGTCCTGTTTGTTGACAATTGTAGCATGTTCTTGGCCTGGTATATAAAGCCTGTTTTACTGCAGCTGCCACAATTTGCCCTTGTTCATTAATGTCTCTGGCATCTAAAGCCTGTTTTACTGCAGCTGCCATGACTTGCTCTTGTTCATTAATGTCTCTACATAATTTAATATATGTGTTTAAATCTTCCTGTTTCCATGGTCTAATGATATCTCTGCACCAACGATTCGTTTGGTCATAAGCCAGTTGTTTTATTAGTGGCATTGCTTGTTCTGTATTCCCAAAAATTCTGGTAGCTGTTTGAACAAGCCTATCTACAAATTCAGCGTAAGATTCATTAGCTCCTTGTATTACCTTAGATAATTGACCTTGTAAACCTTCATGTCCTTGTAAAGTGTTCCATGCCCTAATCGCCTCTGCAGCAATTTGTGAGTATACACCAGGATCATATGCAATTTGTTGCTGCGGATCCTCATAAGGTCCTTTTCCTAACAACATATTAAGATTTCTCTGAGGATAACCAGCTGCTGCATTTCGCCTAGCTGTCTCCTTGCAAAATTCCTCATTGGCAACCTTCCATAACAGGTATTGACCTCCATTTAGCACAGCTTTACACATTTTAGCCCAATCTGCTGTTGTCATGTTCAAGTTGTTAATGGATTCGACCAAGCTTACAGTGAAGGGTGCTTGAGGACCATAGGTTATTACAGCCTCTTTTAGCTCCTTTACTGTTTTGAAATTTAAACCCTGGTAAATTCGCTGTCTTCCTACCTCAAATACAGGGCATGTTAATACTTGAGATCCTGTCTCAGGATCCCAACTATCAACTGCAGGGGTTGGGAGCCTCCTAGCATATGGAGGTGGTGCTGTTGATTGGACACTTATGCCCTCTGGTGATAGAATGCTGTTAGTAGCAGTCTCCTGTAGAGGTGGTGCTGTTGGGTGGACACTTACGCTCTCTGATAGAAAGGTGTTATTAGCAGTCTCCTGTTGTAACTTTTCCCCTGATGGCTTTTTCTGCTCTAAACTTCCTTCCTCTGTCTCACTAGCTCGAAAGACCTTCTCTTTTACTTGAATCTTTTCCTCTTTCTGACTAATTTGAGAGACCATCTCTTACTTGAATCAATGTGTCTTCTCCTTCCTCTACCTTTGTCTGAATTGAAGGCTTTGGACTAAGCAAACCAGATACGAACGTCCACAATGGCAATGTGCCAACTGGCAGAGTCCCTGGGTTGTTCTTTTCTATTATTTTTAAATCTTCACCATGATGGTCCCACTGTGATATATTTAACAACTCCTCCTTAAAAAGCCATGGGCTACATTTTTGTATTGTATCAACATATGCCCTGACTGCTCTTGATTTTACTGGGATGGCTCCTTCCTCTAACAATTTACTTAACAGTCTTTCGGTTTGTTTTTTACTAATTGCTGATCCCGTATTTCTACTATAATACAACCCAAAAAGATAACACCAAACAAAACTGAGACAGAATGAAATAAAATTGGAACAAAAATTCATTATATCAGCCTTTCTATCCTCCTGAAATGTGCATCCGTCCTTTCTCCCTATCTGTTCCTCAGACGCAAATAGTTTTTCCTCAGATGTGAGCAGTTTTTCTTCCGTCTCACTCATCTCCAGGGACAGGCAACTTAAAACAAAAATGAAGCAAAACAAAAGAGGAAACTTAGAATGGCTACCCATCCTCTCGCCCTGCCCTCAGGGGCGAGCATTTTACTTACCCTCAGTTGCTCCCCGTGCGAGCCACCAAATGCCGCAGTCTGGCTGGGCACAATTCAGGAGCCACTTGTCAAAAGAAACTAACTTTATTTTTAGAACTACAAACGCCAAACAAAACAGCTCCTCAGGAAAAAACCCTCAGAGCCCAACTGCCACCACCGGCTTCCCCAAGCCTCTCACCCCCACACAAACCTCACCACCTCCCACAATCCTCCTGCTCTTGAGGCTGATTGGCTGGGTCGCATGGGCGGAGCCAAAGAAGTCCCCCAATGAGCAGCTCCGTGGAGGAGCTAGTGGAATGACTAGTGAAATTAGAAAACAACTATAGCTTCAGCTATAAATCCAAATAAAAATCTATTTATCCTGCAAGTCAGACCATACAAACTTACCTCTGTCCAGATTTTGATAACATTCATATATATATATATATATATATATATATATATATATATATATATATATAAAGTCATCTGAATTGTTTCCAATTCCCCATTAAGTTTTTTCTCCTAGGTCAATGAACCAATCATACAGTTGACTCCATAACTAGCAATGGGAAAGATACTGTGTCCAAACCATGAAATCAGGAGACAGCACCAAGAGATGAGGCAGAATGAGACAGGAGGGTGATATGAAGGCAGCTAGGATTACTGGTCCTATCTCATCTGGTGCCTCCAGGGCAAATTTCTGTAGGGAGTTTAAATTGTATTTGGGAATATAAACTCATTGAGGATTTCCTAGTCTCCAACTGCTATAGGCAACAATGAAGGTGTAGGTGTAATTCAAAAGCCCTCACACTGCAAATCTCAGTTTTTCTAAATGGGTAATTGTATCATTCCTAGACCAAAGAGGGACACTAATATGCCCCCTTTCTGTTCCCAATATCTAGTCAAGTTAAGGGATCAATAAGGGCAAGCCTGGACCAGAAACTCCAGAAACATATTATCTTTAAGGAAATGGACTTCTCTTATGCACCTTAGGAACTAAGACAAGTCAGTATTATCTGTAGGAAGACACTTTTGTGCATGCACACCAGGTACTTCTCAGGATGCTGGTCAGACCAGCTAACTAAAGAAGTTAACACTGATGATGTCACTGCTTCTGCAGCCTGACATATAAATTCCCTCTCTGAATGGGGATGGGCATGGAACTCAGGGCACTGTAGAAAAGATACACGTCACTCATCCAGCTGGCCACCACTGGACAAAACACCATGAGGGAGGGGAGGCACTGCCTGGAAAAGCACCATAAGGACTGAGGTGCTGTCAGCCTGTAACCACTGAACTCTTCTTAGAGCAGGCTCTGGTCTCTTGTAAGCTTTCCCAAACAAATCATACGTCCCCCATGCTGTCTCTGGCCACGTTTTTTTAGGCCTGTCTGAGTCCTGTCTTACTGACCTGGCACAACTAGTCTCTGGACAAGACAGTAGTATACAGTTCATGTTCAAAAACTTTGCCCCCATAGAAGAAGAAGGGAAGAAGCTGATTTGGAGAAATTGGCAGAAACTGAATCTGAAACTCCAGACCCACTATAGACCTACCAGAAGAATTTCTTCTTCATACTTATATTGGACTCCTGAGTCCCTACATGCCTCATTATTGCCCTCTTCATAGTTTTCCTGGTTCTGAACTAGACCAAACAGCTCAACGCTGTACTTTAACCACCACTTATGACCATTTGGTGCACCATTTGGCTCAATCCCTTGGGGGCTCCAGAGGATATTTTCACTCCCTTTTGACCCTCCCCCTCCCAGATGCCCACAGTGGCAAAGCCATTTTTGCCATCAGAACCTTGGACCATAAGGCCATTGCTCAGGGATGGGAAAAGAAAACACAGAAGACAAATTTAATATGGGATAAAAGTGAAGAGAGACAGAAAGTTGAGGAAAATCCAGACAACTTGGAGCATCCAAGGTAAAGAATATATGCATCTGGGAACAAGCATTTCTAGACATAGGAAAGAGAGACCTCTGTTTTAGACATTAAGTGTACTCCTAGAAAAAATACATTTAAATAAGAATTTAGCATTTAACCTACAATGGCATGACAATAAGCCAATCTTCAGGTGATAATATTATAAAATTGAAAATATACTTAATACACCTAACCTACCAAACATCATAACGTAGCAACAGTACACTGTAGAGTATCAGAAGTTTACCTTATAATCAGGCCCCTGACTGGGAGTTATGGCTCACTGCTGTTACCCAGCATCAAAAAAGAGAATCATACCAACATCACTAGCCCAGAAATTATCAAAATTCAAAATTTGAAATGTGGTTTCTACTGTAACACTATTATAATGACAAAAAATCAAAAGTCAAGCCATCCTAAGTCAGGAACTATTTTATTCTTTTTCTTTTTTTTAAGAGTGAGAAAGAGAGAATTTTTTAATATTTATTTCTCAGTTTTCGTGGACACATCTTTATTTTATTTTTATGTGGTGCTGAGTATCAAACCCAGCGCCTGCGCATACCAGGCAAGCGCATTACCACTTGAGCCACATCCCCAGCCCCTTCTTCTACTTTTAATGTCAATACATTTTTAATTAATTTTGTTTTTGATTGACACACTACATTTATATGCATTTTTGAGATACCAGGTGATTTTTCAATTCATATCTATATATGTATATATTGGGTAATAATCAGCTCAGGTAGATTAGCAAATATAGCACCTTAAACTTTTATCATCTCTTTGTGGTAAGTACATCCCAAATTCTCTTCTAAATATTTTGAGATATATATATATATATATATATATTGCATCATTCTGCTGTGCTACAGAGCATCAGAACTTATTCCTCCTATCTAACTGTAACATGGATTGTACCTGTTCTCCCCAGTTCCCTGGCCACTTCTCTCTCCAGCCTCTGGTAACCACTACCTTATACCAGTGTGCCAAAACTAGGCATGTTGGAGACATATTACTTCCCCTATTACTACCCACAGTGTAGTGTCTTGATTGAAAATTGAAATGAGCAGATGAATTATTCATTATTAATTATAGAACATGACTAGAGTATGAAAATCTGACTCACTTGCTGGGATGAGTCCAGGATTTCTTTGCATATGTGCAGTAGTAATGGGGAAATGCCTTAAAAAGCTGCAGGGTTTTGCAAAAGGAGCACAGGAGCTGAAGAGGATGCTGAGGCAAAGCCCTCTCTCTTTCCTACTTCCCAAGGCATAATATCCAGGACTGGGATAGCAGTCAGGTTTCAGATGAGGGGGCACAACTGGGCAAAAAAAGACCTGTCCTTTTGTGCTTGTGTGTCTCCTAAAGGACACCTTGTGGTGGATGACAACCTCAATTTGCTGGTCCAAGCTAGAACTGCCCCTAAATAATGCCAAGGAGTAGAGATGGTTCTATTATATGCTACCCTTTGAACACTGCCACCTCCTCCTGGACAAAAGCAATGGACCCAGGGAGGGTCCTATGACTGCTTGGTTTATGCATTATCAGTGTTCCTGTACAGAAGTCCTAACTCAAGAATGGTAATAAATCAAAGGAAAAGGAAATTACTCAAAAAGGTGAAAAGCAGACAAAATCAATGACACCAAGGGACAATATCATTCCTTTCTACTGAGAATGCTTCAGTAGAAATGGACAATAATAGCTTAGCAGCATTTTTTTTAGACAAAGTGTCAGGTGACAGCTGATTCTGAGAGAGACTACTGGAGTAATTCTACCCCAAGAAGGAAACTGAACTAAAGTGAGGCTTCAACGAGATTGTCTAGAGAAAATATGTGTTGCAGAATTTGTGGATTCTTAGTTTGTTATTTTACAGCTAAACTGAGAGTGTCAATTCTCTTTATGCTTAGGGAAGAGGTTAGGAAGTAATCAAGCACCAGGATACTAAGTGGACAGGAATCAAAAAGATAATTTACCAAAAAAACTGCTTGGGGGTGTGGTCAAAGCAGATTTTTATTTTACATTTACTGTGTCAGAGTCTGTCTTGGTCCCTGAACTATGTCAAAAGGTATTGTGGAAAGAACTGGGGATGGGTTGGGAGGAACTGGCATTGGAAGCCAGGTAGCCTCAAAAGGATATGAACATGGGGTGGTATTGTAGTCTCCTATCACTGATAGCCGTCCTGTGGCATTTCAGAAGGGATGCTTGTGAAAAACTTTATGGAATACCCAGACTGAATTGGATATAGATGGAGTTTGTCCAATTGACAATTTTATGGGAAACCCAATACTTTTGGATTCCTACATTATAATTCTCACATAAACAAAAGAATTTCCCAAGCAAATAAACTGTGGAGGCTAGCACCTGTGAGGCACTGGGTGCAATCCCCAGCACCACATAGAAATCAATAATTAAAATTAAGGTCCATATACAACTAAAAATATTTTTAAAAAGAAAATAAACTATAATTAAAACAATTATAGGGACAGAGGAGGAATCAAGTGACATGGATACCATTTATCCCATGTTTTTTTGTTGTTGCTGTTTTTTTTTAATTTTTTTTTCTTTTTTTATTGTTGGTCGTGCTAAACATTACATAATTCTTGATATATCATACTTCACATTTTGATTCAAGTGGGTTATGAACTCCCATTTTTACCCCATATACAGATTGCTGAATCACATCTTTTACACTTCCATTGATTTACACATTGCCATTCTAGTGTCTGTTGTATTCTGCTGCCTTTCCTATCATCTACTATCCCCCATCCCCTCCCCTCCCCTCCCCTCCCCTCTTCTCTCTCTACCCGCTCTACTGTAAATCATTTCTTCCACTTGTATTATTCTTCCCTTACCCCTCACTTCCTCTTGTATGTAATTTTGTATAACCCTGAGGATCGCCTTCCATTTCCATGCAATTTCCCATTCTCTCTCCCTTTCCCTCCCACCTCTCATCCCTGTTTAATGTTAATCTTCTTCTCATGCTCTTCGTCCCTACTCTGTGCTTAGTTACTCCCCTTATATCAAAGAAGACATTTGGTATTTGTTTTTTAGGGATTGGCTAGCTTCACTTAGCATAATCTCCTCTAATGCCATCCATTTCCCTCCAAATTCTATGATTTTGTCATTTTTTTAATGCAGAGTAATACTCCATTGTGTATAAATGCCACATTTTTTAATCCATTCATCTATTGAAGGGCATCTAGGTTGGTTCCACAATATTGCTATCGTCAATTGTGCTGCTATAAACATCGATGTAGCAGTGTCCCTGTAGCATGCTCTTATTAGGTCTTTAGGGAATAGACCGAGAAGGGGAATAGCTGGGTCAAATGGTGGTTCCATTCCCAGCTTTCCAAGAAATCTCCATACTGCTTTCCAAATTGGCTGCACCAATTTGCAGTCCCACCAACAATGAACAAGTGTACCCTTTTCCCCACATCCTCGCCAGCACTTGTTGTTGTTTGACTTCGTAATGGCTGCCCATCTTACTGGAGTGAGATGGTATCTTAGGGTGGTTTTGATTTGCATTTCTCTGACTGCTAGCGATGGTGAGCATTTTTTCATGTACTTATTGATTGATTGTATGTCCTCCTCTGAGAAGTGTCTGTTCAGGTCCTTGGCCCATTTGTTGATTGGGTTATTTGTTATCTTATGGTCTAATTTTTTGAGTTCTTTGTATATTCTGGATATTAGGGCTCTATCTGAAGTGTGGGGAGTAAAGATTTGTTCCCAGGATGTAGGCTCCCTATTTACCTCTCTTATTGTTTCTTTTGCTGAGAAAAAACTTTTTAGTTTGAGTAAGTCCCATTTGTTGATTCTAGTTATTAACTCTTGCACTATGGGTGTCCTATTGAGGAATTTGGAGCCCGACCCCTCAGTATGTAGATCATAGCCAACTTTTTCTTCTATCAGACACCATGTCTCTGATTTGATATTAAGCTCCTTGATCCATTTTGAGTTAACTTTTGTGCATGGCGAGAGAAAGGGATTCAATTTCATTTTGTTGCATATGGATTTCCAATTTTCCCAGCACCATTTGTTGAAGATGCTATCCTTCCTCCATTGCATGCTTTTAGCCCCTTTATCAAATATAAGATAGTTGTAACTTTGTGGATTAGTCTCTGTGTCCTCTATTCTGTACCATTGGTCCACCTGCCTGTTTTGGTACCAGTACCATGCTGTTTTTGTTACTATTGCTTTGTAGTACAGTTTGAACTCTGGTATCGCTATACCTCCAGATTCACATTTCCTTCTTAGAATTGCTATTGCTATTCTGGGTCTTTTGTTTTTCCATATGAATTTCATGATTGCTTTATCTATTTCTACAAGAAATGCCATTGGGATTTTGATTGGCATCGCATTAAACCTGTAGAGAACTTTGGGTAATATCGCCATTTTGATGATGCTAGTTCTGCCTATCCATGAACAGGGTACATTTTTCCATCTTCTGAGATCTTCTTCTATCTCTCTCTTTAGGGTTCTGTAGTTTTCATTGTATAGATCTTTCACCTCTTTTGTTAGGTTGATTCCCAAGTATCTCATTTTCTTTGAGGATATTGTGAATGGAGTGGTTTTCCTTATTTCCATTTCAGAGGTTTTTTTGCTGATATACAGGAATGCCTTTGATTTATGTGTGTTGATTTTATAACCTGCCACTTTGCTGAATTCATTTATTAACTCTAGCAGCTTCTTTGTAGACCCTTTTGGGTCTGTTAAGTATATTATCATGTCATCCGCAAATAGCGATAATTTAATTTCTTCTTTTCCTATTTTTATGCCTTTAATTTCTTTTGTCTGTCTAATTGCTCTGGCTAGTACTTCGAGAACTAAATTGAATAGAAGTGGTGATAGAGGGCATCCCTGTCTTGTTCCAGATTTTAGAGGGAATGCCTTCAGTTTTTCTCCGTTTAGGATGATGCTAGCCTGAGGTTTAGCATATATAGCTTTTACAATGTTAAGGTATGTTCCTGTTATCCCTAGTTTTTCTAGTGTTTTGAACATAAAGGGATGCTGTACTTTGTCAAATGCTTTTTCTGCATCTATCGAGATGATCATGTGGTTCTTGTCTTTAAGTCTATTGATGTGGTGAATAGCATTTATTGATTTCCGTATATTGAACCAGCCTTGCATCCCAGGGATGAATCCTACTTTATCATGGTGCACAAATTTTTTGATATGTTTTTGTATTCGATTCGCCAGAATTTTATTGAGAATTTTTGCATCCAAGTTCATTAGAGATATTGGTCTGTAGTTTTCTTTCTTTGAAGTGTCTTTGTCTGGTTTTGGGATCAGAGTGATGTTGGCCTCATAGAATGAATTTGGAAGAGCTCCCTCTTTTTCTATTTCCTGAAATAGCTTGGAAAGTATTGGTATTAGTTCCTCTTTAAAGGTTTTGTAAAACTCTGCTGTATACCCATCCGGTCCTGGGCTTTTCTTAGTTGGTAGTCTTTTGATGGTTTCTTCTATTTCCTCAATTGTTATTGCTCTGTTTAGGTTGTCTATATCCTCCTGACTCAATCTGGGCAGATCATATGACTTAAGAAGTTTATTGACGCCTTCACTATCTTCTATTTTATTGGAGTAGAAGGATTCAAAATAATTTCTGATTATCTTCTGTATTTCTGAAGTGTCTGTTGTGATATTGCCTTTTTCATCCCATATGTTAGTAATTTGAGTTCTCTCTTTTCTTCTCTTCATTAGCATGGCTAAGGGTCTGTCGATTTTATTTTATTTTTTTATTGATTGTTCAAAACATTACAGAGCTCATGATATATCATCTTTCGTACATTAGACTCAATTGGGTTGTCGATTTTATTTATTTTTTCAAAGAAACAACTTTTAGTTTTGTCAATTTTTTCAATTGTTTCTTTAGTTTCGATTTCAATAATTTCAGCTCTGATTTTAATTATTTCTCGCCTTCTACTTCTTTTGCGGTTGTTTTGCTCTTCTTTTTCTAGCATTTTGAGATGAAGTATGAGATCATTTATTTGTTGGTTTTTTTTCTTTTTTTAAGGAATGAACTCCAAGCAATGAATTTTCCTCTTAGTACTGCTTTCAATGTGTCCCATAGATTCCGATATGTTGTGTCTGTGTTTTCATTTAACGCTAAGAATTTTTTAATTTCCTCCTTGATGTCTTCTAAAACCCATTGATCATTCAGTAACCTATTGTTCATTCTCCAAGTGATGCATGATTTTTCCTTCCTTCTTTTATCGTTGATTTTCAGTTTCATTCCATTATGATCAGATAAGATGCATGGTATTATCTCTACTCCTTTATATTGTCTAAGAGTTACCCTGTGACATAATATATGATCTATTTTTGAGAAGGATCCATGTGCTGCTGAGAAAAAAGTGTAACTGCTTGATGTTGGGTGGTATATTCTATATATGTCAATTAAGTCTAGGTTGTTAATTGTGTTATTGAGTTCTATCGTTTCCTTATTCAACTTTTGTTTGGAAGATCTGTCCAGTGGTGAGAGAAGTGTGTTGAAGTCTGCCATGATTATTGTATGGTGGTCTATTAGACTCTTGAACTTGAGAAGAGTTTGCTTGATGAACATAGCTGCTCCATTGTTTGGGGCATATATATTTATGATTGTTATGTCTTGTTGGTGTATGGTTCCCTTGAGCAGTATGTAGTGTCCCTCTTTATCCCTTTTGATTAACTTTGGCTTGAAATCTATTTTATTTGATATGAGTATGGACACTCCTGCTTGTTTCTGAAGTCCATATGAGTGATATGATTTTTCCCAACCTTTCACCTTCAGTCTATGTATATCTTTTCCTATCAAATGCATCTCCTGTAGGCAGCATATTTTTGGGTCTTGTTTTGTGATCCATTCAACTAGCCTGTGTCTCTTAATTGGTGATTTTAAGCCATTGACATTTAGGGTTATTATTGAGATATGGTTTGTTCTTCCAGCCATATTTGTTAATTAATGTTACTAAACCTGATTTGTTTTCTTCTTTGATTATTTTCCCCCCTTTACTGTCCTACCTCCCACTGTTGGTTTTCATTGTTATTTTCCATTTCCTCTTCCTGTAATGTATTGCCAAGGATTTTTTGAAAAGATGGTTTTCTAGCTGCAAATTCTTTTAAATTTTGTTTGTCCTGGAAGGTTTTAATTTCATCTTCCATCCTGAAGCTTAATTTTGCCGGATACACGATTCTTGGTTGGAACCCATTTTCTTTCAGTGTTTGAAATATGTTATTCCAGGATCTTCTAGCTTTCAGAGTCTGTGTTGAAAGATCAGCTGTTATCCTGATTGGTTTACCCCTAATTGTAATCTGCTTCCTTTCTCTTGTAGCTTTTAAAATTCTCTCCTTATTCTGTATGTTGGGCATCTTCATTATAATGTGTCTAAGTGTGGATATCTTAAGATTTTGCACATTCGGCGTCCTGTAGGCTTCTAGGATTTGGGATTCTGTCTCATTCTTCAAGTCTGGGAAGTTTTCTCGTATTATTTAATTGAATAGATTGTTTATTCCTTTGGTTTGTATCTCTATGCCTTCCTGTATCCCAATGACTCTTAAGTTTGGTCTCTTTATGTTATCCCATATCTCTTGGATGTTCTGCTCATGGTTTCTTAACAGTCTTGCTGAGCTGTCTATGTTATTTTCAAGTTGAAATACTTTGTCTTCATTGTCTGATGTTCTATCTTCTAAGTGTTCTACTCTGCTGGTAGTATTCTCAATTGAGTTTTTAAGTTGTTTTATTGCTTCCTGCATTTCTAGGATTTCTATTTGTTTGTTTTTTATTATCCTCTATCTCCCTGTATAATTGATCCTTTGCTTCTTGGATTTGTTTATGTAATTCCTTGTCAAAGTGATCTTTCATTGTCTGATTTTGCTGTCTCATGTCTTCCTTGAGACTCCAGATCATCTGAAGCATGTACATCCTGAATTCTTTATCTGACATTCCATCTGTTGCAGCTATTACCTCTTCTAAAGTTGAGTTGACCTGCATTGCTTGTGGTCCTTTCTTTCCTTGTCTTTTCATACTGCTCGTGTTTCTTTCTGCTTGGTAAAACTGTTGTGTTTTTGAAATTTTCCCCCTATTTATTTATATTGCTCTTGTATAGTTGAAAAAATCTCCCTTGCAATGCGGGTAGTGGCTGTGCTCCTCCTCCAATTGGGGTGATCTGTCTATCATGCTGGCGGGCCGCTAGGCTTGCTCTGCAGGTCGGTCGCAGGTCTGTCCACCCTGTGGGCGCGGGTGGCGGCTCTGCTCTGCCCCCACTCCAATTGTGGTGACGTAACTACCACGCCCTCGGGTCGTTGGGCCTGATTCGGATGTGGGCGGCGGCTCTGCTCGGCCCCTACTCCAATTAGTGTGACATGTCTACCACGCTGGCAGGCCTCTGGGCCTGATCCGCCGGTGGGTCGCAGGTCTGCCTACCTTGCGGACTCGGGCGGCAGCTCTGCTCGGCCCCCACTCCAAAAGGGGCTACCTGACTGCCACTCCGGCGGGTCGCTGGGCCTTTTCCGGACATGGGCGGCGGCTCTGCTCTGCCCCCACTCCAACCAGTGTGACGTGTCTGCCTTGCCGGCCGGCCGCTACACCCATTCCACCGGTGGGCCGCCGGTCTGCCTACCTTGCGAGCTCGGGCGGCGGCTCTGCTCGGCCCCCACTCCAAATGGGGTGACTTGACTGCCACGCCGGTGGGTCGCTGGGCCTTTTCTGGGCACAGGCAGCGGCCCTGCTCATCCCCCACTCCAATCCGTGCAACGTGTCCACCCTGCTGGCAGGCCACCGGGCCTGTCCCGCCGGTGGGTCGCAGGTCTGCCTGCCTTGCAGACTCGGGCGGCAGCTCTGCTCAGCCCCTACTCCAAATGGGGTGACTTGACTACCACGCCATCTGGTCGCTGGTCCTGATCCAGGCGTGGGCGGCTGCTCTCTTCGGCCCCAGCTGCAGTTGGGGTGACGTGGTACCACGCCGGTGGGTCACTTGGCCTGTTCTGGGTGCAGGCGGCAGCTCCACTCTGCCCCTCTGGCCCCCACAGCACCCAGCAGGACCCGGACCAAGAAGCAGTTTCCACGGGTTCCCCAGCCCTGGGCCAAAGCAGCTCCAGGAGCCTGAACCCGGCCGCTCCGAGCTCAGTGCACGCTCTGCTAGGACCAGGCTCCAAGAAGCAGTCTCCGCGGGTTCCCCAGTCCTGGGCCAAAGCAGCTCCAGGAGCCAGAACCCAGCCGCTCCGAGCTCGGTGCACGTTCTGCTAGGAGAAGGCTCCAAGAAGCAGTCTCCACGGGTTCTCTAGCCCTGAGCCTGAGCTATCTGTCTGTGAGACGCAGGCAAATAACAGCCTGAAATCACCTGTTCCGTAGCTGAATGAGCTGAGATCAGTAGAAAACAGGGATGATTACGTCAGCTCTCCAAGATGGCGGCCACTGGCCTCCTCCGTGGTCCGGCCGGTGTGGAGAACCGAACTGGACCGCTTCCCTCCTCTGTCTCAAACCCAGAACTAAGCACTGAGCACAGCCATTGCACCGCTGGTAGGAGCCCACAGAATCCGCAGCGCTGCACCTTCTTGCCGCCATCTTGCCGCTTCCCAGCGCGCGCCGGACTCCAGCCGAGGGGCTATCTGCCGAACAAGCAGTGCGACCCTCCGTGTGGAGAAATCGCCCGCGCCCAAGCCCCCGCAGCCAATCCTCGCGCGATGAAAATCCCTCCACTCCCATTTATCCCATGTTAAATGGGGTATTTGGCAGTGAGCTCACTCCTAATCAAAGGACAGGGAAATGTTTATAAAAACAATAACAACTCAAAGTGTGTATAATCTAAAATGTGTAAATTTAAGTCACTATTAAAAAATTCACAATTAGTTTATTCATTCTTCAAAACAACAATAATAAGATCAGTATCACCATTTTCAAGGTAAAGAAACCCATGGTCCATGAGCTTAGCCCAAATTCATGAAACCTGAGTACACAAATTTAGCCAAATTCACTGATATGAGAGTTAAATTCTATCTATCCAGACTATCCTAGTGCTAGTCTTCACTGTATAAAAGTTAATTTAGTGCTGGCTATAGAAATAAGGATCTGTGTTAGGTACTGTAAGAACAATAATATCACCAGGCTCAGGGGCATGTGCCTGTAATCTCAGCAACTTGGGAGGCTTATAAAGGGGGATGTCAAGTTCTAGTCCAACCTAAGTAACTTTGCAAGACCCTGCCTCACAATAAAGACTAAACAGGGTTTGAGGAGAGATGTAACTCAGTAGTAAAGTGCTACTGGGTTCTATCCCTAGTACCAAAAAAACCTAATTAATTAATTAATAATAAGTAGAAAGGAATGGGGATGTAGGTCAGTAGTAAAGTACCCCTGTATCAATACTCAGTAGTGGAAAAAAATAAAGACAAGGGGTAAAAAATTAATGGCATAAGACATGATTTTTGTTTACAAGTAGTTACAAAGGAAGGAAGGAAAGATATGTACTGTTAAAATGCCCATTTTGTTACACACATTTAAATCTTTTTTTTATCTTTTTAGCAAAAGGAGAAAATTACTTTTTAGCTTGTTTATTGAAAATTTGAAGCAGAAAATAAAAAATAAAGATCTTTACACAAGTTCATTAAGTTTCATACTTTAAGGACTAAAATATCTTTGTACAAAACTATTTCTGTTTTATTTATACACCAACCAATCATACTTTTATTTCAATTATTTTTTAAAAGCAATAGCAACCATCTTTTAAATAGTTACAAAGAACTATTAAAAATCTCTTTTTTTATTGGTTGTTCACAACATTACAAAGCTCTTGACATATCATATTTCATACATTAGATTGAAGTGGGTTATGAACTCCCAATTTTACCGCAAATGCAGATTGCAGAATCACGTCGGTTACACATCCACAATTTTACATAATGCCCTATTAGTAATTGTTGTATTCTGCTACCTTTCCTATCCCCTACTATCCCCCCTACCCTTCCCTCACATCTTCTCTCTCTACCCCATCTACTGTAATTCAATTCTCTCCTTGTTTATTTTCCCATTCCCCTCACAACCTCTTATATGTAATTTTGTATAGCAATGAGGGTCTCCCTTCATTTCCATGCAATTTCCCTTTTTTTCTCCCTTTCCCTCCCGCCTCATGTCTCTGTTTAATGTTAATCTTTTCTTCCTGCTCTTCCTCCCTGCTCTGTTCATAGTTGCTCTCATTATATCAAAGAAGACATTTGGTATTTGTTTTTTAGGGATTGGCTAGCTTCACTAAGCATAATCTGCTCTAGTGCCATCCATTTCCCTGCAAATTCCATGATTTTGTCATTTTTGATTGCTGCTTAGTACTCCATTGTGTATAGATGCCACATTTTTTTATCCATTCATCTATTGAAGGGCATCTGGGTTGGTTCCACAGTCTAGCTATTGTGAATTGTGCTGCTATGAACATCCATATGGCAGTATCCCTGTAGCATGCTCTTTTAAGGTCTTCAGGGAATAGTCCGAGAAGGGCAATAGCAGGGTCAAATGGTGGTTCCATTCCCAGCTTTCCCAGGAATCTCCATACTGCTTTCCAAATTGGGCGCACCAAATTGCAGTCCCACCAGCAATGTACAAGAGTACCCTTTTCTCCACATCCTCGCCAGCACTTGTTGTTGTTTGACTTCATAGTGGCTGCCAATCTTACTGGAGTGAGATGGTATCTTAGGGTGGTTTTGATTTGCATTTCTCTGACTGCTAGAGATGGAGAGCATTTTTTCATGTACTTTTTGATTGATTGTATAGCCTCCTCTGATAAGTGTTTGTTCAGGTCCTTGATTTACCTACACACAGAAAAATAAAAGTAATCATGTAGAATTAGAAAGATGAATAAAATACTGTCTCAGATTAAAAAAGCTTAGGACATTGTCTGAGAAATATAGCTACTTGAGAGACATATATACTGGAAGAGGGGCAGGGGTTCCTGGAATCTAGAGCCCAAGAGCACATTATGGAAAAACCTAAATGTCAGGAATTGAGATTGATTGTGAGGCCCGTGGGGACACTAACGACATCATCAGTGAGGGAGAAGGCAGAACCAGAACAAATATCTTAACCACAGTCTCTCACTGCCCTCCTGTTGGCATGTTCCCTTTTCTGAATCCAACCTGATGCCATCAATCAAAGGAAACTATCACTGAAGTACGTAGTCCTGAGTCCTCAGCAGAGTACAGTGTACACCTGGATACACAAAGGAGGTCACAGACAGCACACTGGCCCAAATACATGAAGAGCTGAAGGAAAACAGACTTGAAGGCCAGAGTTTTTACAGATTCCCTTTTCAATTATTTATTTGCTCTTTATTTCAGGATTTTTATCTCTAATACTAGATACTGTGTCCCTTTTTGTTCTGAGTTGTTAGAATAGTTTTGCACTATTTTAGATAATTCAAGAGTTAACTAAAGTGATGTTGATTTAAAAAAAATCATTTACACTAATACACTTTGAAATCAAATCTAGTATGTTTGCACTGAGGTTGACATGGGAAAAAACGAAACAAACCTTGTAATCATCACACATATTACCTGCTTATACTCCTAGGTTTCTCACACAATTTTATAGAATTAATTGTACAAGGTCCAAAGTGGCATGAAGAAACAATTGACATGTTAAGAGTATCCTTTCCTATTAGAATATTCACAGATATTGAAGAAAACATTGCACTTTTAAAGCTTTGATGAATATTGTAATTTAAACAAATGAACATAATAATGTATAGTGAAATTATCAAACTTTATAAATAATACCTAAATTATCAGGAAAAGTTACCAATGTCCTTTATATTTGGTTGTCCATCATAGTTATACAAAGTAGTGGTGTTCATTTTGACAGATTCATAAAAGCATATAACATAGTTTAATCCATTGCAATCCCCAGTACTTCCTCTTCCCTGCTTTATATTACTGTATTGCAAAAGAAATAAGTGATTCATCATGATAAAATTGTTTTAACCTTGGAGATATTCAAACAAAGATATGCCTAAAATACCTTCAAAGTTTGCAGTTAGCCTGATAGCTCACAGAAAAATTCACATTGTTTGTTTAAAAACTGTAGTTGATTTGATGATTACATATACATATTACTCAAAAGACAAAAAAAAGTTAATTTAGCTTTAATTTATTACCCATTTATTAATATTATTATTTATTTTATTTAACATATAATTAGTATTGTCTCATCAGAAATTCAACAAATGTAGACTCAATTAATCAAGGAGCTTCAGATTGGCATAAGAGTATTACTGACATCTAGTGGCCAAACTAAATACATTTCTTGAACAAATAAATGAGGGTCCTTTACATGAGCAATCTAGTGAACTAAAAGGGTAACTGCTATTGGTCCATCTGATATTTAATCTGGTTTTGAGCACCAATAAATTCTATTTCAAATAAGTCATAATAATGATGTTCATTTCAAAAAGAGTATGGCTCTGTTTTCAAACACACTGCTACTCAAGCCACATGTATTCTTTCACTTGTTAGAAAAATTATGTGAAATGTATATTGTCTTTTTTATGACTCCTGGGTGTCTCTGACATCCAGGTGTTAACTTCAAATATAAGGTTGTTAAAAATTATAAAAATTACCAGTGTTTGTTTATCAATAAATGCCTAATAGTTTCTGAGAACTTTGCAAGAATTACATTATTATATCATTACAGAAATCCTACATGTTGACATAATATTTTCTCATTTTCCATGTGAGCAAACCAAAACGAGGACTTAGAATGACACATGAAGTAGATCAAAATCGTAGAACAAATTAAGTGGATCAGAAGTCATATTTTTAATCTGTACACTAAACTTATTCCCTTTATGTATATATATATATATATATATATATATATATATATATATATATATATATATTTATTTATTTTGTGTTTCTTTAAATTAATAACATATAGAGAGTTAGAGTCACTAAATGCTCATGAAAATCATGTAATATAATTCTTACAGTTATAAACCTTGATATATATATATATATATATATATTTCAAGGATTAGAAACAAGTTCAAATCATATCTCTGCCACTTATGCATGTTTCTGAGTTGACTTTGAGGAGTTTCTGGGTTTTCCTACAGTGCTCTGTTTTTGCCTGTGCTGTCTCTCTGCCAAAAGTAACACACTGGGATTTAAGGTGTTGGTGTGAGGCCACTATTCCTTTGGCTGACTAGACTTATGGGACCTGTTCAGGAAATAGCACTCACTAGAGGTTGCACAGATAGCAAGTGACTGGGAACCAGAAGTCTCTGACTAGAAAACAGAGCTCTATCCTTGGGGATATGAAAATCCTCTATCCCAGGTCCAGAGACATAACCTGCTTCTGAAGGCTTTTCCCAGGGGACTAGAGTGGCTGTCAAATTTCTTGGCCCTGGCTTGTGAGAACTCAGTCACATTCAGTTTGCAGTCTGTGGCATACAGTCCTTGAGGAATGACTTCTCAGATGCTGGGCAGAGGTAGGTGAGTCAGCTCCCCTGGTTTTGTTGAAAGGGGGCTCCAGTGACAATAACCAAAGTGATCCCAGGAGTGATAGAGCTCCAGTGAATCAGCCAGTGCTTCTGTAGAGGGCCATTTCCAAGGTCTTCAGGAAAAGACAGAGGAGTCACGTTGAGAATAATCTGGATCAATTGCCACAAAGCAGACACTACACAGAAGCACACAGCAAAACATGCACAGTGACAAACAAGCAATCCAGTTTTAGCAAATGCAGGAGCATATGCGTAGACACAAACATATGAACAAATGTTATTATATGAGAACACTCATGGTAACCTACCAGTTGGCCTGATTGAAGTTTTTTTCTCTCTAAATCCTTTCATTTTGTCACTCAGAAGAGAAGCTCTTAATAGTCATTCCAGGAGGAGAAGGTTTATCGACTATACAAAAATGGAGAACAGATGGTTTGCGGGATGGGAAGCCTGTGAGCCTGGGTAGAGAGGTTATTAAATATTCTGCCTCTGAGGTTGGAAGGCAGTCATTAGAAAAAGTTCAACATAGCTGAACTGGGGAATTGAGTATCTGAAAAGGGAAGAGAGGTTCAAAAAGGAAAAGGAAGAGAGAGGCACAGAAAGTTATGGTGGAAAAAGACAACATGCATGAAAGTGCATATTAAACAGAAAAAAAGTACAAAGTATATAAAGGTGAAAATTATTGCACTAGTAGTTGTCACAATGATGGTAGCAGTTCGCAGAGAAGTAGTGACATAATAGAACTTTATTTTATTTTTTTCTGCTGTTGCTAAGCTTATTGAATATTCTGAATTTGTCATATATTTAGAGTATCAAAGGAAATTTTAGAAAGAATATTAATAAATAAGAGGATTCTAATAACATCAGAAATCTTGTTTGAGACCAGGAAGCAAAATATTGCAATACTAGGATTTAAGACGCATGAATTCAAGAACTTTGACTAAATGGCTGGTGTACACCTGCATTTGGAGCAGCACCTGCCACAGCATGCTATAAATGTTTCTCTTATGGGAACTTCTGTAATATACTTGATGGGGTCAGAAAATGGTAGTAGTGGTTAAGTTTTCAGATAATTCTTAATATAGGAGGTGGGAGACTTAAGTGACTAGAAGCAGCTAGAACATGTAACAATATATAAGGTTTTAGGATGTTGGCACATGAGCTATGTTGCATATTAAAAACAATATAATAAATAAATACATGTGAAATTAACATCAACCCCCACCCACTCATTCTATGTGCTGTCACAAGGCGCCAATGGGATTTCTAAAATATATATACATATAAACATACAAGATATATATACATATATAAATTTTTGAGGATGCATCTATACATACCCTCAAACCCTTTTCCTTATCCCCTCATGGAGTTCTGCTCCCTTCTCCCGTCTCATAGCATGTAATCACTGCTTCCCAATCTCAATAATTAATCTCATTAATAATTAAGGTCAATATGTTGATCCATCAGATGTTTTTCAAAATGGAAAAATATGAAGGACTTTTGGTGAAAAGAAATGAATTAGGGGGGAGTTATGGTAAGAGATATACTATTAAATCAGTATCAGTAGGAGGAAAGAAAAACTGATTGAACAGCAGTTTCTGAAGATTAAGCCTACAAAATTATTTTTAATTTGACCTGCTCTGGACAACCTCCATCACTAGCAGTAGGGTACACCATAATGTCATCTTCAATCCAATGTCAGTGATAAACTTGTAACTGATTTGGCTACATGTATGCTTCCTGACTTTAATACACTTTTGACAGTGCAAGCAGATTACGGTTTTTGAATTGCAGTTGAATCATGTTACACTGAAGCTTAAAGCTTACATTCTTTTCCATTGTTCTTAGCAAGATAAAACTTGTTGGATAACCACAAGAGCCTACATTCTGGTTTTCTATCCCCTCTCATCTCATCTATTCTGTGCCTTCTTTCTCAGCCAGGGTCACGCTGACCTTCCATTCCTTCATCTTTGCCTTGTCATTCCTCACCACTCAAATCTTTTCCCATTCTTTTCCATAAACTAGATTTTTTTGTCCCCGACTCACCCTTCCATGTATCCATTCTCATCCTTCTGCTGTCAATTTAGCCAAAGCTCCTCAAGAAATCATTCCCCAAAAATAATGACCAGGTTAGTTAAGCCCCTAGTGTACAGCAACTCCTCTTTGCAATCCAGTTGCCACTTAAATGATCTGATTAGTGTTGGTCCTCCTCACTAACCTATTTGACCCACAAGAGCAGGACCAGTATGTCTAGCTCCTTGAGCATTGATACTGTGAATGCAGTGATTATCTAGTATTTAAGTGCACTTGAATGAAGAATTGATGAGTGTTTAGAACTGAAGAGTGAGGAAATGTAGAGAAGAGGAAAGTACTGAGGATGTCTCCAGGGTTTCTTTCCTGGAACAATGTGTGTATCACACAATTAAGTAGGGTTGAGGTAAATGGAAGAGGAATGGTTTCAGAGTGGAGATGATTAAGTTGAAATGACCTTTATTAAATAAGATGTTACATATGTGAAAGTTGTTTTGTAAGCAGCTAATGAAGCCTGGGGCCATAGTTTGCAACCCCAGAAGATGAAGATTTCACTTGCTTCTGTAATGAATTTGATTTAAAAAGAAAACAAAACTATTTCAACATCCAACACAGGACAAAGGCTACCTTAGACATTAAACCTAGAAATATTTTTTCATTGATAAGAGAATTACTAGAAATTTTTCATTTGCCGAGTTTAATTATGAAAAGATTACTGAGGTTATTGGGAGTTAATTCACTGTGACGGTGTTAGTGGGCAAATTCAAATTCTGACACCAAAACTAGTTTAAAACTTTAAGGAAACAATACAATTTTCCAATGCTAATACATTTTTTCTTTTTAGTTTTTTAATAGGTTCCCACTTATACATAACATTAGAATTTATTTTGACAGAATTATAAATGCATGGAGTACAGTTTGCTCCAATTCAGTGGCCAGTACTTACCCTTGCCCTCTGCCTCCTCTCTCCCCTGTTCCCTACTGATCTGTCCATTTATCTACATTATTTTTATTAGTATCTTGTGGCATAATGGTAAAATTCACTGTAATATATTCATATGGGTATATGGAAAAGTTAGGTCAGATTCATTCCGTTCTTTTTCCCTTACCCCTACTATCCATTCTCCATCTCAATTTCCTTTTTCCAAAGCTAATATCTTTAGAAAATATAGTTCTTGTAATAAGTATAGCCTAAAGGTTAAAAAGAACAACCATTTGACTGAATGTAGCATATTACAGAAGAGGACATGAATTTAAAGTCATAGAGAGCTGTGAAAGTATAAAACGAAATTTAAACCTTGCTACTTTTGCTGGTTTTTATCATTGTGTTTCTAATGCAGCCAAATTTAGGTATTCCTTATTCATTCTTATTTTGCTGATAAGAAAAAATTATTTAGCTCTAGAATTTAAGTTTTTTCTCCTAAGTTCTTTCTGCAGCTTCTTCATTGATATAACTAATATTATTAGGATGTATAACCTCTATTTTAATTTAATATTTATAATTAACATAGAGAAATTAAACATGTGGTTGATCTTTCTAGAAGGTTAGATTGGAGGAAGTATGAAGACTGAAAAACCACATAAAACAATGTGGAAATAGCTCAGAAGAACAAAGTTGGTCAGATGTTTCATATCAGTAAAAATAAAAATAGGTAAAAAAATAAAAAGTTGAACATGGATATAAATAGAACTTTCCAAAATTGAGCCAATGGGACATAGTAACTATACATGGAACTTCTCAAGATATGTCACTGCCTAGATACAACTAGCCCAGTCTCTATCTGAATCCCACCTATAACCCTATCGCAGAGCATACATTGTCGAGTTTCTAATAATGTCCTACCTAGATTCATGCGCACCTAAGCACCACATTATTTTACAGCTTGCCTCCATGTCATAGGGGAAACTACAACATAAGTAGAACACAAGGCACCAGACATCTTCAATTATGATAGTAAATTATCCTGCAGCCAACTTAGACATATGATTTCCCATCCCTATCCCTATATCAGAAACTAGCTACAGAATTAATACAAACTAGACTGTTCTCAGGTTGAGGCAAGTATTTAGCCTTGGTCTTGCTCTAACTTTTAAAAAGACAGAGACATTGCCACTGTCACTTCCCTGGTAGTATGAAGGGATTGTCCATTTACATAACATGACATGAAAAAGAATAAATTATAAAGGCTCTGAAAACTATCTGGGTGAATCCAGTGTTTTCTGTTCAGCTAAGGAATGTAAAGTGGTGAAGGACACAATGTTTTAGTTCTAGGAAGGAGCATTGTTTTCTTGAAATTATATAAAAACACCCAGTTGCATCTAAATGTTGTAATTCCATCCCAAGTTCAGATCTAAATATCAGTTATCCAATCATCCACTTTTTCTGGATTTTCTCACAGATAGCTTCTTCTTAATTTCTCAGGAATATTTTGCAGGAAAATATCATTGCTCAAACCACTAGACAGGTTGGTTTATCATCTCCCCCTCAATCACAGTTTCACAATCTGATGATATTTTACACACACACACACACACACACACACACACACAATCTCAGTTATTCTTTACATCATCATTAGTAATTATAATCAACAGTTAGTATTTGCTAATTTAATACCATATGCAGTGTCTTCCTTAGAGACTGACGGGACAAAAGAGATGGAAAGTTCAGGATTGTTGTTATATTCACAAAATTTACAAGTGGATTTTCTATAGATGAGGAAAATATTTCAAAGCAAATGTATCTGTTAACTGTCCTTGATATTCCCTCTCTAGGTCTCCTCTGCTGTGTTATGGAAGTAAAGAATAGACGTCCCATTTCTCCAAGAAATAGGCAACATGCTATGACAGAAGTCAGGGTCTGTCCCTGGAAGCAAGAAATCTTCTGTCAGAAATGTTTCTATAACCAATTCCCACCAACATGCTCCAGATCAACAGCACACAGTTCCACCCGTCCTCCTTTCTTATGATAGGTATACCAGGGTTGGAAGATGTGCACATGTGGATCGGCTTTCCTTTCTTTGTAGTATATCTGATAGCCCTGCTGGG
Organism: Spermophilus citellus; assembly: GCF_964194105.1. NCBI lineage: Eukaryota > Metazoa > Chordata > Mammalia > Rodentia > Sciuridae > Spermophilus > Spermophilus citellus. The sequence goes on from NC_138183.1 coordinate 199,002,654, forward strand.
GAACATCATTATCTTGTTTGTGATTCAGACTGAACACAGGCCCCATCAACCAATGTTTTACTTTCTGGCCATGTTGGCCTGCACTGATCTGGGCTTGTCCACAGCCACCATCCCCAAGATGCTAGGCATTTTCTGGTTCAATCTCAGAGAGACTGTGTTTGGTGCCTGAATCACACAGATGTACACCATCCACATATGCACTGGCCTGGAATCTATGGTGCTGACAGCCATGGCCATAGATCGCTATATTGCCATCTGCAAACCCCAACATACACCATGATCCTAACCAACAAGGTGATAGCCATTCTGTGCATAGTCATCTTAGTTAGGAATTTGGTGTTAGTGACTCCTTTCATCTTTCTCATCCTGAGATTGTCTTTCTGTGGTGTCAGGATTATCCCCCATACCTACTGTGAACACATGGGTTTGGCAAAGTTAGCTTGTGCCAGTATTAGGGTCAACTTTATTTATGGCTTCATTGCTTTCTCAGTGGGATTCATTGACCTTTCAGTGATTGGATTTTCTTATATTCAAATTCTCCAAGCAGTCTTCCATCTCCCATCCTGGAATACATGGATGAAGGCACTCAGCACCTGTGGCTTCCATGTCTGTGTCATGTTGGCCTTCTACCTGCCAGCCCTCTTTTCCTTCATGACATATCGCTTTGGCCACAATGTCCCCCACTATATCCACATACTTTGGGCAAATCTGTATGTGGTTGTTCCCCCTGCCCTTAATCCTGTTATCTATGGGGTCAGGACAAAACAGATAAGAGAGCGAGTACTAATGATGCTTCATCCTAAAAGCCATTGACATTTAGCCCCAAGAGTATCTTCCACAGTAGTCCAATAAGGAAATAATGAGATCACACCAGATGTAAACACTGGAAATATTTTTGTTAAACTTCCCTAGTAAGTCAATAATGAGATCATAAATAGCAGGAACATTTTGTTTAACTCCTCTGACATTCCTACACAAGCCAATCACATTATGTGTCCCTCCATTGCCCATATCTCCAGTACACCCATTGAAAGGCATAGCATAGAGATTCCACAACAAACTCTCTACTATCATCCATGAAGAGTAAAAATAATGTTCATGTTTAAATCTACTGGTATCTCAAAATTCCTGAAGGGAGTAAGAGGTTTTGCAAAAACTTGTTGCAGCAATAAGTACCTTGAACAACTTCCTCCCACCTGGAGATTTTCTCCATTCACATTCACAAGGTCAAGTTTATGGGTAGAAAAATGATGTGGGATTTCTTGTAAACCAACTAAAATACAGTGTCCAGAAAAATTAACTGATAATCTTAAATTTTACGTACACATTCGGGTTCTGGACTTATCTAGAAGTTTGACCAGAGAATTATAGTGAAAACTCTTTGAACATCAATATCCCTGTCCATAAAATGTTATAAAATAATATTAATTCAGTACTAGGAACTTGAAAATACTGTAGTAAAAATCTTCACAGCTTGTAAAACATTAAAAGATTTGGAAAAAGAGTACATACTAAGGTAGTGTTGTTGTGCCTTCTAGCACTGCTTCTAGATTTAGCTTACTAAATCCAGTTTCAGTGCACAGTCCCTAGTCCCAAAATTGATAATCTTTGTGGTCCTCTCAGCCCTTACCTTCAGAGACACTCTCAGGCAGGAGGAATAAAGCCTTGACTAGTTTAAAGTTCTCTATCTGGGCTTGAGGGATCAGAGAAAACCTTTGCTTAACAATCCTCCTTGAGATGAGCTTTGGGAAAGACTGCAATGGTGGCTCCTGCAAGAGCATAAAGTTATTCTCACTAGGGTGTGGAAGCTAAATAAGAGCATTGATTCTTTGGGTATTCTAGGAGCTGCAAAAACATGAAACTGACTTCTAATTGAAAATAATACCCTGGTTGAAACTCAGGGTGCATTGAGCAGAAATACACAGAGAATGGGACTAAGGTAACAGTCAATGTAAACTGAAAGAGGAGAAAGAAAAATTTGAAGAACTGAAACAAAGACACAAAGAAAAAAATGGTCAGGAAATCTGTATTTTTTCCCCCAGTGCTGGGGATCAAACTCAGGACTTCCCATACACCAGGGAAGCACAAATCCTTAGCCCTTAATTTTCTAAACAGAAAGTTTTAAATACCAGAAAGAAGAGCTCAAAAGACTAAAATCAAAACATAACAAAAACTGAAGATGACAAAAGAGTCATTTCAGATTGTCTTCCAAATAAATGTCAAGACAATATAGCTTTTTAAATTTGTTTTATTGTTACATATGAATTACTCTGAATAGTGGGTTTCATTGTGGCATATTCATGCATGTACATATCATAATTTGAGTTTCCTATACTATATTAACTGTTCCACAGAACTACAAAATTCAAAAACTTGCAAACTCAGTTTCAAAAATTAAATTATCCTTATGGCAAAATCAGAAAATAAACAATAAAACAAAACAGAATAACTTAATAGAGAAAAAATTTATCAAGAGAAAAAGATACATAGGTTAACCCGACATATGAATATAGATAAAATTATAAATTTTACATCAGTTTGCTTGTATATATTTTATTAACTTTTAAATTAATTACCACCTTATAATTGTAGATATTTTTGGAATACAGTGTGATATTTCATACATGTGTGGATTTTCTAATGATCAGAACTGACTGATACATCCATAATCCTATTTATCATTTCTTGTGTTGGGAACATTCAACACCCTCTCTAGTAGCTATTTTGAAATATACAATTAAATGCTGTCAGCCATAGTTACTTACTGTGCTAGAGATCATTACACATTATACCTTCTGTACAATTGGACACCTGTACCTTTTAATTATCCTCTATCTCCCCCTATTCTCCACACTTCCGAGACTCTGCTAACCACTATTCTACTCTCTATTTCTATTAGGTCAACGTTTTATCTTCATATTTGAGGAAGAGTGTACGGTATTTGTCTTTCTGCACCTGGTTTATTTCATTTAATAAGTGTCCTCAAATTGGTGCCAATGACACAATGTCATGATTTTAATGGCTGAATAACATTCCTTTGTGTATTTATACCACCTTTGCTCTGTCCATCCACTCACCAATGAACACTTCGGTTTATTCATACCTTGGATATTGTGAATACTACGGCAATAAACATACGAGTGCAAATATGTCTTCAACATACAGATTTCCTCACCTTTGGATATGTACCCAGTGGTGGAATTACTGTATCCGGTGGTAATTTTCTGAGGAACTTCCATACTGTTTTCTATAATGGCTCTACTAATATATGGTCCCATCAAATGAGTTATCAGATTTCCTTCTCTGAATTCTTGACTGACGTTTTTTACTTTTTATTTGTCATTCTAATTGGAGTGAGACAATATTTCATGGTGGTTTTGATTTGTATACAAATTGTTTTAAATTAAGTTTATCCCTATTACAAAACCAAATGAAAAGAGCTGGACAGATTGTGGAATGTCTGACTCTAAAAGTTAGCTACCCAATATGTGCAGAGTTAACTTTGAGGGGAATTAGAGGATGATTTCAAGAAGCTAGTCAATAGTCCACAAGAAATGACCCTAGGCTATAGAGGCCCATAGGCAACAATTTTTTAAAATTCTCTGAGCCAAGTAAATTATTTTTTATAAAATTAACACAAAACCAGCAATTATATGTACATGTGTTCCAAAGACTGGGCACTGATTTGAGATTAAGATCCATGGACAGTTTTGTATAATGGGCTCCAATTTGACTAGCAGCAAACATTTAGTTATTGCTCATTAGCATTTTCCCCCCAAACATACTGAGAAGCCTATTTTTAGGGATTAGTAAAAATAATATTAATAATTATAATAATAATAACAACAACATTGAACCACCAACAAGAACCTCTAAGGGCTTTACAAACATTCTCACATTCATTTTTTCCAGTAAATAAACAAATTAGAAATATAATATTCTAATAATTTGTGCAATTTGTCCAGTGTCAAGACATGGAAACAAAATTCTGTCCTACCCAAATTCTAGGCTTGAATCCTTTATTACAAGGAAGGCGACTAGTCAGAAAAAAAGAAATCATTACCACAAGTTCAGCCATATATTTTACCTGCAGGTACTAATGGAGTAAATTATGATAAAGTTAAGAATAATCAATCTTTCTGGATGCACACACAAGTGGATATCCAATGAAATGCTATAATACACATGTGGATATGAGGGATAATGAGGGGAGTGGGAAGAGGGAAGAGTTTAAAAAGGGAGGAAAACCCAAGGTCCATAAAAAGAACAAGTTTACAACTCCCTACTAAAATTCTATTACTTTGTTACTTTTGCTCTTGCAATAAATTTTTTAGCTTGCTTTAAAAAAAAAAAAGAATGTGTCAAAAGAACAAGAATAGGACTCCCTGAAAATTTCACTGAAGTGGTTATTTCCCTAGATACAGAAAAATTAAGAAGCTTCTTGGAGTGTATTATAATTACTATGAGCTATCAGTGTAGGAGGACACATGGTTGCATTTGTATGCAGTGTGTCTACTCTTTATCAGTACCTTTCTGGAAATTTGGAACTTAGTGCCCATAGGCATTTGCATTAGAACCTTCTTGACTTCAGGTTTTGCTTGTGTGTAAACAATCACTACTTTTATTTCCTAAGTATCACGTCTTCCTCATTCAACTGGTGCAAGGTGATCAGCTCAGACTCTCCCTAACACCTTCAGTGGCAATAGTAACTCTACCTTGTGAAGGATAAGACATCAAGAGCTAAGAGCATAGAGGAGAGATTTCTCCCCTGAGAATAAGAAAATGTTGGACTCCTGATTCTTCAGCCTCTTCAGGGCCAGCAAGGCCACCTTTCTCTGGAGAAGCAGAAGCAGCTGAATTTAAACATCAATTCTCCTTTCTGAGAAGCAGAGTATAGAATATTGAGTCAGATTCAGGAACATTTTTTTTTCAGTTGCAATCTTTTTTTATTTGTTTTAATTAGTTACACCTGACAGTACAATGATCTTGACATATCGTACATTTGAGTCAGATGGGATATAATTTCTCATTTTTCTCAGTGTACAGGTTGCAGAATTACATTGGCCATGCAGTCACGTATATACCCACAGCAATAATAATGTCTATTTTATTCTGCTGTCCTTCCATTCCTCCCTTCCCCTCCCCACATTCAGGAACATTTTTGCCTGACAGAGTCTGGCAACATGGGAATACGAAGGCATCAAGTCACCACTCTGATGTTAGACACCTGCCTAGAACAGGGGTTGTGATGTGATGAGAGCTGGGCTTGCAACTGGGAAAGCTTTGTGGTTGAAGGCTGGGGATCAGGTTTGAAAGCAAGTAGAGAAGAGCCCTTCACCAGAAAATTGTCCCACTACCCTGAGGCAGCTCTGCTATGAGGGAGCCCAAGTTAGTCATATGGAGAAGGCTCGGAGAAAGGCCAATGCCTAGCCATTCTGTTGTGTTTGAGCCATTCCAACCAAGGAGCCAGACCTATGAGTAAAGAAGCCATATTGGGCACTCCATCTACAGTAGATGCCCTGGGGTCCTAGAATGTAACTCAGGGTTACATGGTGCAAGGATATCAACTCAGACTCTCCCTAACACATTGTTTTAAAAAAATGTGGGAAAACTGAAGAAACAGAAGAAGGTAAAAGAATGTGACTGGGAGAAATTAAGCAACTAGGATAAAGAGGATCAAAAAAGGCAAAAGACGGAGAGGAAAGGACATGAGGATGAAAAGGGGTAGAAGTTCACTGTAAGCTCTGATCCCCACCTCACCCCAGAAACAGCAGAAGCAGAAGGAAGGAGGATCTTTGGATGCCCAAACTATAGTCCATGTTTCTCTGAAGGAGGCTCAATGGTAAGGAACCAGATTGTCTTGGAAGAATATGTACAGAGCAGAAGGCTGATGTCAGAGCAGGGATTCCACTCACTGAACCAGTTTCAATAAACCCATTTCCAGATTCAAGATAATGAAATCACACAAGATATGGTAACCTGACTGGCTTGCTACTTTGTGAGATCATCTTTTAGATAAGCCAGAATAAGTGGTCAAGTGGTGATAAAAGGTAAAGTTTAAAATTCCCATAGACTTCAGCTTCTAGCTAAGATGGAGTAAAAGGTACTGAATTCGCATTAATAACTGGGAAAAAAAGAGCAATCAAAACTGAGTGAGATATATTAACTAATGGTTCTAATACAGCAGACAACATGCAAGTGAGAACAGAGACCCCTGCGATATGGGAAACAAGTGAGGCAGTTGCTCCAGTTTGCTGCCTTGACTCAGTTCCCAGGCTACCGTGAGGGAGAAGGGATGGAACTTAGGTGGGATTCAGTGGAGTCCCTGAATTGAAGAGGTCTAGTTGGAAGTATTTAAAGAAGAATAAAGCTACAGTTAACAGGGCAGAGTTCTGGGGAAGAAAGAACTGCACACAGAGAGAATGGTCACAATCTTCAAAGAATCCTCAAGTAATGAGTGTAACAAATGAGGAAGCTACATGAGGTAGGGGGAGAAACTACAGTACCCTAAGGATTAAAAAAGAGAGTATCCAACTCTCACATGGGCCTAAAGAATAGCCATTCTACCAGCCAGCAAAGGAAAAAAAAAACATAATTCATGAGGCTTCAAACAGAATACTCAAAGGAATCTTTCTTCAGTTCTGAATCAAAACTAGTTCTAGACCAAAATTTGTTCTAGTTTGTGCTAACAGAGCCCAAAAGTATAAAATTGTTTCCAAGTAACTTACATGCATTCAGAGAAAATATTAAGAATATTTGCAGAATTAAAACTAAATTAAATATAGTATCTAAGCAAAATCCAAAATGTGTGATATACAATAAAAATTTTCTAGAAATGAACATAAGTAGAAAATAAACCACAAATAGGATGAGGAAGGAAATTAATTGGTCAAAATTAGCAAATTAGAAAACAAAAACATTGAAGCAATAAAACTGAATCCCATATATTCAAAAACATTAAGTAGAGTCATAGAAGACATTCAGAAGACAAGGAAAACTGCCAAAGATGAAAAGGTAGATTGATGGCATCAAGGGTAGATTATTACTGCATAAAGAAAAAAAGTTGGATTTGCTTCATTAAATTGAAAGATTCCTGCTGAATAAATTGCAGCATACACTATGATTTTCATGGTATTTTTAAAGGTCCATGACAAATGCCATGAGGAGTTAACTTTGATTCATTCAATTGAATAGGCTGTACCTATCTAATAAGCATGTGCCAGAAGCCCACAGAACTTCTGAAGGAGTTTTTGGAATATGCAAAAGGTTCTGAATGTGCACATGTAAATGAGCATGAACATACGTAGATGAGTAAATAAACTTTCTACCCAGGAGACCACCTGTTGCACAGTATTGGGCTAAATTACCAGGAGAGCATTCAGAAAGAAAGAAAATCACTTTATTTTTTCATCCACCTGCCTAACCTAGGAGGACCTTTTAGGCCCAGGGGAAGGGGAATTGAGAAGTTCAAAAAAGGTAGTGTCCCTGAGCATCTAGAGTATAATTATCTGCAGATACCTCTGGAACCAACCAGAGCCTCAATTCCTGTGAACCTGACCCCATGCTTCATCTCTTCTGTAAGGGAATCTTAGCACAGGTTGCTGTACTGAGTTTAACCAGAAGACAAGACACCTATCTCAATCTGTTTTTCTTTCCTGAGTCAGTACTGCTGAAGTAGTCTGAAAAGGGAGAAATACAGACCATCTCCTCATCAGGTAAAGAGGCACAAATGGGTGTCTGTGCTGTGGGACCTTCTCTGCTTGTCCTCCTCTGGGAACTCTGTAGCACCAGAAATATAACAGCTGGAGTTTGTCCAAAGGATATTAATAGCAGGTAGAAGAACTAGGAAGTGCATCCTCTGGAACCCAGTTGAGAAAATTTGGAGATTTCAGCCATAAATATAAAAATCTTTGATCATTAGCTAGAAATTACATTTGGTCTATGTAACTTCAGAGGCAGGGGACAAAGACCACAGCTGGGTGGCAGTAAGAAAGTAGTAGTTGAGCAAATTTCAGCACAACCCAATCAATTGGTAAAAGATATTGCTGCCAAAATAAAAGAAAAGTGTACCCAGAAAAGTAAGGAGCTACCTATCACTATCTGCACACAATAGTAGCTGGAACTACATGTGCAGAGATGCCTTCCATGCCAGAATTTTATCCAACTAGGTGATCCCTCCAACAACCTTTCCACTTCTTAAAACAAGGCTTCCCTGGTGCCATGCTGTGGGCCTGTTGTGCAGCCTAGGGAAGGGCTTGGACTTCAAGGACTTTGATTTGATTTTAGACTTTCAGCTTCCTGGCTTCCTCATCCTGTCTCTGGCTGGAAACAGAAAACACAAGATCTTAGTTCTCATCACCAGTTCGGCCTCTCACAAATATTTAGTGATATCATGGGTAAAGTATATTTCATTTTTATAAGATTGATGGCCAAGCATATTTGCATGGAATTATTTGCAAGGCCTAAAGGGGTTCTGTAAATTAATTATATCCAACCTTCTGTGTAAAGTGGGATTAGGATTAGAATAGTACAGCATGGTTGCCTACCAACCCAGATTGCAAACCAAGATTAAAAGAGGAGGGGAGGCCAAAGGACAAGTGCTTTGCTAGTAGGGCTGAGCAAGTCACTCAGAGCTTTTTAGATGACTTATGAGTGAAGAACATGCAGAAATGTTCAGAGAAAGGAGAAGTAAATGAATGGGAGACAAAATAATCTTATAGTTCTTATATTGCCCTCAGAAATGCCATGCTAGGGTAAAAATAATTAAGGGACAAAAAACCCCCACATATTTCTTCCCCTAGGCTTCTCCACAAATATGGCTGAATTGCCAGTCCTTCCATTTGACTTGCACTTCTATTTCTTACACATTTGAATCCAATCAGTTAAACCATAGAAAAGGCATAATATCACTGAATCTGAACTTGCACAGTGAAAGTCAGACGGATAAAGTAGTCAACTTACCCTACCTACTTCAGAGCATTGTGAGTCACAAATGAAACATTTTGTTTAAAATTGATTTTGGACTTGCCAAAGTCATTGCTAATATACTCTATTTTAGCAAGAGAAAAATAATTGGGAGATTTTCTAAGTATCAGGCAGGAGAGCTACATCTGTCAGATTTGCTTGGGGAAGCAGAGGTGAAAGGGGGAAACCAGGGAAGGAATGTCCATCCTCCCTCCATGTAGAGCAGCCAATATCACTAAAAGTCTCCCAAATGAGAAGAATCTGAGATGAGCCAGCTGACAGGATTGGAATGGCATTTGGGGAAAAAGAAATACATAACTGAACAAGTGTACTATTTGAATCTCTTGAAAAAGTTATGCCTCTATCAATGTGTCAATATCACACAGTTTGGGGTCTACAGTATAATTACAACTTCCTTGTCACATTGACTCTACCACAAACTATTCCTTCTTTAAAAGATTCCATTTTTTAAATGATTAGTTACATCATGGGTTAAGTATATTTCCTTCTTTATAAGATTGATGGGCAAGCAAATTTTCATGGAATTATTTGCAAGGCCTAAAGGGATTCTAGAAATTATCTGTATCCAACTTTCTGTGTAAAGTCGGATTAGGATTAGAATAGTGCAGCATGGTTGCCTACCAATCTGGATCTTGAGCTCTCAGTTCCATATTTATAAGATATATTTGATAATATAATATATTTTACTATATATAATACATTGATGATTAAATGTAATAAAGTTCTAGAATATTTGAACACACTTCCCTGGAAATAGTAAGGGTTCCAAAAATAATTATATAATTTTATGTTATATTGGAGAGCCTAATGAAAAAGAAACAGGACAATTCTTAAATGCTCACTGGAAAAGAGCTTATAAACCCACAAAATAACACCTTAATAGAGATTTCTGTCCCAGTAAACAGACTTAAGTACAAAGGACTATATGATTTGAAAGGCCTGACTAATACTTTTGCCAAGCGGCAGCATTCTTTGGGATCTCCTTAACAAATACATGTTCAATTCTTTTTCTCCAGCCTATCCCTCAGGTCAGAGGTAGCCATCGCTCTTGCAGATGTCATTATCGTTGTTCATGTTGTTTGTTCTCATTAGTACCCATCAGCCTCCAGAATCATTTTAGTTTTACTCCTTCACAGTAAGAGTGTTTCTTTTTCACTTTGTGACCCTGTCACCTTATGGAATAACAGGGGAAGACTAAATAAAATGAAAAAAGTGGCAATATTGAACTACTGTCTGGAGGGTGAGAAACATATACATGGATCATTATATTCAAGAGAGAAAAGGAGCATGAAAAAGGGATGGAAGGCTGGTAAGGTACCATGTAGCCCCTCCCCTGCACAATTACAATCAGAAGATTTTCACTTGTTCAATGACACTTGTTACTCCCTTGTAACTGTGTGAAATTGCTCATTCACTTTAAACTTGTTTCTTCCAGAAATTAGCTATTCTCCAAATATGAAGATCCATCTAAGAAGTAGAGGAGGGTACAATTATGTGGTAGGGTCATTTTACCAAATAAAAGTGACCTCTTACATAATCGGAAGTTAATTTTATTTTTAGTATATAATAAATAAAAATCTCTAATTAAATAAAAAATAAATTCAACTAAAATCTCGAAATGTAAATTCCATGGGAACTAGGGACATTTATCTGTGTCCCTTTTATGTCAGGCTCTACCAGGCATACTGTGAAAATTAAATTGCAGATATGATAGTTTATGTGGCTGTGAAAAAGAAAACAGGAAAAATTTACAGATACATATTGAGAATCTCATCTGTCCCCAAAGTTTCCTAAGTAATTTTTTTTCCTTTTAAGTTTCTGAAAGTACCCAAGAATTCTATTGAAAGCAAAAATTGATTAAATCAAGCCTATAATAAATCACATTATCTCATTCCTCTGCACTGTATAGTAATAGGAGTAGCCCAAATAGCATGGCATTATGGATAAACAGACAAATAACAATGGCCTGAATATACTGCCACAAGTTGTGTCCACATAAAGAAATTTGTTCTGTTTTCGTGTACTTAGAGTCATCAGATGATTATTATCCTCATTTTACAGATCACTAAAAGAAAGTTGTAAAAATACATGACTAAATATGGTGGCACAGCAAAATGACACCGACCCCAGTGGAATTTCAGACTTCCTTCTGAATTGTTTTGTCACATCTCCCTGCTTGCAACTCTGGCTGTCCCTGCCCCTCAGTCTCCTCTTCCTCCTGGCCATGGGGGCCAATGCTATCCTTCTGATCACCATATGGCTGGAGGCCTCCCTGCATGAACCCATGTACTATCTGCTCAGCCTCCTCTCCTTGCTGGATATTGTGCTCTGCCTCACTGTCATCCCCAAGGTCCTGGCCATCTTCTGGTTTGAACTCAGGCTCATCAGCTTCTCTGCCTGCTTCCTTCAGATGTATATCATGAATAGCTTTCTAGCCATGGAATCCTGTACATTCATGGTAATGGCCTTTGATCGCTATATAGCCATCTGCCACCCACTGAGATACACATCCATCATAACTGACCAATTTGTAGTCAAGTCTATAATTTTTATTGTGGCCAGGAATGTCTTCATATGTCTGCCCATCCCCATTCTCTCAGCACGACTCTATTACTGTGGGAGAAATGTCATTGAAAACTGCATCTGTGCCAATATGTCTGTCTCCAGGCTCTCTTGTGATGATGTCACCCTCAATCGCCTTTACCAGTTTGCTGGAGGCTGGACGCTACTGGGATCTGACCTTATCCTCATTTTCCTCTCTTACATCCTCATACTGCGAGCTGTGCTAAAACTCAAGGCTGAGGGTGCTGTGGCCAAAGCCCTCAGCACTTGTGGTTCCCACTTCATCCTCATCCTCTTCTTCAGCACCATTCTTCTGGTCTTTGTCCTCACACATGTGGTCAAGAGAAAGGTCTCTCCTGATGTGCCAGTTTTGCTCAATGTCCTTCACCATGTCATCCCTGCAGCCCTAAACCCCATTGTTTATGGGGTGAGAACCCAGGAGATCAAGCAAGGAATCCAGAGATTACTGAAGAAAGGGTGGTAACAAGGGCAACTGACTCTCTGCTTTCCTAATGTAGGATGACTTGATAATCACTTGATGGAAAATTGGGCTGAGACCTATAACTTGGAGACAGGATTTCAAAGTAAATGTAAGTACTAGTTCTGAAATAAGTTCCTGACTCCTTACACTTTAAATCCAATAAATTCTTCCAAAACACACACGCAAAAAAAATAGAAAAAAAATTCCAACATCTTAGTAACCTTTCAATGATTCCTTAATATTTATGATTCTATTTTGTCTAAAATATAAGAACTCAAGAAGATGAATACTATAGTAGAGAAATAACTCCCAGTGAATACTAAACGTACATCTTTAAGCATTTATTTTTTTAAAACAAATATAACTGTGGATATCAGTGGCCTTGATAATAACTTGCTATTATAAATATTACTATTGTTATCCCATCTGCATAATGCAATTGGGAAAAGACCATGATAGTTTAAATGTCAGTATTGACAGTGGTTAGTGTCCATAATCTCTTTCACTTCACTCCAACCAGAATAATACCTTTTTCTCCCCCTCCTCTTTTTCAAGCAAAGCCCTTTTTTTGTTGGCAGAATCCTCAAAAAAATAAATCTCCTGTAAAAATTAAGGACACATGGAGTAATGAGTTTTTCTGGTATTACCATAGAAAGCCTTCTCCTTAATGTCTTTTCGCCACATGTAGGAATCACAGTGACTCCACTTGTGATCTGTGGACAGGACTCTGCTAGAAAATTCTCATATGTTACAATATCAGAAAACACCCTAGAAAGGACACTTAAATATACTAGGGTCTATTACCAATGGGGCAGAGGTTTCCTAAAGCAACTTCTTTCTTCCTGGAACTTGGTTAGAGAACTGGTAAGTATAAAGACACATAGAACAATTGGCAATGATTGAGAAACTCATATGGTATTTAGACAAAAATATAAAACAATCTGGGACCTATGATTATTAAAGAATATTTTATCCTATGTAAAAAGACAGGAAAAAAATGGGGTACAAATCCAGAGACAGTGGTGCATACCTGTTATCCCAGATATGTGGGAGGATGAGGAAGGAGAATGGCAAGGTCAAGAGCAAAACAGTTCATCAAAATTAAAAGAAATAAAAAATAGGTACATACACATTCAGGAAATGACTCAAATAAGAGAAAACCTGAGATGTGAGATGGTGAGTTTCATGTTCTGCATTGTGGTGCTTGAACAACCATAGGTGCCATAGGTGACTTCTGTGGCTAAGAGGAACCCAGGAGTATCACTCACCTTCAGGATCCTTGTCTGTCACATGAAGGCCGAAAACTAATTGTTTAAAATGGCAGAAGACATTCTTACTAGCTTTCTGTATGTTAAACAGGCTCACAATGAACTACATTTAAATCCAGGAAAATGTACATTGTAATTACTTTTATCAATGAATAATAAAAAATAATAGCATTAAAATAAGCAATAATTGTTTAAGTTAGGAGTTAAAGAAATAATTGCATCCTAATTTTTATGTCTCAAGATAAATTTGCCTTCAACAGATTTTCACAATTCTATACATCAATATCAGAAACTGGCTAATTTTAATTGTAATAAAAAAATTTAGGGAGCACATAAGATATATGGAATACTTCATAACCTACCATTCAGTAAGGAACAGATATAGAAAATCTCATCCTTTGAACAATGGAACACATAGATAATGTTAAAATGAAGAATTTGTCAGTAACTTTTTATGTACCTTTATTGTATTTATTTATTTTTGTATGGTGCTGAGGATTAAACCCAGTACCCCCTCACACATGCAAGGCAAGCATTGTACTGCTGAGCCCCAGCCCCAGCCCTGATTCGTCAATAACTTTAACATTACCTGGAATTAGTCAATCTTCTATGTGCATCCTACAGATATCAAAGGAAATATTTCACTAGAGAGTGATAAGGAAATATTGATCAAAATTGCAAAGTGTCCACAGCACAGCAGTAGCCCTGCAGGCCAAATCTGAGCACCAGCTATTTCTTTGTCCAATACATATTCACTACCTGATAAGTGTCACACATTCTATGTGCTGACTACAGGGGCACGAACAAGACAAGATATATGTATATTCTGAAGGGAAATTTAAGACATTAAGTAAGGAAACAAATTTTTAAATTACTTCAGAAAGTAGTACATTCTATAAGAAAAAAAAAGATGTTATAATCTATCTTTCCATTAGAGAAGCCAGAAGAAGGACACTTTGCAGTAATTTCATTCTTCTTCATAACTGAGTAAAACTCCATTATGTAGATATGCCACATTTTTTTATTCATTCATCTGTTTCCTTGCAACTTGCCAGTAAATAGAAGGAACTGGAGAATATCACACTAACAGAAATAAGCCAAATTCAGAAAGTCAAGGGTTGAATATTTTCTCTCATTTGTGTAAGTCTGAGAAAATAAGGAGGGGATGTGGGCAAGGAAGACGCAGGAAAATGGAAGGGAAATTCAGTGGTGTAGATAAGGAAAGTATGAGGAAAATATGAGGAACTGTGGAATTAAGTTGACCGAATTATGCTGTTTCCATGTGTGAATGAACCATGGTGAGTTACACCTTTATTTATACCTATAAGTACTAACTTATAAAAACAATAAATTTATGCCGGGCCGAGGCTATGGGAATAAGAAGTGGGGATGCCAAGGGAGAAGGAAAGAGAGTGAAGAGGTACTGGAGACTTAAATGGAACAAATTATAATCTATGCATGTGTGATTATATCAAAATGAACCCCACAATTATGTACAGCTAATTTTTAAGAGGCCACTTTTCATCTGATTATTAAGAACGTGATCTCTGTCTAGTACAAGATAATTATTTATATGGGTTTGTCTCTGTGTCTTCTATTCTGCACCACCCATCTACATTTCTGATTTGGTGCCAATACCATGGCATTTTTGTTACTACAGCTCTGTAGTATAATTTAATGTCTGGTATTGTGATGCTTCCTACTTCACTTTTCTCACTAAGGATTGCTTCAGCTATTCTGGGTCTCTTAATTTTCCAAATGAATTTCATGAGTGCTTTTTCTATTTCTGTGAAGAACATTATTGGAAATTTAATAGGAATTGCATTAAATCTGTATAGTACTTTTGGTATTGTGGCCACTTAGATAATATTAATTCTGCCTATCCAAGAGCATGGGAGATCTTTTCATCTTCTAAGTCTTTGCCTAATTTCTCTTTCAGTTGATTGATCACTGATGTATAGGAAAGCATTTGATTTATGAATGTTAATTTTATACTCTGCTATTTTTCTGAATTTATTAGTTTTAGAAGTTTTCTGACTGAGTTTTTTGGGTCTTCTAAATATATAATCATGTCTTTGGCAAATAGTGATAGTTGAGTTCTTGTTTTCACATTCATATCCCTTTAATTTCTTTTTCGTGTCTAATTGCTCTGACTAGTTTCAAGGATGAGGTTGAATAGAAGAGGAAAAAGAGGGTATTCTTGTCTTGATCCAGTTTTTAGAGGCAATGTTTTCAATTTTTCTCCATTTAGAATGATGATGTCCTTGGGTCTAACATTAACAGCTTTTACAATGGTGAGGTCTGTTCCTACTATCCCTAGTTTTTTCTAGTGTTGTGAACATGAATGGGTGCTATATTTTCTTAAATGTTTTTTTTCTGCATCTATTGAGATAGTCATGAGATTGATGTCTATAAATCTATTGATGTGATGAATGCTTATAGCAGCTCAATTTACAATAGGTACACAATAAAACCAACCTAGATGCACTTCAACAGAAGAATGGATAAATGCAATGATGATATGTTGTATATACACAATGAAATATTACTCAGCCATAAAGAGAAATGAAATTATGGCATTTGCCAGTAAATGGATGGAATGAAGACTATCATAATAAGTGAGTAAGCCAATTCACAAAAACCAAAAGCCAAAAGTTCTCACAAATATGCAGATGCTAACACGAAATTGGGGGTGGGGAATAGAAGTACTTTGGATTAGACAAATGAAATGAAGAACAGAAAGCAAAATTAAGAGTAGGAAAGTTAGTAGAATCAATCAGACATTACTTTCCTATGTTTATATATGAATTCACAATCAATGTAATTCTACATCATGTACAACAAGAAGGATGGGAAGTTGTATGCCATATATACATACATATTTATATATTTATATATTTTGTTTTGTTTTTCTAAAATACATTCTACTGTCATGTATAAATAAAACAAAAAAAATTAGAAAGAATGTGATTTCTGTGAAAATTATTTTTAAACTAAAATTATGCATATTGAATATTGTTCATTTGCATATAAAGAGTAAATCTGTGTCAGTTATATAGGACAGTAAATACAAAGTCTAAGCCTAGAATAAGTGGAAGTCCAAGGAGTAGTGGAGATCCCAGCAGGATGATAGGATACAGTCATGGGAAGCGAAAGGCAGAAGACAGGTCAGTGGAATCTGAGGAATTCTGACTACAAGTAGAAGGAGTTCTTTCTCTAAACAAAGTAGCCCTGATCATGAGAAGGTGACTTTCAAAGCCCAGACCTGGCAGATGACTGAAAGTCAATGCAAAATGTTAGAATGGGAACATGAATCAGAAGGAGAGCCCTCCCTATGAGCCAGAGCCCATATAAAGGAAGAGAATAGGCCTTAAAATCTGTATTCTTATTGGTATATTGGTACTGGAGAAGGAATACTATAACCCAGATACATTATATCTTGGATAAGTTTAATTATTATGGTGCTCAACTCTAAAGCATACACCTCAATTATTCCATCCTTATTACTTCTTGACAGGAGGCATCTAAAGGCAGATCTCAAACAAATGGTAGAAAATCATTACAACAGGCTGATGGCTATAACTAAAGGGAACCTAAAACAATCATCCATCCAACATATTTTACAAGGAATTCTTGGATGGAAAGCAGGGGGTGGGATGTTGTACACATTCAAGGAGTCTTCTTAAATTCTTTCTGTGGAATAAGTATGTAATATCTCATTTTTATTGGTGTCTCTTTAAAGCTTGCTTTAAAAGTATATCTTCCATTTTAAATATAGAAAGTCCATTTCTCTGCTACATTACACTAATTAATACTTTTAATATTATAAAATAACATATGTTTTAATATGTTTGCGAAAACAACTATATGAAATATAATAGATAAGCAGTGCTGTCTTTGGAATGAGACTATACTTGAAAAATCCCTTGGTGGAAACAAATGTCTTGACAGAAGCAAAAACAAGTTATTATATAGTATTATATCTAATGCTAGATGTTACAGATGCAAAGAAAAATGAGTTCACAATCTATTGGTAGTAGCAAGAAATTGTGAATGCATGTTATTCAACAGATGAAAAAGTTTCTTGAGTGAAGGGATGGAAATTAGTGATCCTAAATGAAACATCTAAGTGAGATTAAAATACCATACTAATGAAAAGATTTACCTTGCTCTTGGATAGTCAGAATTAATATTGTCAAAATGACCATACAACCAAAAGCACTATACAGATTTAATGCAATTCCAATCAAAATCCCAATGACATTCCTCATAGAAATAGAAAAAACAATCAAGAAATTCATCTGGAAAAATAAGAGACCCAGAATATCTAAAGCATGCTTAGCAAGAAGAGTGAAGCAAGTGGCACCACTATACCAGACATTAAAATATACTACATTTTGGAGGGAACTTTAGCACACACACATCAGATGGAGCACTAATCTCTAGGATATATAAAGAATTCAAAATCTTAACACCAAAAAAAAACAAATAAACCAATCAATAAGTGGGTCAAGGAACTGAACAGACACTTCTCAAAAGATGATATACAATCAATCAAAAATTTATGAAAAAATGCTCAACATCTCTAGCAATGGAGAAATGCCAATCAAAACTATTCTAAGATTTCATCTCACTGCAGTCAGAATGGCAGCTACTAAGAACACAAACAATAATAAGTGTTGATGAGGATGTATGGATAAGGGCACACTTATACATTGCTGGTGGGACTACAAATTGGTGAAACCAACCTGGAATGTAGTATGGGAATTCCTTGGAAAAAGGGGAATGGAACCACATTTGACCCAGCTGTCCCACTCCCCAGTTTATACTCAAAGGACTTAATAACACATACTACAGGAACACAGCGACATCAATTTTTATAGCAGCACAATTCACAATAGATAAATTGTGGATCCAACTCAGATGCCCTTCAGTAGATGAATGGTTAAAGAAAATGTTGTATATGAAAACAATGGAATACTACACAGCATTAAAAGAGTATAAAATCATGGCATTTGCAGGTAAATGGATAGGAGGAAAACAAATGCCAATGTCTGCTCTGACATAAGGATGCTGATTAATAATGGGGATGGGAGGAGGGAAACATGGGAGGAATGAACTTCAGATAGGGTAAAGGGGAGGGAGGGTAAGGGAGGGAGGATGGGTGTAGGAAAGATGATGTATGAAAACACAAATGGTGTGAATCTAATTTGTGTTCAACCAGAAACATGAAAAATTGGTTCGACTTGTTTAATACGAAATGAATTGCATTCTACAGTTGTATATAACAAATTAGAATAAATAAAATTAAAAATTTTTTAAATACCATTCTGATGACTCAAACTTCTATTCTAAGCTTTTATCTTACCCTGATAAACATCAGTTGCTTACTTCTTCACTCAGATACTTTAGTTATTTCAAATATGCAGTCATGAAAAGAATTGGTACAGAAATGAAGTTCATCAAAAGTGGATCTCCTGATATTATGGACCAAGTTAGCTTCTCAGTTAATGGAAATTTCAGTATTTCAATTGATCTTGCTAAAAGCTGGGGAGTCCTCCATTAATCCATTCCAGCTTTTACACTCTTCAAATAGACTCTCTGTAAATATGGTGAACCCATAACTTCAATATTCAATCACAACCTTAACATAAGTTATTATCATTTTTAACACAAATTATTGAAAGAAAGGCTTTATTGTTTTTCCCAATCCTGTTCATACCCACAATGTTCCTTGAAAGTGCTTCCTCATTGTTGCCTATAAATTAAATGAGACTTACTCAGAATGTAAATACAAAAAAAAGAGCATAGAAAATATTAAACACTTATTTAATGAATAATTAAGAGATTGTGGTGGTACAAAGTAAAATAAAGAATGTAATGGATACCTAAATGTGGGTTTAGCACATATTTGTAAAGAGAGAATGAGAATGAGTATTTTAAAAGTAGTTTAGAAAGTTTGGGATGAAGATGAAGATAGACACATGGATGCCATATGATATCCCTTGAGATACTCAGATGAAATCAAGACATGTCCAGATTTCTACAGTGTCTGATCTTGGATTCATATCTCTCAAGACCAGGATTTGAATAGTTTGTTGATCCCCTGCTTAATTTCCTGGGTACAAACTCCATAAACAATGGAGTTGAGGGCTGGTGGGATGAGGTGATGCAGGACGTTGAGAAGAATAGGTACCTCTGAGGGTATCTTCTTTCCTGCCTTGTTTGTAAACATGAAGACTAGCAGCAGTGTATAGAAGAAAAGTATAAGAATAAGATATGAGCCACAAGTACTCAAAGCCTTGGTGGTGGCACCTCCCGACAGCAAGCTTATAACAGCCCTCAAAATGAAGCAGTAAGACAGCAAGATGAGCACCAGGTGATAACCTAGAAGGCACCAAACACTCACGAATTGATAGAGATTATTGAGGTGAATATCCCCACAGGAGACCTTGGCTACAGAAATGTTGGCACATATACACTTCTCCACCATGTTGCTGGCACAGTAGTTGAGCCTAGCAGCCAGGACTGGAGTAGGAAGTGTGGCTAGCAGATAGCGGAAGACAATGAAGATGGCTACATTGATGAAAAACTGCTCTGTGATGATGGAGAAGTATCACAGTGGGTGGCAGATGGAAACATAGTGATCATAGGCCATGACCACAAAGGTGGAAGATTCCATGGGGAGGAAGGTATTCATGATGAACATCTGCAGGAAGCAACCTGAAAAGCTAATGTTCTTCATGTTGAACCAGAAGATGAGCAGGACCTGCCAGAATCATTGTTCTCAAAAACACTGTATATTCATTACCATGTTAGAGCACCTAACTCTTATGAAAACGCTCAGAGTTTGTTAAAACCAACCCACCCTCAAACCACAGCCCCACAACCCCCCGGGACAGTATCGTCATTTCAAATCCTTTCTAAACCCATCTCAATCTCCAAAGTCTAACTTATACCCTTTCCTAATTCTACAGACCAACCTTTGGTTTAAAAAAAATGCTTATTTGTAGCCCTGTCCTCTCCTGATCTCTATAGTTCTTTTTTTTAAATTTTTTATTGGTTGTTCACAACATTACAAAGCTCTTGACACATCATATTTCATACCTTAGATTGAAGTGGGTTATGAACCCCCAATCCTACCCCAAATGCAGATTGCAGAATCACGTTGGTTACACATCCACAATTTTACATAATGCCCTATTAGTAATTGTTGTATTCTGCTACCTTTCCTATCCCCTACTATCCCCCCCTCCCCTCCCAACTTCTCTCTCTACCCCATCTACTGTAATTCATTTCTCTCCTTGTTTATTTTCCCATTCCCCTCACAACCTCTTATATGTAATTTTGTATAGCAATGAGGGTCTCCCTCCATTTCCATGCAATTTCCCTTTTCTCTCCCTTTCCCTCCCACCTCATGTCTCTGTTTAAAGTTAATCTTCTCTTCCTGCTCTTCCTCCCTACTCTATAGTTCTTACTCAAACTCCTGTAGGCTTATCTGCCCATCACGGAAATTTTCAAGAAGAAACATTTTACACATAAGAAACATTTTACAATAATGTTTCCTATCACAGTGAATGATACAAATGTACATCCAATTACATTTAGAAAGGAAATTCTAGAGCCCTGGAGTGTAGGAGTAGAATAATTCAGACGTTATGATAGGTAAGAAGAGAATTTAAATTTTAAATATCACTTAGATATTGAGAGATGATCTGTCCACTGGAAATAATGAAAACTTAAAAAGACATGAACATAAAAATTAAGAGGGCATATCTGTGTGGGATGTGGTGCAGTGGTTTTCCTTTAGGGATGGGGAGGATTCATAGAAGCAAAACAGCATACTGTGTAAAGAAAGAAGGATGAAATCTGGAAAACAGTATTTAGATTCCTTAGAAAATTTAGAATGGAACCACCATTTGACCCAGCTATCCACTCCTTGGTTTATATCCAAAGGACTTAAAAACAGCATACTAGAGTGTTGCAGCCACATCAGTGTTTATAGCAGCTCAATTGACAATAGCTAAACTGTGGAACCAACCTAGATGCCCTTCAATAGGTGAATGGATAAAGAAACTGTGGTATATATACACAATGGAATATTATTACTCAGCAATTAAAGAGGATAAATCATGGCATTTTCAGGTAAATGGAAGGAGTTGGAGAATATCATGCTAAGTGAAGTAAGCCAATCCCAAAAAACCAAAGGCCAAATGTGATTAGTGGATGCTGATCCATAATGAGAGGAGAATATGGGAGGAATGGAAGAACTTTGGATAGGGCAAAGAGGAGGAAGGGAAAGGGAGAGGGCATGGGGGTAGGCAAGTTGGTGGAATGAGATGGACATCATTACACTAGGTACACGTAAAAAGACACAATTATGTGAATCTACTTTGTATACAACCAAAGAAATAAAATATTGTGCTCCATTTATATACTATGAATCAAAATGCATTTGGCTATCATGTATAACAAATTATAACAGTAAGGAGGGAAGAAAGGAAGAAATGGAAGGAAGGAAGGAAGGAAGGAAGGAAGGAAGGAAGGAAGGAAGGAAGGAAGTTGACTGTCTGGAAGAAAGTCTATAGAGGGTCTGACCTTGGGGATGACTGTGAGGCAGAGGATGACATCCAGCCCAGAGAGGATGGCCAGCAGGTAGTACATGGGCTCATGCAGAGATGCTTCCTGCCAGATGGTCATTAATAAAACAAAGTTGGCTTCCAGGGCCAAAACTAGGAGAAGAGCCGATAGGATAGAGAGCCAGTGTTGTGTATCTTGCATGTCTGGAAAGCACATCATCAGGAATTCAATCACCTGTGTCCCTGTGTTGTTGGAGGATTATACCATGACCATCAGGTGGGGCTGGAAATGGCTGAAAGAAAACAGTCAGCAATTATTAATAAACTCCTAACTGATCTGTCTACCTCTATTCTAGGCTTTCAGTTTTATCCACAATTCTACTGAATAATAGTCTCCATTAAGTTTAAATTAGGCCTGCGTCTCACAGACAAATTACTCAGGCTCAGTGCTAAAGAACCCGCAAAAACTGCTTCTTGTAGCCTGCTCCTATCAGAACATACACCAAGCCCAGAGCGGCCGAATTCCGGCTCCTGGAACTGCTCTGGCCCACAGCTAAAGAACCCACGGAAACTGCTTCTCGGTCCAAGTCCTGCTGAATACTGTGGAGGTAAATACTAACCGAGTTTTCATAGGCAGTGGCAACAGGATTGAGACGGGGCTTGTGAGGGCCGTTCAGGACTCACCCGTTGCTTTGGTCACCCGGCAAAGGGAACGAAATGCTGCCATTTGCATGGGATACCAACATGGCAGAGATCTGAGGTCATCAGAATGCAGCAGAGGAGATAACTTCATCGATACCAGCGGCGACAAAAACAGTTGGTCTCCTGGTAAAGAAAGTGAGTCACATACACCCGAGTCTCTCTCACTTTGTCATCAGGCCAGAGGGGCAGAGTAGAGCCGCTGCCAGCGCCCGGAAAAGGCCCAGCGACCTGCAGGCGTGGTAGTCACATCACCCCAATTGGAGTAGGGGCAGAACAGAGCCGCCTCCCATGCCCGGAACAGGCCCAGTGACCCGCCGGCATGGTAGACACATCACCCCAATTGGAATAAGGGCAGAGCAGAGCCACCACCCACGCCTGCAAGGTAGGCAGACTTGCGACTGACGGGCAGAACAGGCCCAGGGGTCCGCGGGCATGGTAGAGAGATCACCCCAATTGGAGGAGGAGCACAGCTGCCGCCCGCCCCTGCAAGGGAGACTTTTCAACTATACAAGAGCAATATAAATATACAGGGGGGAAATTTCAAAAACACAACAGTTTCACCAAGCAGAAAGAAACGCAAGCAGTATGAAAAGACAAGGAAAGAAACGACCACAATCAATGCAGGTCAACTCAACTTTAGAAGAGGTAATAGCTGCAGCAGATGGAATGTCAGATAAAGAATTCAGGATACACATGCTTCAGATGATCTGGAGTCTCAAGGAAGACATTAGACAGCAAAATCAGACAATGAAAGATAACTTCGACAATGAATTACATAAACAAATCCAAGAAGCAAAAGATCATCTATACAGGGGGATGGACATTATGAAAAACAAACAAACAGAAATCCTAGAAATTCAGGAAGCAATAAACCAACTTAAAAACTCAATTGAGAATACTACCAGCAGAGTAGAACACTTAGAAGATAGAACATCACAAAATGAAGACAAAGTATTTCAACTTGAAAAGAACATAGACAGCTCAGCAAGACTGTTAAGAAACCATGAGCAGAACATCCAAGAAATATGGGATAACATAAAGAGACCAAACTTAAGAGTCATTGGGGGGCTGGGGATGTGGCTCAAGCGATAGAGTGCTCGCCTGGCATGCGTGCGGCCCGGGTTCGATCCTCAGCACCACATACAAACAAAGATGTTGTGTCCGCCAAAAATTGAAAAATAAATATTAAAAATTATCTCTCTCACTCTCTCTCTCTCTGCCTCTCTCTTAAAAAAAAAAGAGTTATTGGGATCCAGGAAGGTATAGAGGTCCAAACTAAAGAAATGAGCAATCTATTCAATGAAATAATACTAGAAAACTTCTCAGACTTGAAGAATGAGACAGAATCCCAAATCCTAGAAGCCTACAGGACGCAGAATGTGCAAAATCATAAGAGATCCACACCTAGACACATTAAAATGAAGATTCCCAACATACAGAATAAGGAGAGAATTTTAAAAGCTACAAGAGAAAGGAAGCAGATTACATTTAGGGGTAAAACAATCAGGATAACAGCTGATCTTTCAACACAGACTCTGAAAGCTAGAAGATCCTGGAATAACATATTTCAAACACTGAAAGAAAATGGGTTCCAACCAAGAATCGTGTATCCAGCAAAATTAAGCTTCAGGATGGAAGATGAAAATAAAACCTTCCACGATAAACAAAAGTTAAAAGAATTTGTAGCTAGAAAACCATCTTTTCAAAAAATCCTTGGCAAAACATTACAGGAAGATGAAATGGAAAATAACAATGAAAACCAACAGTGGGAGGTAGGACAGTAAAGAGGGGAAAAATAATCAAAGAGGAAAACAAACCATGTTTAGTAATATAAATAAACAAATATGGCTGGAAGAACAACCCATATCTCAATAATAACCCTAAATGTTAATGGCTTAAAATCACCAATTAAGAGACACAGGCTAGTAGAATGGATCACAAAACAAGACCCAACAATATGCTGCCTACAGGAGACATATTTGATAGGAAAAGACATACATAGACTGAAGGTGAAAGGTTGGGAAAAATCATATCACTCATATGGACTTCAGAAACAAGCAGTAGTGTCCATACTCATATCAAATAAAATAGATTTCAAGCCAAAGTTAATCAAAAGGGATAAAGAGGGACACTACATACTGCTCAAGGGAACCATACACCAACAAGACATAACAATCATAAATATATATGCCCCAAACAATGGTGCATCTATGTTCATGAAACAAACTCTTCTCAGGTTCAAGAGTCTAATAGACCACCATACAATAATCATGGGAGACTTCAACACACCTCTCTCACCACTGGAAAGATCTTCCAAACAAAAGTTGAATAAGAAAACTATAGAACTCAATAACACAATTAATAACCTAGACTTAATTGACATATATAGAATATACCACCCAACATCAAGCAGTTGTACTTTTTTCTCAGCAGCAAATGGATCCTTCTCAAAAATAGACCATATATTATGTCACAGGGCAACTCTTAGACAATATAAATGAGTAGAGATAATACCATGCATCTTATCTGATCATAATGGAATGAAACTGAAAACCAATGATAAAAGAAGGAAGGAAAAATCATGCATCACTTGGAGAATGAACAATAGGTTACTGAATGATCAATGGGTTTTAGAAGACATCAAGGAGGAAATTAAAAACTTCTTAGAGTTAAATGAAAACACAGACACAACATATTGGAATCTATGGGACACACTGAAAGCAGTTCTAAGAGGAAAATTCATTGCTTGGAGCTCATTCCTTAAAAAAAGAAAAAACCAACAAATAAATGATCTCATACTTCATCTCAAAATGCTAGAAAAAGAAGAGCAAAACAACAGCAAAAGAAGTAGAAGGCAAGAAATAATTAAAATCAGAGCTGAAATTAATGAAATCAAAACAAAAGAAACAATTGAAAAAAATTGACAAAACTAAAAGTTGGTTCTTTGAAAAAATAAATAAAATCGACAGACCCTTAGCCATGCTAACGAAGAGAAGAAGAGAGAGAACTCAAATTACTAGCATACAGGATGAAAAAGGCAATATCACAACAGACACTTCAGAAATACAGAAGATAATCAGAAATTATTTTGAATCCTTATACTCCAATAAAATAGAAGATAGTGAAGGCATCAAAAATTTCTTAAGTCATATGATCTGCCCAGATTGAGTCAGGAGGATATACACAACCTAAACAGACCAATAACAATTGAGGAAATAGAAGAAACCATCAAAAGACTACCAACTAAGAAAAGCCCAGGACCTGATGGGTATACAACAGAGTTTTACAAAACCTTTAAAGAGGAACTAATACCAATACTTTTCAAGCTATTTCAGGAAATAGAAAAAGAGGGAGAACTTCTAAATTCATTCTACGAGGCCAACATCACCCCGATTCCTAAACCAGACAAAGACACCTCAAAGAAAGAAAACTACAGACCTATATCTCTAATGAACCTAGATACTAAAATCCTCAATAAAATTCTGGCGAATCGGATTCAAAAACATATCAAAAAAATTGTACACCATGATCAAATAGGATTCATCCCTGGGATGCAAGCCTGGTTCAATATACGGAAATCAATAAATGCTATTCACCACATCAATACACTTACAAATAAGAACCATATGATCATCTCCATAGATGGAGAAAAAGCATTCGACAAAGTACAGCATCCCTTTATGTTCAAAACTCTAGAAATCTAGGGAAAATAGGAACATACCTCAACATTGTAAAAGCAATCTATGCTAAGCCTCAGGCTAGCATCATTCTGAATGGAGAAAAATTGAAGGCATTCCCTCTAAAATCTGGAACAAGACAGGGATGCCCTCTCTCACCACTTCTGTTCAAAATAATTCTCGAAACACTGGCCAGAGCAATTAGACAAACGAAAGAAATAAAGGCATAAAAATAGGAAAAGAAGAACTTAAATTATCACTATTTGCAGATGACATGATTCTATACCTAGCAGACCCAAAAGGGTCTACAAAGAAATTATTAGAGCTAATAAATGAATTCAGAAAAGTGGCAGGATATAAAATCAACATGCATAAATCAAAGGCATTCCTGTATTTCAGTGACAAATCCTCTCCATTCACAATATACTCAAAAAAAAAAAAATACTTGGGAATCAACCTAACAAAAGAGGTGAAAGACTTATACAATGAAAACTACAGAACATACAGGTATAGCGATACCAGAGGTCAAACTGTACTACAAAGCAATAGTAACAAAAACAGCATGGTACTGGTACCAAAACAGGCGGGTGGACCAATGGTACAGAATAGAAGACACAGAGACTAATCCACAAAGTTACAACTATCTTATATTTGATAAAGGGGCTAAAAGCATGCAATGGAGGAAGGATAGCATCTTCAACAAATGGTGCTGGGAAAATTGGAAATCCATATGCAACAAAATGAAATTGAATCCCTTTCTCTCGCCATCCACAAAAATTAACTCAAAATGGATCAGGGAGCTAGATATCAAATCAGAGACACTGCGTCTGATAGAAGAAAAAGTTGGCTACGATCTACAAATTGTGGGGTCGGGCTCCAAATTCCTTAATAGGACACCCATAGCCCAAGAGTTAACAACCAGAATAAACAAATGGGACTTACTTAAACTAAAAAGTTTTTTCTCAGCAAGAGAAACAATAAAAGAGGTAAATAGAGAGCCTACATCCTGGGAACAAATCTTTACCCCCCACACCTCTGATAGAGCCCTAATATCCAGAATGTACAAAGAACTCAAAAAATTAAATAATAAGATAACAAATAACCCAATTAACAAATGGGCCAAGGACCTCAACAGACACTTCTCAGAGGAGGACATACAATCAATCTACAAGTTCATGAAAAAATGCTCACCATCTCTAGCAATCAGAGAAATGCAAATCAAAACCACCCTAAGATACCATCTCACTCCAGTAAGATTGGCAGCCATTATGAAGTCAAACAACAACAAGTGTTGGCGGGGATGTGGGGAAAAAGGTACACTTGTACACTGCTGGTGGGGCTGCAAAATGGTGAGGCCAATTTGGAAAGCAGTATGGAGATTCCTGGGAAAGCTGGGAATGGAACCACCATTTGACCCAGCTATTGCACTTCTCGGACTATTCCCTGAGGACCTTAAAAGAGCGCACTATAGGGATACGGCTGCATCAATGATTATAGCGGCACAATTCACAATAGCTAGACTGTGGAACCAACCTAGATGCCCTTCAATAGATGAATGGATAAAGAAAATGTGGCATCTATACACAATGGAATATTATGCAGCACTAAGAAATGACAAAATCATAGAATTTGCAGGGAAATGGATGGCATTAGAGCAGATTATGCTAAGTGAAGCTAGCCAAGCCCTAAAAAACAAATGCCAAATGTCTGCTTTGATATAAAGAGAACAACTAAGAACAGAACAGGAAGGAAGAGCATGTGGAAAAGACTACAGATAACAAAGACGAATGGGGGGAGAGAAACGGAGAGAGAAGGGAAAGCATATGGAAATGGTAGGAGACCTTCAAGGATACATAAAATTGCAAGAGGCTATGAGGGGCAAGGGGGAGGGGAAAAAAAGGGAGAGAATTGAACAACAGCAGGGGAGATAGAGAGGGAAGATGGGAGGGGAGGGGAGGGGAGGGGAGGGGTGATAGTAGGGGTTAGGAAAGGTAGCAGAATACAACAGACACTAATATGGCATTATGTAAAAATGTGAATATGTAACAGATGTGATTCTGCAATCTATATTTGGGGTGAAAATGGGAGTTCAAAACACAATTTGAGTCTAATGTATGAAAGATGATATATCATGAGCTATGTAATGCTTTAAATAATCAATAAAAAATTAAAAAAAAAATAATGAATTGGAAGATTTAATTGTACTTTATCTATTGCTATCTCTAGATTATAATTTTTTAATAAATTTGTAAGTGTGGCATAACATTCTAGCAATGTGTTTTTATCTTTATGTGCCAATAACACATCATCCATATAGTGAAATATTTGTAGTTCAGGATTTTGATTTCTAAATGGCTGGATTGCTTTGTTAACATAAATTTCACACATAGTTGGACTTTTAGTCATCACTTGAGGGAGTACTTTCCATTCATATCTCCAATTAGGACCTTCATGATTTAGTGCAGGGATAGTAAATGCAAAATGTTGACTATCCTCAGGATGAATTGGAATTCAAAAAAAAAAACAATCTTTAATATCTATAGCTAAAACATACCAGGTTTTTGGTAAAGCAGACAATTGGGGAATCCCTGATTGAGCAGGTCCCATAATAACCATCTCATTATTAATGGCTCTTAAATCTTGCAATAATCTCCATTACCAGATTTCTTTTTAATGACAAAAATGGGAGTATTATGGGAAGATATGGAAGATTGTATATGTCCCTCCGCTAATTGTTGTTTGACCAGATCATGGGCTACTTGTATCTTTTCTTTAGTCAGGGGCCACTGAGGAACCCACACTGGTCTTTCTGATTTCCAAGTCATTTTGATTGTCTTAGTGGCCCTTTCTGAAAATCCAATCCATGTCTATTTATTCCTTGATCTATTTGAATTGGTGCTGCTATACCTTGTTCTTGTTCTTTTTTTTTACATTATTAAAAGGTTATGATTTATTCAATATAAATCAAAATATAACATCTGTTGTTTTCATATTTCCAATTTTCTCTAACTCATAAGAAAATGTATAGATAAATAGATAAATTCTCTCTTCTCACTTTAATCAACACCTATCCAAAAATCTTTGTTTGATAAATCCATCATTTGAACACTTATCCTTTTTTTTTAATTATTTTATTGTTGGTTGTTCAAAACATTACATAGTTCTTATTATACCATATTTCACAGATTGATTCAAGTGGGTTATGAACTCCCATTTTTACCCCGTATACAGATTGCTGTGTCACATCAGTTACATTTCCATTGATTTACAAATTGCCTTTCTAGTGACTGATGTATTCTGCTGTCTATCCCATTCTCCACTGTCCCCACACCCCTCCCCTTCCCTCCCCTCCCCTACTCTCTCTCCATCCCCTCTACTATAAATCGTTTCTTCCACTTATATAATTTTTCTCCTACTCCTCCTTTCTTCTTATATGTAATTGTGTATAACCCTGAGGCTCACCTTCCAATTCCATGCAATTTCCCTTAACTCTCACTTTCCCTCCCACCTATCATCCCTGTTTAATGTGATTCTTCTTCTCCAGCTCTTCGTCTCTACCCTGTCCTTGGTTACTCCCCTTATATCAAAGAAGACATTTGACATTTGTTTTTTAAGGATTGGCTAGCTTCACTTAGCATAATCTGCTCTAATGCCATCCATTTCCCTCCAAATTCTATGATTTTGTCATTTCTTATTGCAGAGTAATACTCCATTGTGTATAAATACCACATTTTTTTAATCCATTCATCTATTGAAGGGCTTCTAGGTTGGTTCCACAATCTTGCTATCATGAATTGTGCTGCTATGAACATCGATATAGCAGTGTCCCTGTAGCATGCTCTTGTTAGGTCTTTAGGGAATAGACCGAGAAGGGGAATAGCTGGGTCAAATGGTGGTTCCATTCCCAGCTTTCCAAGAAATCTCCATACTGCTTTCCAAATTGGCTGCACCATTTTGCAGTCCCACCAACAATGAACAAGTGTACCCATTTCCCCGCATCCTCGCCAGCACTTGTTGTTGTTGGACTTCTTAATGGCTGCCAATCTTACTGGAGTGAGATGGTATCTTAGGGTGGTTTTGATTTGCATTTCTCTGACTGCTAGCGATGTTGAGCATTTTTTCATGTACTTGTTGATTGATTGTATGTCCTCCTCTGAGAAGTGTCTGTTCAGGTCCTTGGCCCATTTGTTGATTGGGTTATTTGTTATCTTATTATCTAATTTTTTGAGTTCTTTGTATACTCTGGATATTAGGGCTCTATCTGAAGTGTGTGGGGTAAAGATTTGTTCCCAGGATGTAGGCTCCCTGTTTATCTCTCTTATTTTTTCTTTTGTTGAGAGAAAACTTCTTAGTTTGAGTAAGTCCCATTTGTTGATTCTGGTTGTTAACTCTTGTGCTATGGGTGTCCTATTGAGGAATTTGGGGCCTGACCCCACAGTATGTAGATCATAGCCGACTTTTTCTTCTATCAGACGCCGTGTCTCTGATTTAATATCGAGCTCCTTGATCCATTTTGAGTTAACTTTTGTGCATGGTGAGAGAAAGGGATTCAGTTTCATTTTGATGCAAATGGATTTCCAGTTTTCCCAGCACCATTTGTTGAAGATGCTATCCTTCCTCCATTGCATGCTTTTAGCCCCTTTATCAAATATAAGATAGTTGTAGTTTTGCGGATTGGTTACTGTGTCTTCTATTCTGTACCATTGGTCCACTCGCCTGTTTTGGTACCAGTACCATGCTGTTTTTGTTACTATTGCTCTGTAGTATAGTTTGAAGTCTGGTATCGCTATACCGCCTGATTCACACTTCCTGCTTAGCATTGTTTTTGCTATTCTGGGTCTTTTATTATTCCATATGAATTTCCTGATTGTTTTATCTATTTCTACAAGAAATGCTGTTGGGATTTTGATTGGGATAGCATTGAACTTATAGAGAACTTTTGGTAATATCGCCATTTTGTTCTTTTAATCTTTTTTTTTTCCTAAAGCCTTGTCTAGCCCTAGTAGTGGGTGCGGTAGGATTGATGTTATTTGTTAATGTCAAACCTAATAGATCTAGGACATCTCATCCCCATAAATTTATAGGAAGATGATCCAATACATAAGGCTGTATAGTTCCTTCACATCCTTCAGGATCCTTCCAGTATAATACCATTGCACTTCTATGGGGATTAGTCGCCACTCTTAGGCCTCGAAGCATTTGAGTGGCTTGTTGTAATGGCCAGTGTTTTGGCCATTCTGGACGAGATATGATGCTAAGATCAGCACCTGTGTCCAGTAGCCCATTAAATTCATGTCCTTGAATATTTAGTTTTAGCATGGGGTGAGAATCTAAATTTAAAGAAAGCATAGCCCAATCTACACATGTGGAGCCTAATCCCCTGGAACCTCTTTCTACAGAACGACTGAAAATTTTATCATGTTGGCTGGGTATTATTAATAACTGTGCTATTCTATCTCCTGGTGAAATTACTGATATACCTCTTGGAGAACTAGCTATAATTTTTATTTCACCCTCATAATCGGGATCAATTACCCCAGGACTTCTCACAAGTCCTTTTAGTGTAGAAGAACTGTGTCCCAATACTAAGCCTACTGTTCCTTGGAGAAGAGGTCCTTTTACCCCTGTGGGAATGATTTGAACTCCCATCTCTGGAGTTAGTACTGCTCTGGCAGAGGCACAGATGTCCAACCCTGTGCTCCCTCTAGTTTGTCTGATGAGGGATTTAATGGATAATGTGTCCTGGGCACTACACTGATGGTGTTCCTGGGTTCCTCCATTGCCCCGTATATTTGTGGTTTGGAGCCCCGGAGCGTTGGGCCCCCCAGTCTGTTTTTTGGCAATGGAGCCTGATGCCTTTCTCCACGATATTGTGGGTAAACACTTGGTAACGGTGTACCCTCTATGGTGGTTTGAGAACGGCATTAATTAGCCCAATGTTTCCCTCTACGGCATCGTGGGCAAATACCCGGTATTCTATTCCTTTGATACCTAGCTTTGTTAAACCCTCCTCCTAAGGGGCAAGCCTTTTAAAATGTCCTGTTTAATCACAATTATGGCATATTTTTGGCCTGGCATCTACAGCCTGTTGTACTGCTGCCAAGACTTGCCCTTGTTCATTAATGTCTCTACATAATTTAATATATGTGTTTAAATCTTCATGTCTCCATGGTCTAATGACCTCTCTGTAGCAATGATTTGCTTGGTCATAAGCCAGTTGTTTTATAAATGGCATTGCCTGTTCTGTATCCCCAAATATTCTAGAAGCTGTTTGAATAAGCCTATCTACAAATTCAGTGTAAGGTTCATTAGTTCCTTGTATTACCTTAGATAATTGTCCTTGTAAATCTCCACGCCCCTGTAAAGTTTTCCATGCCCTAACCACATCTACAGCAATTTGTGCATATACACCGGGATCATATTCAATTTGTTGCTGTTGACCCTCATAAGGTCCTTTTCCTAACAACATATCTAGATTTCTTTGAGGGTAACTGGCTGCTGAATTTCACCTAGCTGTCTCCATGCAAAATTCCTCATTGGCAACCTTCCATAACAAATATTGTCCTCCATTTAGCACAGATCGACACGTGTTAGCCCAATCTGCTGGTGTCATGTCTAAGTTGGTAATGGATTCAACCATGCTCACAGTGAAGGGTGCTTGCAGCCCATAGGTTGTTACAGCTTCCTTTAATTGCTTCACTGTTTTGAAATCTAAAGCATGGTGAATTTGTTGCCCTCCTGCCTGCTCAAGTACAGGGCATGCTAATCTTTGGGGTCCTGCCTCAGGATTCCGTCCATCAACTACGGGAGTTGAGGGCCGCTCAGCTGTAGATGGAGCTGTTGGTTGAATTACGCCCTCTGGTGATAGAATGGAGTTAGTAGCAGCCTCCTGTTGTAATTCCCTGCCTGATGGTTGTTTTTCCTCTAAGCTTTCTTCCTTCAAATTTTCCTCTGTCTGACTAGCTCGAGAGACCTTCTCTTTTGCTTGACCTAACATGTTTTCTACCATAGTCTGGACCTCTAACAATTTACTTAACAGTCTTTCAGTTTGTTTTTTACTAGCTTCTAATCTACTACAATGGTAACACAACCCAATAAGAGCATAAAACAAAACTGAAACAGAATGAAACAAAAAATAGTTGTATCAATTTTCTCTTTCTCAGGGCTGAACAACTTCAAACCTTGAGCCAACCATTTTTCCCAGTTTGCCTGAGAAAATTCTAGGGATAGGCAGCTTGAAACAAAAACAAAATAAATCAAAACAAGAACACATTGTTTTTTGAAATGGTCATGCATTCTCTCGCCTTCCCTCAGGGGCGAGCAATTTTACAAACCTCCAAGCTTCAGGCGTTCCCCGTATGGGCCACAAATTGCCGCAGTCTGGCTGGGCACAAAATCACAAGCCACTCAAGTAGGAACAAACTTTATTTTTTGAAACTGCCGCCAATACCCCGTACGCGCCCGGGAAGATTACCAATCCACACACACCGCCTTATCCCGGATCCCCAGAGGAAGTTCCTCCTCCGGAATTCCCTCTTACCGCACTTCCCCAACCAATGGGAACTCTCCAGGAGTCCAGTAGCAGGACGAGGTGGACAGCAGGAGTGCAATAACCATAAGAATGCAAATCTTAACATAATCATATCATCTCAAGGACTAGCCTGAGTCACCTTTCAACCAAAAATGCCATACATCATATTACTTGGCTGAGGCTCTTAGCAGTGCCCAACTAGTGCAGAAGGACTTCATGGGAGTCTAGGAATCCCTGGAGCTGAGCAGGAAAGGCTGTAGTGGAAGATTTCTGAGTCCAGGCATTTTGTATTTTTCTCAATACTCTCTGTGTTGCTGAGTCTCTCTCAAGGCTGACTTAAGACTAAACTGTGCATTTTCAAGAGACCAGGGATCATTGCTGTCAGACATAATGAATCAATTATCTGTGTGTCTCAGGTCTATTCTCTGGAGCTCTACCTCTTTCTTATTAGGCCAGTATCATGGACACTCTGCTTCTGTGACCTCCTCCAATAGCTATGTGTGCTCTTGTCTCTCCCTCTTTCTCACTCTCATAGAGTCCAGGCCAGTGTCAAGAAGAGAATTAAGGAGAAGGGTAAGGTCACATCAAAGAAGAGACTTTCTGCTTAGTGACAGTAGTGATCCCTCATGATCATAGGAATTCCTTCATATCTGACAAACATCTGGGATTCCACTCTCACCTCTCAGGTCAGAGAGGTTCAGCAAGGCCAGTTCTGTCACAAAGCAGGGTGAAGAACACTGAGGCTTAGCCCCCACCTCCCTGCTCAAGAGAACACTCCACTGTCTGTTACATCATCCTTATGCTTTAAGTTGAGCCTCTGACTTATCAAGTTCCAAAAATTCTCAGTTCCTGTAAGATATTCATGTTCTTATTCATTTATTCTTTAATTTAGTCATGTGGGTGTTTATTTCACCAACATTCCTGAGTACCAACTAGATTCTAGGGCATTCTGAAGTTTGTGCTGGGGCTGCTCCAGTAAGGAAGGCATAGTCCTGACTCCTCAAGGACTGACACTGACTGGTTTTACAGTGCAGAGTAATCAGTGCACTGACAAAGAAGTGAGGAGACTGGGATGGGAAAGGGCAGGAGCCACATCCTGCTGCCTTGCAGCACTGGAGGACAGCCTCATGGAAGAGAGGCTGCTTGCACTGGATTTACAAAAACAAATAGGAGCTGAGCAACATCAATGCTTTGCTCACCAATCTCTTTGCTTCCTGGTCAGAGAGTTAAGGGCATCTTCCCCTTCAGGTTCCTGGGAATAAAGTCCCTTCTGCTTTTCCTCTAAGGAGCACAGAGACAATTCTTGTTACTTTAACAGCTAATATTTAACAAGCAGTTCTAGGCTTTTACTGTGGCTCAGGAGTCACCCAGGACAAAGAGGAGGTAGGTTATACTCAGCACAAGCTTCTCTCATCTCTCCTGTACCCACAGGTGGGCTTCAGCCTCAGTGCTCCTTGGATGCTGCCTGTGTTAAGGCCAGGGCGCCCTGCACATGTGTAGCTGCTCTTTCACTTCTCAGCTAAAAGACAGGAAATGGCCTTAATCTCGTGGCAGAAGAGGGTAGCTAAGAAAGCAATCAACTGTCTCACTGGGTGAAATGTTAAGTACTGAAAGGTGAATTTTTTATAATTATGAGATTCCCCTGGAGGTCTCAATAGTAATGTCACTGATTTTCTAAGCTGATTCTGGATTAAAAACAAAGACAGGGAGACACATACCCGCCAGGCAGTTCATTTTTTTATTGCTGATATTTTTAGAGTTTTGGGGCAGTATTTAATCATTATTGACTTAGGAAAAGGCACACGGAATGATCTCTGGGTGCTCAGTCCACAAAAACTGAGGCCTTCTTGATTATATTTACATTTACATGTGTAAACCCTCAACACAGAAAAACATTATTTCAGAGTGCCATCTGTCTTTTAAAACCAACATGTAGACACAAACGTACAGATTCAGATTTTTGTTTTGGTGCTTGAGGTGTTAAAAAGTGGTTAAGTAGAACCCTAATTATTTGGCGCTTGATATTTACAAGGAGGGTGACAGAGACTGAGTTATTATAGCATCATGATGAGAGACACAACAACAATCTGAAACACAGAAAGAGATTTATGTAGATCAAGAAAAAAGAAATC
This sequence comes from Spermophilus citellus, assembly GCF_964194105.1. Lineage (NCBI taxonomy): Eukaryota > Metazoa > Chordata > Mammalia > Rodentia > Sciuridae > Spermophilus > Spermophilus citellus. The sequence goes on from NC_138183.1 coordinate 199,038,571, forward strand.
TATGATCTCATACTAATTCATCCCTTATTATTACTGTTAATAACTATCATTTATAGAATTACTTATGTATCAAGACTTTACATGTAGTATTTCATTAATATTTATTATAAATCTGTGATTTGATCTTATTTATCCTAAGATAAAGCCTTTAAGAGTTTAAGTAGACTGCCAACAATTCATTCCTAGAATATGAAATGGACACAGCTTGCACCTGAATCCTTTAGTCCCCAATGCTTGTGTTTATCTTACCACATGAATTTTCTACCATGCTAACATGTAATTACCAAGTATAATGAACTATGATCCTTTCTGTTGAAACAAACCACTAAGATATTTTTTATAGTTTTTTATTGGTTGTTCAAAACATTACAAAGCTCATGACATATCATCTTTCATACATTTGATTCAAGTGGGTTATGAACTCCCATTTTTATCCCAAATACAGATTGCAGAATCACATCGGTTACACATCCACATTTTTACATAATGACATATTAGTGACTGTTGTATTCTGCTACCTTTCCTATCCCCTACTATCCCACCTCCCCTCCCCTCCCATCTTCCCTCTCTACCCCATCTGCTGTTGTTCAATTCTCTCCCTTGTTTTTTTACCCCCTTTCCCCTCACAACCACTTATATGTAATTTTGTGTAACAATGAGGGTCTCCTTCCATTTCCATACAATTTCCCTTCTCTCTCCCTTTCCCTCCCACCACTCGTCTCTGTTTAATGTTAATCTTCTCCTCATGCTCTTCCTCCCTGCTCTGTTCATAGTTGCTCTCCTTATATCAAAGAAGACATTTGGCATTTGTTTTTAATGATTGGCTAGCTTCACTTAGCATAATCTGTTCTAATGCCATCCATTTCCCTGCAAATTCCATGATTTTGTCATTTTTAGTGCTGCATAATACTCCATTGTGTATAAATGGCACATTTTTCTTAGTCCGAACTGTACTTTGCTTCTGGTTTGACCTACAGACTTATAACACATGTATCTTTCTGATCTCAATACACAGGTGTATACGATAATGAAGATACATTCCTTTGAAAACATTAGAGATGGAAATGTACAGAGGAAAATAATAAAGTGGGTTTCTACTTACAAGTTAGACTCTGGTTGAAAAACTCTTCATAAATTAGGTCATCTAGCACATTGAAAAATCAAGAAAAACTGCATAATAATAGAGGAGATATCATCCTTCTTTAAATGAGAATACTAACTCAGATTGAGATCTGTGAGTCAAAAGTCACACATCTTATAAATGGCCAAACTGATGTGCTCAGGGATTTAAATAAATCAGTCTCATTTCAAGATAAGCAGATTTAGCAGGTGCAGTGGCACACATCTGTAATTCCAGTGACTCAGGAGACTGAGTCATGGCCAAGTTGAAGGCTAACATCTGTAATTTAGTGAGACTCTAACTTAAAAAAAAAACCTGTTCATGTAGCTAATGGTAAATTGCTTCTGGCTTCTATCCCCAGTAGAAAAAAAAAAAAAAATATATATATATATATATATATATATATATATATATATATATATATATATATATAGTACCAAAATAAGAAACCTTAGAATTTTATGGTATTCAAGTTTCTATTGAACTGTAAGTTATATGCAGCTTTTTGCTAAGTGTTTTGGAAAATATATTAATGACTTGATTCTCTGAGCCCTTTTCAAAGAAAACAAAGAACAAACTGTGATGTTTTATTAACTTTTATTCACCAAATGTAACAACATGTAAAGCACTGTATTAGCAAATCTATAAATTGAAAAGATTAGTAAAACTCTTGACCAGATTCAGAGGCAATTACAATCTAGAAAAGCACGAGTTAGGAGCTGGCAGAAGAACAAATGAAGAGAAGAGTGCTTGAAAAGTATTGTGTTTTGATTGGGCTCTGTCTTGGGAGTTGCAAAACAGAAAATGGAGATTAAAGATATTATTTTGATGAAAGACAACATCATAGGAATGATAAATTACTTTATAAGTCCTCCAAGAAAAGGGTCAACCCAGATCAGCTAAGTAGGAAAGCATTCTCAAACGACTCATAAAATACTATATATGAAGCCCTCAATTACTATTCCAAAAGGGACCTGATTACTAATGTAAATGAATAACAGGAAATATCAATCAATCACCACCAATCAATCAGTCACAATCACTTTCAGAGCATGATTGGGATGAGAACTGTAGAGTTAAAAACATTTGTTCTCATTTAGCCACCCACTAATTCAAATGCCTGCATTCTATAGAAAACTACACTGGCCCCAGAACAAGATATGAAGATTGACACAACACTGCTTCAAATAGGATGAGGAATACAATTTAAGGTATATCTAAAAAATGAAGGAAAGGATGGGAATGTAAATGGTACCTGAAATCTGAGAGAGAAACCAGGTAAGACAGTATGAAATTAGACACTGATAACTGGGTTGGGGGGACCATAATATTTCAATTAAAATAAGACATGCTCCTGTCAAAATAGCAAATAATAAAAAATGTTGGAAAGGATTTGGGAAAAAATTTACGTTCATAAATTTGGTTGGTGAGACTGCAAATTAGTACAACCACTCTGAAAAGCTGCACAATAGCCAAACTATTGATGCAACCTAGGTTTCCTTCAACAGATGAATGGATAAAGAAAATGTGGCATATATACACAAGGGAATATTACTCAGTCGTAATGAAGAAGAATGAAATTATGGCATTTGCCAGCAAATGGATGGAACTGGAGGATATAATGCAAAGTGAAATAAGCCAGTTCCGAAAGTCAAAGGCCAAATGTTTTCACTGTTATGAAGAAACTAATCTAAAATAAGGTGAGAAGGAAAGAGAAAAGAAAACAAAAGGAGAGAAATCTTTAATCAAAATGGAAGAAATATAAGTAGAGTAGACAAAGGGGATTGAGGAGTAGAATCAAAGAAATACAGGAAGAGGGAAAAAGTATGGAATGAATTTGACTGAACTTTCATGTGTACATACATGAGTTCACCACAGAGAATTCCAACAACAAGTATACCGACAAAACACTAATTTTTAAAAATACTATAAATAAACACCAGAAAGATCATTAGACTACAGGGAGAGAAGCATGGACGGGTGGAGCTGAAGGTGCTAGGGAATGAACTAGAGCAAATTATATTCCATGCTTTTGTGATTATATCAAAATGTACCCTAATGTTATCTATAACTAAAATAAATCAATTAAAAATAGATTAAAAACATGTAACCATGCAAATATAAATCATCCTAGAATTTAACAAAATTTATTACAAATAAGGAAAAAACTACAGAAAATTTATACAGCAGAGAAGTGGCCTTTTCTCAGGGAGAAAAGAAGCAGTGTATAACACATGCCACTCACTCTAAATGAGACCAAAGTTCTGGAATCAACCTCTGTAGCTCCAAAAGAGACTCAGTGATGGCACAAAACCAGGTTCAGCCATATCAAGGAGAATAAAGAGATCTAACACATATGAGTTAAACAGTTTAGGAAACTGAAGGGCATTTACAACCATTGAAATAACATTTCTTCTTTATTTGACAAACCATATCACTCCAAGTTCCTGAAGCTATGCCTTGATAAGTCCCTTTCAATTGATAAGGCAAGAAAAAAACTTACAAGTTATTCCAAAAGACAAAAGTCAAGCTTCTAGTCAGTGTAACAGAAAACAGGCATCAATATATGAATCTCCCATAGTCAGCAATTGAGCAAAGCAACAGACAAACTTACTCTTACATGAAATATTTAAAGTTCCTATGCATTGTGAAAATTAATTCCCATTGTCAATTTCTGTTTCCAAGGTCAGGTCTCACTCATTTGACTTCTTAAAAGCTTCTCAGCAGTTTCTGGATTCCCTGCTTGATTCTTTGGTCCTTACACCATAAACAATGGGGTTCAGCTCTAGGGGAATGAGGTGGTGCAGGATGTTGAGAAGGATGGGGACATCAGGGGAAATTCTCTCTCTGGCCAGGTTAGTGATGACCAGAACCAGCATCACTGTGCTGAAGAAGAGGATGAGGATGAAGTGGGACCCACATGTGCTCAGGGCCTTGGCCACAGCACCCTCACCCTTGATCCTTATCACAACTTTCAATATAAAGGAGGAGGAGAGAACAATAAGGATAAGGTCAGAACCCAGCAGCGTCCAGCCAGCCACAAACTGATAGAGTCGGTTGATGATGATGTCATCACAAGATAGTTTGGACACAGACAGGTTAGTACAGATGCAGTTCTTGATGATGTTTCCTGCACAGTATCTTAGTCTAGCAGAAAGGATGGGAACTGGAAGAGAAAAGAAGGCATTTCTGGCTATAACAAAGACAGCAGCCCTGACCACAAACTGGCCAGTGATGATGGAGGGGTACCGCAGTGGATGGCAGATGGCCACATAGCGGTCATAGGCCATCACCATGAAAGTGCAGGACTCCATCATCAGGAAACTGTTCATGATGAACATCTGGAGGAAGCAGGCAGAGAAGCTGATGGGTCTGAGTTCAAACCAAAAGATGGCCAGGACCTTGGGGATGACAGTGAGGCAGAGCACAATGTCCAGCAGGGAGAGGAGGCTGAGCAGGTAGTACATGGGCTCATGCAGCGAGGCTTCCAGCCAGATGACAATGAGGAGGGTGGTGTTGGCCCTCATGGCCAGGAGGAAGAAGAGGCTGAGGGGCATGGACAGCCAGTGCTGCCAACTCTGGTAGTTAGGGAAGCAGAAGAGGAGGAATTCAGAGATCAGTGCAGTGGAGTCGTTGTTGGACAATGCCATAAAAAGTATCCCAATAAAACTGGAAATATAAACTACCTTACAATGAAGTACTGAAGTATATGATCACAGAAAGTATGTATCCTTGATGTGGTGGACTTCGGGTTTACACTGGAGCCCAAACCTGTCTCAATGAAATTTTAAAATAATCACCAACATCATCATCATTATCATCATCATCATCATCATCATCATCAACAACAACAACATCACATCGTGAAAATTATTAACATCATCAACATCATCATTGTCATTAACAGCAACAGTTATCTGAGCATGTGCCGTGTGCTGGGCACTATTTTGAATGGTTTACATTCATCATTTCATTTCATTCTTTTAAAAAAATATGGAAGAGTAATTAGTATTTTCCTAAATATTTTACCAATAACAAAAGGGAGATTAGAGAGAACAGAGTGGTTAGATTATACAGAGCCAGTAAGTAGAAATGCAAGGACTATGAGCCATAGAGTCCAACAGTAGGATCCCTGTTTACAGCCACTAATCTACTCCACCTGCATCCAAAAGCATATTTACCTAATGGAACCCTTTTTCCCTTTCTTCTTTAATTCCTCTCTTGCTTCCTTATATGGAGAGCTTCAGGAATAATAAGGGTTTGGTTTAGCCGATTCCATGTAGACCCAAGGAATGCCCAGCCCTCTACTCCTCAGACCTAGACAGGGCCTGACTTGAGGATTCTTTAGTTTCATTCTTCAGGAAGCACTAGAGTATAGAGGCAGAGAAGCCCTTGACAGCTGCCAAGAGCAATAATTTCTTCCCTCCCCAAAGAGGATTTCATTTTAAAGCCATGGGGTCTGCCATTTACTTACTGAATTATTTGCTGTTGTTTTTATTTGTAAAGTCTCAAAAAGACTTTCTTTGTTTTGGTTCCTCTGGAGAGGACTATGATTATCTCACCCTAGTGACAGAGACTGGGGAAACCAGGAAGAAGATGAAAACTTGTGGGTGCTTCTTCAAATGGAAGGATCTTTGAAGAGCTTTTCAAAAGCAGAACATACCTTGAATCTTAGAAGACAGGAGAAATATTTTGTTATCCTGGGAAGAAAATTGAGAGAGGTCCAGAGGCTTTGGGAATGATAAGGATTTGGGTCTAACAGTACCCTTCCACATCTGGAGGTCTGAGTGGCATGACTACCTTCAGCTGGCCCATGTCAGTCTCTTGATTTATACTGCTCTTATCAGGCTATGAGCTAATCTGTCACAGGAATATTGTGCAAAGATGACCTGCTCTTAAGCTCCCTTGAGTTCTATACTATTAATTCTTTCTTCTCATTCTCTGAGAAGCACAGCCTCAGACAGTTCACTATGAAAAAGGAAGGTGAGACAGAAGTACTCCTGGTCTCTGTGGAGGCTGCTTCTTACTCCACCATCAGGATGACTCTTCAGAAGGACCCTCTGAATTGTCCTGTCTCCAAATTTCATCAAGCTTTTGCCTGCTCCTTAGATTGTGATCCCTTTCCTTATGTCAAGGGCCATTTCTTTATTTATTATGGACATTAAGACATGAATTGATGGTGACATATGGCTGTAATCCCAGTGGCTTGGGAAGCTGAGACAGGAGGATTGCAAATTCAAAGCGAGTCTCAGCAACTTAGTGTGAGGCTCTATGCAACTTAGCATGACCCTGTCTCCATATAAAAAATTTAAAAAGGCCTGGGGATGTAGCTGTAGTTCAGTGATTAATCACCCATGGCTTCAATCCCTAGTACAAAATTGATTTGAAATGACAATCCATAATCAAAGTCAGAAGAATTACTTGTGGATGATGACAGAAAAGAAGCACTCAGGATTCATTATTTAACCATACCCAAACATGTACTTGCCACTTGTTATCAATCAAGGTAATGTGAAACACACTGAAGAAAGATGAATAAGACAGGGCCTTAAATCTTATTTTACAGTGTTAGTGATTAGATTCTATTTTTGAGCTTGTGTGACAGAAAAAATAAACTTTACTGAGAAATTAGAGATGAGAATGGGAGAGAGAAGAGGATTTCAAAATAGATTTATATTTAAAGTTTTAACCCTGAGATATTGGCAAAATATCCAAGTAAAGTTTTCCAGATATCATTCAAAATATGATATGTCTAAGAAATTCAGACTGCAAGTGAAAATGTGCTTTTTGCTTTTTTGAGGGGAAAAAAATAAGGTAAAGAAGCTATTGGTATGTTTTCAAACGTGAGAAAGATCTAAGCATGTCTTTAAAGTTTAGACTAAGCATTTCCAAGTGGTATTGGTAGTTGTTAATTCAGAAGGAAAAGGAAATATTTGATGGAATAAAGTTTCAGAAAAGATAGCAGAGGGTTGTTTCAATTCCATCAGTGAGAGCTCTTGAATAAAACAATGACAGGGACAGAGTTTCTGGCTTCACACCACTCCTCTTTTCACCAAAGAAATTGTCAAGTCTGGAAGCCAAGAGTGAGTACTTATGAAAAAGGTAAAACCTGTTGCTTTGTGTTGGGTAGTTTGGTGATGGGGAAACAAACAAACAAACAAACAAACAAAAACAGAATGAAAACCATGAGACTGGCTCTCCCACAGAAAAAATAAATCCATGTTGGATCCCCAGCTATAGTAGTATTTTAAGTTGCAAATGAAAGTAAATGTCCAATTACCTGGCATCAAAATGACTTTTCCTCTGAGGTAGGAGGAAATTGACTGTGTTCATGGATATTTTGAAGATAAGAGGGAAAGTTCTTTCTTCTTTTTTTCATAAAATACAGTTACTTTCTGATATCTTAGCCACCTCTCTGCCCCAAAATGCATTTTATCTTAGAAATCTTCCAAAGATTATTTTTCCGTACTCTGTACATATTTTTAAATCATACATGTCTGACACAGCAAGAATTCCCAACATAGGTATACAATAGAAGGCTCTGCCAGGAGATTAGATTACCATCAGGCCATCCCCTAGCCCCAGAGCAAACTCTCTCCTTTCCTTTCAATATCTATTTTCTTTGGAATTAATTTCACATCTTAGTGAAGAATTCCTATTAAAGATAGAGTATCTCAAAGATTCTAAGGAGATCAAAACTCTCTCACAAGACACTGAGGACCAGAACTAGATACCTTCAAGAAAAGTATAGAAATAGTTGAGGTTCACCAAAGGTTGAGTAGAAAGGGTGAGTTTTAGACAAAAAAGACCTAGGCAATTCATTTCCTTGTAAGTAAAATTGTCAATGCTTCCCTTTTTCCTGGCTGTAATTGTCCTAGTATATGGGATCCACATTCTGAACATTTATCTGCTAGGATTCCAGTTGTATCTTTGAGGGATACCATCTGTTTTTTCTCTGATTAAAGAGCAAGTACTAAGAAGGATAATAGCTACCACAGACAATAAAGCAAGAGAGAGCCAAGAAGTCCCAGCAGGATGAGAGAGAGGGGCCATAGTCATATAATCCATGTGGCTGGAATTACTGTCCCATTGGATAAGTCTCCTCTAGGAGAGATGAGGTTTGTTTAAGAAAGTATCTGACTTCCTGAATAGAAAATAAAGATAATAAACATGATCCAAGGACCTCCACTTTGAAAATCTCAAGCTTTCCAAACACAGATTGTACTATAAAAGACAGGGCTGGGCAGGAGGAGCCTTCTACCCATCATAGGGCTTTATGACAAACTAGAATTAAGGGCTTAAAACTGGAATAAGGACAGTTCTGTATCGGTTTCCACTCCACTTACATATATGATTAGGAAAATGACTCTCAGCATGAATCTGAGAGGTAACATGCATAGGAAACATACCACCACTGGAAAGGCTTTTCCTTTCCAATAATCTCAGATATGACTCCAAAGAGTGTCTTGGTCAATTTGAACAAGTGAGAAAATCAGAGCACTTTTACAAACTCAGTCCCTAGGCTAGACCCACCCAAAATATTCCTGAAATCTACCTTCACATTCTGCTTTGATGATATCAGGAGCATCCAAGTATAGAACATGGATTAAGCAAAAATTGCTATCTTCTGAGAGCTTACTTAATTAATAGAGAAAAGTGGCTTTAGAATACACATTTATAGTACAGTTGTGAATGTCATAATTCTGATTATAGAGCAAAGGGAAAGGGACAAAATACAAGTGAATGAACAAGTGGGATATGGTATGGGAGGAATAAATAAACTCTAGATAGGGCAGAGGGGTGGGAGGGGATTAGCAAGGATGGTGGAATGTGATGGACATCATTATCCAAAGTGCATGTATGAAGACACAAATTGGTGTGAATATACTTTATATTTATATAACCAGAGATATGAAAAATTGTGCTCTATATGTGTAATATGAATTGTAATGCATTCCACTGTCATATATTTAAAAATAACATAAGTAAAGTAAACTCGCTAGCATCCAGTTTTCCCATTTATGAAATAGAACAAATAATACTTAAGCATAGGTGCTACTGTGAGAAGGGAAAAATGCTATAATTTCCTAAAGTCCTGTTAGGTCCGGGAACATAGAAATCTAATAGCAAATAAGAAAGGTGCAGAAAACAGGAGAGTGAAGTATCTCCTTTTAGGCAGTGGTAAGAACAGAAAGACCTGTGTAGGGTGATGATAGTGATGAGGCATTAGGAGCTGGTTCTTTAGAAGAGGGAGGCAGAGAGTAGAGTACCAGGGTACAATGTTTAAGGTAAGCAGGGGCAGCTTTGTGAAGATCCTTAGTCATTTTTCTGAGAGTAGGCATCATCATGTGCACTACAGAGAGTGAATATTTGGAAAAGTGGGGGATTTCCACATGGCGGCGGGTGCGGAGAGATCCATCTTGTGACTTCCTCAGCTGCACTGGCAAAGAGAGATGTCAGATTGACTGAACGCTGTTTGCTCAGGAACATTTGGCAATGGTGAGCTGAAGGGGATCTTGGGCGAGCAGTTTGAGCCTCTCAGAGGCCATACTGAGCTTGGCGTGGGTGAATTCAGGCGGCCCATGTGCAGTTTCTGGCTGATTGTTTGTGTTCCGCCACCAAACCGCTACAACTCAGTGCTACAGAGACGCTGGAGGGGACTAGAGAAACAACTCTTCAGTTTCCATAGGCCAGCAGATCCAGAGCTGAGGTGGGACCTGGGAGAGACAGACTAGACCCACCCTTCCCATCAGACACCCAGGCAGAGATAAAAGCATCCACCATGGCAGAGAACTGATGTCACCAGAATTCTGAAGATGGGATAGCTCCGCAGTAAGAGCACTGACTGCAGGTGTGTGACCTTCGGCTCCCCCTCTCCACACAGCCAGGAAATTTCAAGGGCCCCTCCCAGCTCTCTCTGAGCGTGATTGTCGGACCCAAGAGAGTCAGGAGGGGCACCTGACCCCCCGGCTACGACTCCCACCAGCGCTGACGCTGACAACTGAGGCCTCTTTCACCACCTCCTGGGGGTGTGGCTGCCGGAGGGAATCAGGCAAAATAAGCTGAGGGCCCCCAGCCCCGTGCACCACAACCTTGGGGTATGGGTGAATGGCAAACAGAGAGAGTGCCCAGTCATTCAAGAAAATAGGGACCCAGGGAGAAGCAGGCCTGGTGTGTAGCTAGTTCTGTGGTGAAAGTCACCAGTCACCAGTGAGCGGGGCCTGGCTAGCAAGAGAAGCGGGGAGGTGGCTGGAGACAAGGAAAGGCCCTGGGCGACCAGGATTGAAGAGCCACAGAGTGGGGGAGGAAGAGCCGCCTCACAGGGATTGTTTCCTTCATATTGAGAGGAGAAGCTTGGCCCAGTGGGCACAGCTCCACCTACTGGAAGAGGAGTTAATCGAACTCTAAGAATGCATTTATCTTTTTTTTAAATTTCTTTTCAATTTCCTTTTTCCACTTTTCTTGTATTCTACCTATTTTCTCCTTTCTCTCATTCTCTTTAGTGACTTCTCCCTTCCACTTCTTAAACCTTTCCTCCCAAGCATTACGACTCTGTTTATGTGTAGTTTACTAAATGTATATAGGTAAATGTTCTGAGGCAATCTATAGTGCTCCCAAGTCCCTAGATACCCCCAAATACCTCGGACCATTCTCCTGTTAATATCCTCCTTCAGTAGAGCAATCTTCCAAGGTTGCAAGATATACCAACCCCTATACCTTCACATCACCCGACCTAAATATAAAGTGCCGAGACCAAACGGCAGATCGCTATATGCCATCAGAATCCGTATGCATTTTATGAAATGAATGGATCTGCTTTAAAGTACAATAAAGCCCAACATCTCTAGACATAGTCTCCCATCACACAGGAGAGACCCCAGAGATATACAAAACCAAAATAAATTTATAGGGGTAAACAGTAACTCAGCAGTCAAACAGAGCCAGAAGTAAAATGAGCATCATGAAAAAACAAGGAAGAAAAGGAGTACAAACAATGCAGGACAGCCTAAATCTACAGGAGAACCTAGAGGCATCAGAAAAATGGTCAGATAAAGAACTCAAGGAATACCTTACTCAGATGGAATGGAATCTTAAAGAGGTCATTAGAAAGCAAATACAAACAATGAAAGAACACATTGAAAATGAATTACATAAGCAGATTCAATAAGCAAATAAACAACTCTACCTGGAGATAGAGATTAGAAAAAAAATTAAACAATAATCCTAGAAATGAAGGAAACTATAAACCAAATTAAAAACTCAAACTAGAGTATCACTAGTAGATACTCTAAATGAATGTCAGAACATCAGACAGTGAAGACAAAATATATCATCTTGAAAAGAGTCTAGACAACTCAGAAAGGCTGGTAAGAAACCATGAGCAAAACATCCAAGACACATGAGATAACATAAAAAAACAAACTTCAGGGTTATCGGGATAGAGGAAGGTATAGAGGTACAAAGCAATGGAATGAGAATCTGTTGAATGAAATACTTTTAGAAAACTTTCCAGACATGAAAAAGGAAACAGATGTCCAAATTCTAGACGCATACAGGATGCCGAGCATACAAAACTACAGTAGACCAACTCCAAGACACATTGTTATGAAGATACCCAATATACAGAACAAAGAGAGAATATTAAACCTACAAGAGAAAGGAGGCTGATTACATTCAGGGGTAAACCAATTAGGTTAACGGCTGATTTTTCATCATAGATGCTGAAAGCGAGAAGATCCTGGAACAACGGATTTCAAACACTGAAAGATAATGAGTGCCAACCAAGAATTTTGTATCCAGCAAAATTAAGCTTCAGATTCGACAACAAAATAAAAATCTTTCATGATAAACAAAAGTTAAAAGAATTTGCAGCCCGAAAACCAGCACTGCAAAGCATCTTGGGCAAAACACTACACGATGAGGAAATGAAAAACAACAACCAAAACCAACAGTGGGAAGTACCTCAGTAAAGCAAGGGTGGAAAAAAAAAACTAAATCACAGAGGGAAAAACAAACCAAATTAAAAATAAATAAATAGATAAATAATCAAACAGAACTGGAAGTACAAACCATAAATCAATAGTAACCCTAAAAGTTAATGGCTTAAACTCACCAATAAAGCGACATAGGCTGGTAACCTGGATTTAAAAAACAGATCCAACAATATGCTGCCTTCAGGAGACACATCTGATTGGAAAAGACATACACAGGCTGAATGTGAAAGGTTGGGAAAAATCATACCACTCACATGCTCCTCGGAAGCAAGCAGGGGTGGCGATCCTCATATCTAATAAAATCTACATCAAGCCTAAGTTAATAAAAAGGGATAAGGAAGGACACTATATACTGTTAAAGGGAACCATTCACCAACAAGACATAACAATTATCATTATTTATACACCAAATAATGGTGCTGCTACGTTCATAAAACAAACTCTCCTCAAGTTCAAGAGTCAAATAGACCACAACACTATAATTATGGGTGATTTCAACACACTTCTCTCACCATTGGACAGATCTTCCAAACAAAAGTTAAATAAAGAGACTATAGAACTCAATAACACAATTAATAACTGACATATATATAATATATCAACCATCATCAAGCAGATATACTTTTTTCTCAGCAGCACATGGATCCTTCTCAAAAATAAACCATATATTATGCCATAGGGCAACCCTTAGAAATTATAAAGATGTGGAGATAATACCATGCATCTTATGTGATCATAATGGAATGAAACTGGAAATCAAGGATAAAAGAAGGAAGGAAAAATCCTACATCACTTGGAAAATGAAAAATATGTTACTGAATGGTCAATGGGTTACAGAAGACATAAAGGAGGAAATCAAAACATTATTAGAGATAAATGAAAATACAGATACAAAATATTGGACTCTAAGGGACACAATGAAAGCAGTTTTAAGAGGGAAATTCATTGCCTGGAGTTCATTCCTCAAAAAAAAAAAAAAAAAAAAGAAAAGAAAAAACCAACAAGTAAATGATCTTACAATTCATCCCAAAACCTGAGAAAAAGAAGAGCAAAACAACAGCAAGTGTAGCAGAAGGCAATAAATAATTAAAATCAGAGCTGAAATCAATGAAATTGAAACAAAAGAAACTATTGAAAAAAAATGACAAAACTAAAAGTTGGTTCGTCAAAAGAATAAATACGATCAACAGACCCTTAGCCATGCTAAGGAAGAGAAGAAGAGAGAGAACTCAAATTACTAACATACGGAATGAAAAAGGCACTATCACAACGGACACTACAGAAATACAGAAGACAATTAGAAATTATTTTGAGACACTATACTCCAATGAAATAGCAGATAGTGAAGACATCGACAAATTTCTTAAGTCATATGATTTGCCCAATTTGAGTGAGGAGGACACACACAACTTAAACACACCAATATCAATGGAGGAAATAGAAGACTACCAACAAAGAAAAGCCCAAGACCAGATGGGTATACATCAGAGTTTTACAAAACCTTTAAAGAAGAAAGAATACCAATAGTTTTCAAGTTATTTCAGGAAATAGAAAAAGAGCGAGCTTTTCCAAATTTATTCTATGAGGCCAACATCACCCTGATTCCTAAACCAGACAAAGACACTTCAAAGAAAGAAAACTACAGACCAATATTTCTAATGAACATAGATGCAAAAATCCTCAATAAAATTCTGGCAAATAGGATACAGAAACATATTACAAAAATTGTGCAACATGATCAAGTAGGATTCATCCCTGGGATGCAAGGCTGGTTCAATATACAGAAATCAATAAATGTTATTCACCACATCAATAGACTTAAAGATAAGAATCATATGATCATCTCAATAGATGAAGAAAAAGTATTCCACAAAGTACAACATCTTTTGTTTAAAACACTAGAAAAACTAGGAATAACAGGAACTTACCTCAACTTTGTAAAAGCTATCTATGCCAAGGCTCAGGCTAGCATCATTCTAAACGGAGAAAAATTGAAGGCATTACCTCTAAATATGGAACAAGACAGGGATGCCCTCTCTCACCACTTCTAGCAACATAGTTCTTGAAACACTGGCCAGAGCAATTAGGCAGACAAAAGAAATTAAAGGCAGAAAGATAGGAAAAGAAGAACTTAAATTGGCACTATTTGCAGATGACATCATCCTATACCTAGCAGACCCAAAAGGTTCTACAAAGAAATTTCTAGACTAGTAAATGAATTCAGCAAAGTGGCAGGATATAAAATCAACACGCATAAATCAAAGGCATTCCTGTATATCAGTGACAAATCTTCTGATATGGAAATGAGGGCAGCCACCCCATTCATAATATCCTCAAAAAAAAAAAAATAAAATACTTGGGAATCAACCTAACAAAAGAGGTGAAAGACTTATACAATGAAAACTACAGAACCCTAAAGAGAGATATAGAAGATCTTAGAAGATGGAAAAATATACCCTGTTCATGGATAGGTAGAACTAACATCATCAAAATGGTGATATTACCAAAAGTTTTCTATAGGTATAATGCAATGCCAATCAAAATCCCAATGGCATTTCTTGTAGAAATAGATAAAGCAATCATGAAATTCACCTGGAAAAATAAAAGACCCAGACTAGCAAAAGCAATTCTAAACAGGAAGAGTGAAACAGGCGGTAGAGTGATACCAGATTTTAAACTATACTACAGAGCAATAGTAACAAAAACAGCGTGGTACTGGTACCAAAACAGGCAGGTGGACCAATGGTACAGAATAGAGGACACAGAGACCAATCCACAAAATTACAACTACCTTATATTTGACAAAGGGGCTAAAAGCATGCAATGGAGAAAGGATAGCATCTTCAACAAATGGTGCTGGGAAAACTGGAAATACATATGCAACAAAATGAATCTGAATCCCTTTCTCTCACCATGCACAAAAGTTAACTAAAAATGGATCAATGAGCTTGGTATCAAACCAGAAACTCTGCATTTGATAGAAGAAAAAGTTGGCTCTAACTCCATTTCGTGGGGTCGAGCTCCAAATTCCTTAATAGGACACCTATAGCACAAGAGTTAAAATCAAGAATCAACAAATGGGACATACTCAAACTAAAAAGGTTTTCTCAGCAAGAGAAACAATAAGAGAGGTAAATAGGGAGCCTACATCCTGGGAACAAATTTATACTCCTCACACTTCAGATAGAGCCCTAATACCAAGAGTATACAAAGAACTCAAAAAAATTAAACAATAGGAAAACAAATAACCCAATCAACAAATGGGCCAAGGACCTGAACAGACACTTCTCAGAGAAGGCTATACACTTAATCAACAGATACACACACAAAAAAAAAATGCTCACCATCTCTAGCAATCAGAGAAATGCAAATTAAAACCACGCTAAGATACCATCTCACTCCAGTAAGAATGACAGCCATTATGAAGTCAAACAACAAGTGCTGGCGAGGATGGGGGGAAAAGCGTGCACTTCTACATTGCTGGTAGGACTGCAAAGTGGTGCACTAATTCGGAAAGCAGTATGGAGATTCCTTGGAAAGCTGGGAATGGAACCACCACTCGACCCAGCTATTCCCCTTCTCAGACTATTCCCCAAAGACCTAAAAAGAGTGTACTATGAGGATACAGCTACATCGATGTTCATAGCAGCACAATTCACAATAGCTAGACTGTGGAACCAAACTAGATGCCCTTCAATAGATGAATGGATAAAAAAAATGTGGCATTTATACACAATGGAATATTACTCAGCACTAAAAAATAACAAAATCATGGCATTTGCAGAGAAATGAATGGCATTAGAGCAGATTATGCAAGTGAAGCTAGCCAATCCCTAAAAAAACAAATGCTGAATGTCTTCTTTGATATAAGGAGGGCAACTCAAAACAGAGCAGGGAGGAAGAGCATGAGAAGAAGATTACCATTAAACAGGGAAGAGAGGTGAGAGGGAAAGGGAGAGAGAAGAGGAATTGCATGGAAATGGAAGAAGACCTTCATTGTTATGCAAAATTACATATAAGAGGAAGTGAGGGGAAAAGGGAAAAAATAAGGGAGAGAAATGAATTACAGTAGATGGGGTAGAGAGAGAAGAGGGGAGGGGAGAGGAGGTGAGGGGGTATAGTAAGGGATAGGAAAGGCAGCAGAATACAACAGACACTAGTATTGCAGTAGGTATAAACGTGGATGTGTAACCAATGTGATCCTGCAACCTGTACACAAGGGAAAAATGGGAGTTCATAACCAACTTGAATCAAATGTATGAAATATGATATGTCAAGAGCATTGTAATGTTTTGAACAACCAATAAAAAATAAATAAGTAAATAGCAGTAAGATCAGTAGAGGGAAGAGAACAGGGGAAAGAGGAAGGGGGGAAAAGGAAAAAAATGGGGACTGAATTAGCACAAATTATATTCCAGGCTTTTATGATGATGTCAAAATGAATCCTAATGTTTTGTATAACAAAAAATAAGAAAACTAAAATTAAGCTAAAAAGTGTAGTGTCAGTATAGAACCAGTTCATAAATCAATGGAATAAAATTGTGAACTGAGAAATGAACTCATATTTATGACAACCTTCGATAATCATTCCCTGGAAGAAATAATAATCTCTTCAACAAATCATAGAAATACAACTGGATATCCCTCACTATATACAAAAATTAAATTAAATTAGATCAAAACCTAAACATAATATAATAATAAAACTCTTAGGACAAATTATAGGAATAAATCTTCGTCCTCATCTTTGGCTTCTTAAGCAGGACTATAGAAATGAAGCAGTTAAATAAATAAGTTGCATTTCATCAGGATCAAACATTTTTGTGATTCAGAAAATTCTATCAAAAGAGTGAAAATAAAATCAATAGGATAAGTTAAATTATTGAGAAGTCATATATCTTATAAAATCTAACAGCTAGAATATATAAAGAATTCTTACAATTCAGGAAGGTAAAATAAACAACTTTAGCAATGCTAAAATAAACAATCAAACACGAGCAAATGTCTTCAATACACATTTCTTTAAAAAAGATGTAAAAATGTCCAAGTGCCCTTTAAAAGATGCCCAATATCATTAGTCATTAGGGAAATGCACATCTGAAACATGGTGAGATACCACTCGGAAACCATTAGGATTGCTTCAATTTTAAAAGTTCAAAAATAACAAATCTTAGAGAGGATGTGAGAAGTGGAAACTCACACATTGTGAGAATGTTAATTTTGCAGTCATTATGGAAAACAATGTGGTGTTTCCTCAGAAAGCCAAGCAGAATTATAAGACCCCAAATTCCAATTTTGTGTATATATGCAAAAGATTTAGAAACAGCTGTTCAAATAAAAACTTGTGCAAAAAATGTTTACAGAAACACTAGTCATTTAAAGGGGTGAGATATTGCTTCATGCTATAATACGTATATACTCTAAAACTATTAGGCGAAGTGAAAGAAGCCATACACAAAAGACTACATATTACATGACTCCATTTATAAATCATCCACAAATTTTCAAATCCCAGAAAATTCATAGAAGCAGAATTCAGAGTAGTGGTTCTCAGGAGATGAAAGGAAGGAAGAAAGGTAGTGACTGCTTAATGGATATAGCATTTAGTCTTAGAGTAATGAAAGCTATTTGGAACTAAATAGCAGTGATAATTGCAAAACAAAAAAAAATCACTGATTTGTAAATTTTTAAATAGTAAATTGTATATCATATGCCTTTTGTGAAAATAAACAGAAAACAGTTACTGATTATATAAATACCCAACAGTTCCCAAAGGATTATTCCAAGTAGTTCATAAACTGACAGAAAGTTCAGAAAGGAGAGCAAAAGATAAAATGGGTCTTGTCATAAATATTATGTGCAATAACAAGAACTGACAACTGACTGAGTCAGAGTCAGAATCTTCAGAGATTTCCCTAAAGGTTCTCTTTAGCTGATGTAATAACAAGGGGGAATTACTATTCACTTGAACAGGAGATTCTCTGGCACCTAGAGACTTCATTACTAACCCCCTACCCCAACTTTACTAACACTTTGAAGGTAGCTGATGATTTTTTTCCAACCATATATATACACGAACTGAAGGCACAGTTGTTACATGACTCCCTGAGACAAAGGAGGAAATTTTGGTAAGTGTTTGCAGTGTATGTTTAGACTTGGAATTTGGATTCACAAAAATTGAGTCG
The DNA here is from genome assembly GCF_964194105.1 of Spermophilus citellus. NCBI lineage: Eukaryota > Metazoa > Chordata > Mammalia > Rodentia > Sciuridae > Spermophilus > Spermophilus citellus. Next base: position 199,056,870 of record NC_138183.1, read on the forward strand.
AGCATACTGGGTTAGGGAGTGAAATGTCACATATTTGTGATCTAGGAAGAGAGAAGGAAGAATAATTTGGGAAGAAGTAAGGGTAAAACATCCTTGCTGGGCACCTATAATATTTCAGACATATATGACCTCATTTACCCCACCCAATACTATGGTGGATAGTACTATGCTAATTTATATATGAAACCAGAATTCAGAAGGTGATGTAACTTATCTAAAGTCAGAAGGCTAAGAACGGAATCAAGACTCTATCCCATTCCTTGGTGCCACACATAAAGAGCCTGTGTTTTGTTCATTCTTTCTGCACATATTGCCTTTATGGACATAGAGTGTATAATACACAAATTGATTTTTTTTAAAACCATAGTAAGCAAAGGCTAAATTGATGAACTTGAAGTCTTTGCAGTTAGATGGCTGCACACACACCCTGCTAAAGAAAAGGGTGCAACCTGGTGATCAGCTGCTGGTATCTCTTCCCACTTCATACTTCAAAGAGATAGACTGAAACCAAAATTGATTATTTGGAGATATGAATTTATGACTGAGTTCAGGGGCCCCACATAAGGAATGAGGTAAAATGATTAGATATAGCAGTGAAAAATGATAGCTTTGTAACTAAATGAGCAAATTTATGTTAAAGAATTTGGCTTTGCCCCAAGAGAGTTCTGAGTTTTGCTCTTGGTTCCTGGGCTATAATCTACACCACACCTGGTAGCAGTGTCATTTTTTAAGTGGGGATTTGAAATACCAAGTCTTAGGATAGGGACTGGCCATGCCAGGAAGACGAAGAGTAGGATTTGGGGTGGAAGTTTTTGATCATGTGGCATCAGTTAACCTCAATATATGCAACAAAATGCATAATATAATGCCCTCCTCCACTCACTCTCCTCCCCTACCATGGCTCTCTCTTCCTCAACAGCACTGGGGATTGAACTCAGGATTGCTCTACCACTGAGCTACAATCCAGCCTTTCTTATTTTGATTCTGAAACAGAGTTTCACTAAGTTGCTCAGGTTGCCCTTCAACATGTGATCCTCCTGCCTCAGCCTCCTAAATTTTGTGGATTACCATCATGAGCCACCACACTCAACAATATTTACTTAATACTTGGGTGCTAATGTATGTTTTGTTTTGTTCCACTCTTTCTTTTTCTACTCTTTTTTTTTTTTTTTGGAAGTAGGTACACTAACACAGCTTCATAGAAAGTATCAAATCCCAGTAGCGTAAATCTTACAGACTTACTCTCCTGTGAAGAAGTTTTGTCTATTTTAGATCTTTTACTCTCCTCAGGCCTTATCTTTCTATCACTACTTCCATTAGCAAGTATTGCACAGTCAGATCCAAATCAATGGCACATAGCCTAGTTTAAAACTGTTTCCAAATCTTGGACTTTTCTGCTTATTAACTTCCAAACAAACAGGAATTTAATAAATTTATCGAAAGCTTTCTCTTCCATAAAAGCAGATCTTGGTAGTATTTTGTGTCAGGGAATCCTGGGGAGAACTAAACAAGATGATACATGTAAATGACATCAGATGCAATGAAAAATAGCATATGTCAAATTAATCATAGCTGATATATTGTGGTAGTGATCATTATCATCAGTGTTCTTATCCTTTATAATGTTCTTTTCTTGAATAAGAGGAAAGTAAGTACATTTTCTACTCTGAACCCATAATTTCACAAGAGGTATGGTGTTAGCTTCTAATCAGCTGCTCATCCTCTCCCACTTCCAGTATAAATAAGGAGTGTCACTAGGATAATTTATGGAGAGTCAAAGGAAAGAAAAATAATCAAAGGCCTTTAGAGAAACATATTCCCATTATCAATCCTCTGTTCGTAGCCTTTTATTGTTTTGAATTTTGTAGAATTCAATGAAGTCTGGAGGCACTGCCCAATGGGAACTGGAAGCAATCTTTAAAGCCATGACTGCCCTCAGCCTGCAGTAGAATGTCTTCTGCCAATGCCTCTGAGTCCCATGCTTCCTCATTCCTGCTCTTGGGAATTCCAGGATTGGAGGCTGCACAGGTCTGGCTTGGTTTTCCTTTCTGTGTTGAGTACCTGACTGCTCTTGTGGGAAACCTTGTCATTCTGTTTGTGATCTGGACTGATCCTAGACTCCACCAACCCATGTTCTACTTTCTGGCCATGCTGTCAGTGATCTACCTGAGTCTCTCTACCTCTACCATTCCCAAGATGCTGGGAATCTTCTGGTTCAACATTCAGGAGCTGTGTTTTGGGTGCTGTGTTGCTCAAGTGGTTTTTTTTTGTGCACTTTTTCAATCATGGAGAGCATTGTACTTCTGGCTGTGGGCTTCAATCGTTATGTGGTTATTTGTAACCCTCTCAGGTACACCACAATCCTCACCAACAGAATCATTGGGGTGATTGCTGTGGCTGTGGTTCTGCGAAGCTTGTGCATGATTGCACCTATCATTTTTCTCCTCCTGAGGCTGCCTTACTGTGGGCATAGAATCATCCCTCATACCTACTGTGAGCACATGGGAGTGGCACGTCTGGCTTGTGCCAGCATCCATGCCAATGTCTATTATGGTCTAGGGAATATTTCTATCTTGTTCCTGGATGTGCTTCTAATCATCATCTCCTATGCTAAAATTTTATGCACTGTCTTCCGCCTCCCTTCCCAAGGTGCACACCTGAAGGCTCTCAACACCTGCAGTTCCCATATCTGTGTCATCTTAGCCTTCTTTGGCCCAGCTCTTTTCTCCTTCCTCACTCATCGTTTTGGTCATCACATCCCCCAGTATATCCATATCCTCCTGGCTAATCTCTATGTAGTCATCCCCCCTGCCCTCAACCCAGTCATTTATGGGATCAGAACCAAGCAGATCCAGGAGCGGGTGAAGAGTCTCTTTACTACAAAAGATTGAATGAGAGTAACTTATTTAGGTTATGGAAGCCAAAGACCTAAAAGACTGAAATTTATGATAAAAATTAATAAAGAAATTTCTTTTGTCAAATTGACCTTCAATTGTATATACATATTAGATATACATAAATACATATATATGAAATATTGACCACAGTTATTGGATTCGTGTGTTTTTGTGTGAGTACATATTCTCTATTGAATCCTAACACAGAATATGCCATGTAAGTGTAAGTTTCAAGGAGTAGAACTTGAATTCATTGAGGGAAGAACTTACGATTAGAACTATCTGACTATTGATCTCTTTAAGGTAATAACAAAATTTCCTTCATAGAGATATTTAATTAGAGGTCAAGTTAGGAGTTAAATTAACCAGGATGTAATTTGTCAATATTTACTAAAATTATGATACCGTGCTGACTTATGATGTAATTCTAGGAATATAATGTAAATTTTACTCACTGACAGGAGAACTGGAATTTGGGTAGTGATGATTCACACACAGAGGAGGTACCAGGTGTGAGATATGGGGGAGTTTAATCACACATTACAGAGAGAGCAAGAATGAATATTTATTTATTTGTGTACTGGTTTTTAACTGGATGACTTTGAACATCAAAATGTTTAAGAAATAAAGAACACTATTAATGAACTTCAAAAAAATGTGGGAAAATGGATGGTAATAGAAAACAAATTGTAAATAATCCTAAAAATTTGGGAGTATAGAAAGTTTAATATAATAAGATATATAAAATGGACAAGTAAATAAATAATAAGTTCATGGCTTTCAAAAATGTCAACAGAAAAGATAATGTTAATTTACAATAAAGAGCATTTTAAAGGAGTGAATAATGTAAGTAGAATATTGCTCAAGAAAAGATCAAATTGGACTTTGGAAGTCACTATTAACAGCATTTCACTCACTTCTATAACAATCCTAGTGATTTCTATTAACTTAACATAAAACAAATATTTTTTAAATGTTATTAATGAGGATCATCCAATTTCAATGAGAAGAGTTAATATAGAGGTAATTGTTAAAAATACTGTGTCCAAAAGATTTTATAATCATCAAGGATAATAATTACCAACCAAAAATCAAATAAAAAGACAACATTAAAATTTTCAAAAGAAAATCAGTGGGATTATAAAAGAACTATGATCATTATACACAATAAATTGGATGTAAGATGAAATTTTTCAGCCATAAACTGGAAAGTAATAATAACCAGTTAGGAATTTTATTTTTTGAAATTGCATTAATTTAAAATACATATTCAATAGATGAGCTAACAGCATATCATACCTAGATGAAGAGATAATGAACTGAGAGTTATCAAAATAACATCTATAATAACTCCTAGAGAAATAACTTGGTAGAAAATATGAAAAACAATAGAGATTTAGAAAATAATCAAGTTATATATATACGTGGGTCATAAAAGAGTTCAAATATAGGTTAGAAGCAATATTTTTAAATGAAGATTATAAAATTTATTAAAGAAATCAAGCCAAAAATTTAAAACATGATTTATTTAAAAAAAAATTCACCTAAGAGGGTCAAAGTAAAACCACTGGGAAATAGATAAAGAGAAAATTTCAAAACAGTCAAAGGGGTTGAGGGGAATATCTTCAATGAAGCAATAAGAAAACTAACAGCAAATATATTTTTTAAAAACTATGAAATAAAGAAAATGGTAAAATATTTCCAAAACTATAGTGGAAAAAATGAACTGCCAACCCAAATTTCTATGCCCAAGAATATATCTTCTTCGGTGTTAGAAATCCAAGTTGGAAGTTTATTTTTCTACTATATTTTTCAATAGCACTATGAAACATGATAAGTCCAACAACTGATGTTTTGGACTTTTCAACTCAAAGTATAAATTTAAGGTAAACCAGGTAAACAATGTGGAACAATCAATAATTTTTAAATCCTCTTGAGTTATGTATTGAATATAATAAATATTTCTGAGAGTTTATTTGCCCACTTGTTTTCATTTACAAATTATAACATAGATTCAAAAGATAAGAGCCAGACCATCTTAAAGAACTTTTTAGGGTTTATACTATTACAGTCCCAAATCCATTCTATAGCTTCACTAACCAGAGTTGTGGGATATGTGTACAAGAACAGGCAAACTGGTATAACAGTTTAGTACAGAAAAAACACATCCACATACAGACATTATTTAGGACAGACAGCACTGCAGAATACCCAAGAATGCATAGTGTTTTTATAGATGGGGCAGAGCCAAATGAGAAGCCAATTTAGATCCAGGGGATAGTGACTTGCCCTTGAATCACTGCCCTTTCAACATGATGTTTAACATTTTCCCATCAAGAGATGAGCTTATTTCCCTACCCCTTGAGTTTGGGCAGGAATATAACTTCTTTTGAAATCAGTAAATGTGATGCAAACAAAGGCTTAAAAAGAGCTTGTGAATTGGAGTTTCTTGCTGTAGACTTGAAACCCCAAAATTGTCATGAGTGAGTCCTAATTGACTTGCTGAACTGCAAAGGGCAATGAGGAAGAGCCCAGCATTCAGCTCTCTAATCTCTGGGGAAGTTAGATGAAACTGTCTTCCACCATCCAGCCAAACTATGACTTGACTTATAGCAAATGCTGGAAGAGATAGAGTGAGAGAGCCTAGACTGAAATAATTTCTCATCCAATCCAAAGAATCTTGAACCAAAAGGGTTGTACATTTTTTTTCTCATATGTGGAAGACTGAAGAAAAGAAAAGAAAAGAAAAGAAGTCTCATGAAAATAGAAGAAGGGGATCAGGAGGAAAGAAGATAAAGGGGAAGGAATGTACTAGAAAATAAAATTGATCAAATTATATTATGTGTACTCTGAATATGTCACAATGTATCCCACTATTATGTATAATTATGATACACCGATAAAATTAAAAATAGTTTTTTTAAAAAAAGAAAATATGTTTAAAAAGAATTACTCTTTTTAAGCAACTAACTTTACAGAAGTTTTTTTGTTTGGTTTGGTTTGGTTTTTTGTTTTTGTTTTTGTTTTTGTTTTTGTTTATGTCACTAAAGTTAAATGATGTAACAGAATGCAAAATGCAAACACCATGAGGCAAAAGTTTGGTTCATTGATCACATTACATAATCATCCCTGATGGTACCCAACCAAGGAGATATGAAGGTTTCCTATACAGGACACCAGTAAGATGGAGATGGTGATGAAAACAGTTATCATCCTTGTGTAAACCATATTAAGCCTTCATAGCTGCCTACAAGATGGGGTACAGCAAGAGTTAAATTAACCAGGATGTAATTTGTCAATATTTAGTAAAAATGTGGTACCATGCTGACTTATAATGTAATTCTAGGAATATAATATAAATTTTACTCATGTATATAAGAAGTCCTAACAAACACAAAATTTTCATTATAGTTTAAAGTAAAACTAACAAGAGTCATATTGGTAAAATATTCAACAAAGCAGCAGTGCATTGGACTTCAAAATCTTCAAGGAAGTAGGAGTATTGACTGTATTATGTCATGAGTATCAAAGTAGATTTGATTATTAGAGATAAGGAGTGGATATTATTCCAGTGGTATCAATGAGAATAAATGAGAAGTCTTCCTCGAGGCTTTTCAGTGTGAGGAGTTATAGTGGAAAAACATCCAATCCCTAAAAAGTTTTCAGAGAAACAGTGTCCTCACGGAATAGCCGGCGTTCTGTCTCACAAGTAAAATCAATAGAACATCAAAATGGTTTAAGGCAAAATTAATACTGCTGTTCATGAAAATTTGATTCCATAAGTCATAGTGGAATAATTTTTGGCATAGGACCAGATTACAATATATACAATCATATGGTGTTATTACCCTCAGGTCTGGAATTTTCATATTCCAAGAATAATGTTATTCAATATGCCTGAGCACTTCTAACATTTAAGGTATTATGCTAGATAAGGTGAGTTAAACACCACTGTAATAACAGTCCACTAGAATAATGGGAAAGATAGAAAACATTAAATTCAATTACACATGTCCATGTTATGATAATGTTTTACACTGATATGAAAATACAAGAGATCCAGAGATCATATCCATTTGGCTGATATGGAAGAATAACATTGGTTATTGAGGAACAGTTGAAAGGAAGTGGAAATAAGTAGTAGTTATGTTGTATGTAGGACTTTCAGTCACCAAATAAAAGGATATGCATTATGAAGTTAAGAAGTACAACTAAAGTTTAAAAGGATGATTGAGTACTGAGAAAAGGACTTTGGCAACAACAGTGCTTATTGTATCCTAAAATATCCATAGTATATCACGGACATAGTAGAGGTCATAGGAAGAAATTTTAAGCATAGACTGAATAGAGTTAGGCTCAATAGGGGAAAACAAATGGGGATACATTAGGGAAGATGGACTCAATGAGGGGAGGGCAGGAAAATAGAACATAATCTTCTCATTAATTAAAATGAATGAAATGAACAAGAGAATGTAGTGGATTAAACTGGAATCTCTTCTGGACCACACATATTGCCATCTCTATGGTAACAACTCAAAAAAGACTAAACTTAGAAGAAAAAAAAACAGCTGAATAATTCCATTGTCCATCAGTCCCTTTCACCTATAGTTAGAAAAATCAGAATCCGTGGCCTGCCCAGGTGGCACCATCAGGTCCACTTCACCACGTCTAGGAAGGGAGACCCTCAGGACACACTTCTGTGCTCTGGCTTAAAAAGACAATATCATGGTTTTCTTAGGAAAATGTAGATTTTTTCCACCATCAACCAAAAGAGCTAAACATGTGTTTTTCTGGAGACTTTATGTTCACCATAGTTATAAACTGGAAAGGAGACTCGCTGGCTTGAAAGAAGCTGAAGCCTTTATCTGAAGGCATGCCCTCTGCCAATAAACAGAGCTGCCCCCATCGGGTCTCATGTGCTGCCACAGACTCTACAGGGTCTGTTTGAAAGTTCTACTCCTTCTTCATCCTTTGAATCGTCAATTGTGACAGTAGACAAACTAAATCTGAATTTATAAATTTCTATTAAATAAAACAGAACAGTTGCCAAGGGCAGTTTCCTAAGATGTCATACTTTGAAGACATTATAGTATGAATTTAATATTTTCAGGGTTCCTGAGAGAGGCTGACTCAACATCATCTCCCAGACTCCCCAAATCAGAATATTTCCATTCCTCACATTCCATGCACATCTCCTGCCCTGCACTTAGGGGTTATATGTGGTACAGTGTTTCTCAGCAGATGCACCAGTGTGGGGACAAAGAGTTAGAGAGACTTAATAACCCTTGTCCATGTTTCTACCCAGAGGATTCTGAAGACTAAACTCAGGGATTCTGGGACATTCCTTAGGTTCACTGTAAAGTTTTTCTCTCTGTGACCAGGTAGGCTTGGGGCACAAAGACTTGAAGAGGCTTCCAAGCACCATCTTTTTTTTTATTGTTGGTTGTTCAAAACATTACATAGTTCTTAATATACCATATTTCACAGATTGATTCAAGTGGGTTATGAACTCCCATTTTTACCCCGTATACAGATTGCTGTGTCACATCAGTTACATTTCCATTGATTTACAAATTGCCTTTCTAGTGACTGATGTATTCTGCTGTCTATCCCATTCTCCACTATCCCCCCTCCCCTCCCCTCCCCTCCCCTCCCCTTCTCTCTCTCCACCCCCTCTACTATAAATCGTTTCTTCCACTTATATAATTTTTCTCCTACCCCTCCTTTCCTCTTATATGTAATTGTGTATAACCCTGAGGCTCACCTTCCAATTCCATGCAATTTCCCTTCTCTCTCCCTTTCCCTCCTGCCTATCATCCCTGTTTAATGTTAATCTTCTTCTCAAGCTCTACCCTGTCCTTGGTTACTCCCCTTATATCAAAGAAGACATTTGGCATTTGTTTTTTAAGGCTTGGCTAGCTTCGCTTAGCATAATCTGCTCTAATGCCATCCATTTCCCTCCAAATTCTATGATTTTGTCATTTCTTATTGCAGAGTAATACTCCATTGTGTATAAATGCCACATTTTTTAATCCATTCATCTATTGAAGGGCTTCTAGGTTGGTTCCACAATCTTGCTATCGTGAATTGTGCTGCTATGAACATCGATGTAGCAGTGTCCCTGTAGCATGCTCTTGTTAGGTCTTTAGGGAATAGACGGAGAAGGGGAGTAGCTCATCTTTAAGAACCTGGGTCATGTTGCAAATATGCTCCAAGTTAGAGCTGGGAAAAGAAATGTGAGAGGTAAGAATGCTTGAACAGGGCAAGCACAATGCTACAAAGAGGAGAAGGAAAGGACAAATGAAAGAAAAAGACAAGGAGCCTCCCTTTTGCCAAAAAGTTATCCCAAGTGCCATTATCTTCACCGACAAATGCATTAGAGCATCTAGGATTGTACAGCGTCCACAGCTGAGGACTGTGGCATACCAACGAGTAACACGCATATACAGAATTTCTTTTGTATTTTTGTCCTTTGCCCTTTATCTCCATTTCTATCATTTTCCCTCTCTTTCTTTCTATTATACACCACCCACTGGCCAACACACATACAAATACTCAGATACCCAGTACACTTGCTCTAGACAGATGCCACAAATATAATCATATTGACACCAACTGTCAAAAATAATGAAAATTGCTCAGACTAGCAAATTTACATATTACAGGGGGAAAGGCCAGCAACTAAACTCACTCTGGTTTATATAAGACAGAAAGACACCCCTATAGGACACTGTCATATATTTGAGTTGGGGGTGGAATGGTGATTAATGTCAATTTCCAAATGGAATGACAAATATTTGGTCTGCACTATGTTCTTCAAGTTTTATCAACTTTATGAAACCAATTCCAAGCCTTTATCTGTATAAATCAATACACTGCTACAGCAGCCAAACTGAGCCTGCCTCCCTAACCTCTTTCATGACTCAGTCTTGAAAATGCAGAAATAAACCGTGCACTATACACCTGTAATCTCAACAGCTCAGGAGGCTGAGGCAGGAGGATCATAAGTTAAAAGCCATCCACAGCAACTTAGTGAAGCTCTAAGCAACTTATCAAGATCCTGTCTCAAAATAAAATATAAAATGATCTGGGGATGTGGCTCAGTGTTTAAGCACCCCTGGATTCAATCCCCAGTACCAAAAAAAGAAAAAGTGCTTAAATAGAGATTATTATCCACACTCATCAACTGCCTTGGTTCCACGGAGTTTAGGAGATTAAAGAAAGAACACAGTTCCCCTCAAAGTGAGCAAAGTAGGGTTATGTTAATATTAATAAAGATTTAAAGATAAGTATAAATGCCTGGCCCAACAACACTCTCTCTTTGGTCTCATCTGTGACAATCATCATTCCCACCTCCTTCATACATACCATCTGAGAGTCAAAGATGACTTAATTATGAATGAAGGCCTTTTAAAAAGAAGCCTGTTATTTTTGCTACCATGTGATTTACTGTGTTAATATTGGGGCTAAAGGAAAATATAATATTGGGAGGCATTGATAATATGAATACTATTTTGGAATACTCTGTGAGCTAGTTCCTTGATTTACATTGATCTTATCCGCCATTAAAAAAATGAACAATGTTACTTAGATTTATTGTTTCCAATGTTATGGGAACAGAAACTAATCTGGAAAGTGAAAGAAATTTGCCTAAAAGTTTCCAGAAAGCAAATGATACAGCAAGATTTAAGCCATTTTAAGTTTGAATGGGTTCAAAGTACCAACACACTTAATAGCATACTAGAGTCAGAGAAATAGACTAGACAGAAGAGAAAAAGACACCACAGGCTCAGTGATCTTAGCATTGGTGGACAGTAGAAGGGTAAGATCTTCAACTATTATAAATCTGGATTTTGAAATGGACTGTAGGGCTGGGATCTTTGTACCCACCTAAAGCAGGATGAATGTGTCACTTTGCCTTCCAGAAAAAATCTTCTGGATCACACTGTCTGCCATTGTTTGTGGCTCACAGCTGCATCGGGAAAGAGGCAAGCACCCTGGTCTAAACTGCCACAGGGTAAGTGTCCGGATATGCAATGAAAGACTGGTCTCCTATGCCATTTCCCTGGAAACTTCTTCCTCTGCTAGTGAAGGGTCATACTGAAAATCTCCCCCCTGAAGATGAGACTACTCTGAACTTAAATTCCATGACCTACCACCCTAGCTATTTCCTCAGACTAGTCCAAGTTGTACAAGCAGCTTCTCTCTGATTTCTCAGTCTGGCTTCTTTCCCACAATACTGGAAAATATTGTGCCCTCCCTCAAACATGTACAATACTCTCCAGTTTCCCAAAAATGATGGGCATCTTCTGGTTCAGTCTCCAAGAGATCAGTTTTGGGGGTTGCCTTGCTTAGATGTTCTTCATCCACAAGTTCACTGGCATGGAGACTGTTTTGCTGGTGGTCATCTGCAATCCTCTCCACTACACGGTGATCCTCACCAATAAAACCATCAGCATTCTAGCCTCTGTTGTCATTGGAAGAAATTTAATTCTTGTAACCCCATTTGTATTTCTCATTCTGCGACTGCCCTTCTGTGGGAATCACATCATGCCTCATACATACTGTGAGCACATGGGTCTTGCCCAACTGGCCTGTGCCCCCATCAAGGTCAACATAATCTATGGGCTTATGATGATTTCTAATATTATTGTGGATGTGATCCTGATTGCCTCTTCCTATGTGCTTATCCTCCAAGCTGACTTCCGTCTTCCCTCTCAAGATGCACGACTAAAGGCTGTCAATACTTGTGGTTCCCATGTCTGTGTCATGCTGTGCTTTTACACACCAGCCTTTTTTTCTTTTATGACTCATCGCTTTGGCCATAACATTCCCCAGTACATCCATATTCTTTTGACTAATCTATATGTGGTCATCCCACCTGCCCTTAACCCTGTCATTTATGGTGTTAGGACCAAGCAGATCCGAGAGCATGTTGTAAAGATATTTGTACAAAAAGAATAATTCTATATAAAATTTGGGTAAACATATCTATATGCAATTCAAGTTATAATAATTTAGCTCCATTTTAAATATTTTATACCACCAGTTTCGGGTTTACATCTTTCATTTGTATTGGAAGTGGTTTATTTTTTTTCTTTTTTATTGGTTGTTCAAAACATTACAAAGCTCTTGACATATCATATTTCATACATTAGATTCAAGTGGGTTATGAACTCCCATTTTTACCCCAAATACAGATTGCAGAATCACATCGGTTACACATCCACATTTTTACATAATGCCTTAGTAACTGTGGAAGTGGTTTAGTATTAACAGCAAAACTTCTTTTGCTGCCCGTTCTCCTCATCTCCTTCCCATATCTGGACAAAAGTAAAAAAGACTAATAGAGAAGATGCTGGAGGTGTCAGTAGCCTTGAAGTATGACTCTCTCCATCTCTCCATATATCTTCTCATGCAGTAAACTTGGATCCCAGAAGAGAACAGATCCAATAATATGTTAGATGAAGAAATAAGGTTCAGTCCATGGGATAATGGCAATGTCTGGATGAAATCATCTAATGCCCCAATTTTCTATCCTTAACAGAGATACCAAATTTTATCTTCCTCTCTAGAATCTTTGATTTATTTTTATTTTAATGTTCTGTCTTATTCTTACTCTGATTTCCAATATTCAGTCCTATTTCCATACTCTAGATCTGAGAATGGTGTCTTTGCTTTAAAATAAGTCAAAGGAGCACTGAACCGAAATTTGTGACTGACTATAGAACTCTTGCTTAAAACTCAGAAGTGTCCTTCATGTCCTGTACTTTGGAAACATTTTCTATGACTGCATGATAATATATAAAATACCAAAAAACATGCCACAAAAGTTTATTAGGAAATAGGGCAAGTATAACCAAGAAGTTAGAAGAGGAACACTATTCAGTTCCTGTGAACTTGGGCAAATCTTGGCATTAAATTTGACCCCAGCTAATACAATTCCTGTAGCCCATAGCCCTTGTGAAATTTCTGTCTATGTGCATGGGTTAAAGTTTGGTTTGAGGGTTTTTTGTTGTTGTTGTTTTGTTTTGCATATTTGTATTGATTTACTACCTCCACTTCAAATTTCTAAAATTTTGATAGGAACATCAATTTTTAAAGATGGAAATACATTTAACCTTATCCATCCCATTATCTTATGAGTAAAAAGACTGAGGTCAAAAGAAACACAAGAGCTAATGTACACAAAAGAGATAATATCACACTCATCTTTAATATAGTTTTCACATACAATAGAAGGAAGATCACTCAGATAAATCCTTTTGTTCAGAAATTCTTAACTCTTATAGAAGATTTGAGTAAAAAATATTCTATGTAAATATGTGAGGTCACACCATGGCCCTCAGGTAGAGATATCTAGAAAAATGGAAAACAGAAAGTAGCCTAGAGTTAGTGTTGATAATGAAGAGCTAGACTCAAGAATTTTTGTGTGGGAGCAACAGATCACAAATAAACAGTGACTGAACTTGATCTTGTCTTTCTCACTGTGGTCCACAATACTGAGTGGTAAGTATCCTCATCAATATCTATAACACACACAAACATGCTAAATAAAAGGGTTTCTTCTTTCAGTGATATTAAGAAGTCTGTAGCATGTGTAAGGCAATTTTCCAGTTAAATGTATTTATGGAAATGCGAAAAGCTTAAACATAATAGTGCATACAGTGTGGATTGAAGCACATAGTAATGATGGCTCTGAAGTGGTTCATAATCAAACTGCAATACCAAATTTACACCTGGGGATGTAGCACAGTGATAGAGAATCTGTCTAGCATAAGCAAAGCATTGAATTCAATCCCTAGTACACCAGGGGGAAAAGAAAGAAAATGCTTAGACCTGGCTAAGCAGAGTCCCTGATCTGGGTTTTCTTGTCAGGAAAACTTTTTGTGCTTTGGAGTAGCTTCCTCAAAATTTTAGAAGTCCAGACTGGTGCATGATAACAACAAGGCTCTCTGGGTTGTATGCCCTGACCCTGAATCAAACATAGAAGTCCAATTCTCCTCCTTAGAGAACTCTGTTACTATCTTCTTCCTATAACCACCAGCTTGTGGAGTTACCCATTTTCCCAAAGAAGTTCTGTGATTTCTGCCTATTGGGCTGTCCTGTGTTCTCATGGCTGAGACTTGGCTTCAAGAGAATGGTTTGGTGACCAGATGAGATTCCCTCTTGATAGTATAGTTTTCTTTCATGGCATCACACAAGATGAGGCCACCATAAGGTGTTGCTGTGCTAATATAGGGTGATTCTTAGATCAGACCCAAGATGTAGTCAAGACTCTGATTTACCAAAGTTTCACCGTTGAACCTTGGACTCAAGCCATGTGTTAGGGCTGTATGTTGTATCTCACTCATCTGTTTCCAAAAGCAAACACTGCCTTCTATCTTTAATGCTCATGGTGGCAGAAAGAACAGAAGACATTACCATCCCCCAACCCACAACCCTGGCACCAGGACACAGAGTGGTCATTACAACCCCCACAGCAGTTTCCACATAAACTGTCAGGTATTTGCACAGAAGTGGCTGCATTAGCCTTTTTTTATGTACCAAGGATTGAACCCAGGGATGCCATGCTACTGCAAAGTCTTTGAGATCATTACTCTGCAATGCCACCATGTACTTTGTCCTGATTGATCCTCTGTGTATGGAGGAGACTGTTAATCCCACCCTGCCCCACAACACATCACCCCCTACTCCAGCTGGTGGCACTATGCGAACAGAAGCATTATGGTCAACATTAAAACAGATCCCCTAGAAATGCAGAAACCAGGGTCTAAATAGTTCAAGTGGTGGAAAGATATTTTTCTACAGTTATGCTATAAAGTTTCTAACAAAAAATTAACATGAACAGTAAAAATGATCATTCACATTTGAGAGAGAGCATGGGAGGAATAGACAAACTCTAGATAGGATAGAGGGGTGGGAGGGGAAGGGAGGGGGCAGGGTGTTAAAAATGATGGTGGAATGTGATGATCATTATTATTCAAAGTACAGGTATGAAGACAGGAATTGGTGTGAATATACTATGTATACAACCAGAGATATGAAAAATTGTGCTATATATGTGTAATAAGAATTATAATGCATTCTGCTGTCATATATAAATAATTAAAAAAAGATTGCTATGGTTAAGCCTGGTATTTGTAGTCAACACCAATGAAGCACTAAAAGAAACTTTGAGCCAGGCATGATGGCATGTGCTTGTAACCCTAGTGGCTTGGGAAACTGAGGCAGGAGGATCCCAAGTTCAAAGCCAGCTTCAGCAACTTACTGATGCCCGAACCAAGTTATTTTTTATAATGAGACCCTGTCTCATAATAAAAAATAAAAATGAACTAGAGATATGGCTCAATTGTTAAGCACCACTTTAATTAGCACTAAAATTTAATTAATTGATTGATTAATTAAGTTTAAATATAGGAATCTACAGAAAAAGTTTAAGACTGCTTTGTCAGTATTAGTCAAGTCTCCAGGGAAAAAAAAAGTTGACAAATTCAACTTGAGCCCCTAAACTTGCCCAAGTATGTGAACATTTTAGGGAAACCACAAGGGACATTAGGGACAGTAATTGTAGGATAATAACAGCTCCTCACTGGAAGAGGAGCAGGGGTTCCTGGAATCTAGAGCCCAAGAGAGCATTCTGGAAAAACCTAAATGTCAGGAATCGAGATTGATTGTGAGGCCCATGGGGACACTAAGGACATCATCAGTGAGGGAGCAGGCAGAACCAGAACAAATATCTTAACCGCAGTCTCCTGCTGCCCTCCTGTTGGCATGTTCCCTTTTCTGAATCCAACCTGATGCCGTCGATCAAAGGAAACTATCACTGAAGTACGTAGTCCTGAGTCCTCAGGAGAGTACAGAGTATACCTGGAGAGACAAAGGAGGTCACAGACAGCACACTGGCCCAAATACGTGAAGAGCTGAAGGAAAACAGACATTCATGAAGACCAGAATTTTTATATATTCCCTTTGCAATTACTTCTTTGCTCTTTATTTCAGGATTTTTGTCTCTAATACTAGATACTGTGTCCCTTTTTGTTCTGAGTTATTAGAATAGTTTTGCATTATTTTAGATAATCCAAGAGTTAACTAAAGTGATGTTGATTTAAAAAAATCATTTACACTAATACACTTTGAATTCAAATCTAGTATGTTTGCACTGAGGTTGACATGGGAAAAACGAAACAAACCTTGTAATCACCACACATATTACCTGCTTATACTCCTAGGTTTCTCACACAATTTTATAGAACTAATTATACAAGGTCCAAAGTGGTGTGAAGAAACATTTGAAATGTTAAGAGTATCCTTTCCTATTAGAGTATTCACAGATATTGAAGAAAACATTGCACTTTCTAAAGCTTTGATGAATGTTGTAATTTAAACACATGAACATAATAATGTATGGTGAGACTATCAAACTTTATAAATAATAACTAAATTATCAGGAAAAGTTACCTATGTCCTTTATATTTGGTTGTCCATCATAGTTATACAAAGTAGTGGTGTTCATTTTGACAGATTCATAAAAGCATATAACATAGTTTAATCCATTGCAATCCCCAGTACTTCCTCTTTCCTGCTTCACATTACTGTATTTCATAAGAAATAAGTGCTTCCTCAGGATAAGATTGTTTTAACCTTGGAGATATGCAAGCAAAGATATGCCTAAAATACCTTCAACGTTTGCAGTTAGCATGATAGCTCACAGAAAAATTCACATTATTTGTTTAAAAACTGTAGTTGATTTGATGATTACATATCCATATTCCTCAAAAGACAAAAAAATTGTTAATTTAGCTTTAATTTATTACCCATTTATTAATATTATTATTTATTTTATTTAACATCTAATTATTATATTGTCTCAGCAGAAATTCAACAAATGTAGACTCAATTGTTCAAGGAGCTTCAGTTTGGCATATGAGCATTACTGACATCTAGTGGTCAAACTAAATGCATTTCTTGAATGAATAAATAAGGGTCCTTTACATGAGCAATCTAGTAAACTAAAAAGGTAACTGCTATTGGTCCATCTGATATTTAATCTGGTTTTGAACACCAATAACTTCTATTTAAAATAAGTAATAAGAATGGTGTTCATTTCAATAAGTGTATGGATCTGTTTTCAAACACACTGCTACTCTAGCCACATAAATTCTTTCACTTGTTAGAAAAATTATGTATATTGTCATTTTTATGACTCCCGGGTGTTTTACAGAGAAGCATTAGTTGCAGAGAGGTTAATGAAATGTTTTATCAACTATCAAATTACAGAAAATAGGTCTAAAGTTAAAGTAACCATAAACTATCTCTGATTTCCAAGTGTTAACTGTAAAGATAAGGTTGTTAAAAATTATAAAAATTTCCAGTGTTTGTTTATCAATAAATGCCTAATAGTTTCTGAGAACTTTGCAAGAATTACATTATTATATAGTTACAGAAATCCTATATGTTGACACAATATTTTATCATTTTCCATGTGAGTAAACCAAAACTAGGACTTAGAATGTCACATGAAGTAGATCAAAATCGTAGAAAAAAATTAGTGGATCGGAAGTTATGTTTTTAATCTGTTCTCTAAACTTATTCCCTTTATATAAATATATATTTATTTTTATGTTTCTCTAAATTAATAACATATAGAGAGTTAGAGTCACTAAATGCTCACAGAAATCATGTAATATAATTCTTCAGTTATAAACCTTGAGATATATATAGTTCAAGGTTTGGAAACTAGTTAGAATCATATCTCTGCTACTTATCTATATTTCTGAGTTAACTTTGAGGAGCTTCTGGGTTTTCCTACAGTGCTCTTTTTTTGCCTGTGCTGACTCTCTGCCAAAAGTAACTGTTCATTGAGTGAAACATTGGGATTTAAAGAGTTGGTGTGAGGCCACTATTCCACCATTTCTGACTAGACTTATGGGACCTGTTTAGGAGAGAATACTCACTAGAGGTTGCACAGATAGCAAGTGACTGGGAACCAGAAGTCTCTGACTAGAAAACAGAGCTCTGTCCTCTGGGATATGAAAAGCTCTATCCTAGGTCCAGAGACACCACCTGCTTGTGAA
Source organism: Spermophilus citellus (assembly GCF_964194105.1). Lineage (NCBI taxonomy): Eukaryota > Metazoa > Chordata > Mammalia > Rodentia > Sciuridae > Spermophilus > Spermophilus citellus. The sequence continues at coordinate 199,074,844 of NC_138183.1, forward strand.
GGCTTTTCCCAGCGGACTAGAGTGGCTGTCAAATTTCTTGGCCCTGGCTTGTGAGAACTCAGTCACATTTAGTTTGCAGTCTGTGGCATCCAGTCCTTGAGGAATGACTTTTCAGATGCTGAGCAGAAGTAGGTGAGTCAGCTCCCCTGGTTTTGTTGAAAGGGGGCTCCAGTGACAATAACCAAAGTGATCCTGGGGGTGGTAGCGCTCCAGTGAATCAGCCAGTGCTTCTGTGGAGGGCCATTTCCAAGGTCTGCAGGAAGAGAGAGAGGAGTCATGTTGAGAATAATCTAGATCAATTGCCACAAGGCAGACACTACACAGAAGCACACAGCAAAACATGCACAGTGACAAACAAGCAATCCAGTTTTAGCAAATGCAGGAGCATATGTGTAGACACAAACATTTGAACAGATGCTGTTATATGAGAACACTCATTATAATCTGCCAGTTGTCATGATTAATGTTTTTCTTTCTCTAAATCCTTTCATTTTGTCACTCAGAAGAGAAGCTCTTAGTAGTCAGTCATTCCAGGAGGAGAAGATTTGTAGCATATTCAAAAATGGAGAACGATGGGTTGCAGGATGGGAAGCCTTTAAGCCTGGGTAGAGAGGTTATTAAATATTCTGCCTCTGAGGATGGAAGCCAGTCACTAGGAAGATTTCAACATAGCTGAACTGGAGAATTGAATGTCTGAAAGGGGAAGAGAGGTTCAGAAAGTTATGGTGGAGAAAACCTTAGACAACATGCATGAAAGTGCATATTAAAAAGAAAAAACTACAAAGTATATAAAAGGTGAAAATTATTGCATTAGTAGTGGTCACAATGATGCTATCAGTTTGCAAAGAAGTGGTGACATAGTAGAACTTTATTTTATTTTATTTTATTCTGCTGCTGCTAACCTTATTAAATATTCTGAATTTGTCATATATTTAGAATATCAAAGAAATTTTAGAAAGAATATTAATAAATAAGAGGATTCTAATGACTGCGGAAATCTTGTTTGAGACCAGGAAGCAAAATACTGCAATGCTAGGATTTAAGCCCCATGAATTTGAGGACTGTGATTAAATGGCTGGTGTACACCTGCATTTGGAGCAGCACCTGCCACAGCATGCTATAAACGTTTCTCTTATGGAAACTTCTGTAATATACCTGATGGGGTCAGAAAATGGTAGTAGTGATTAAGTTTGCAGAGAATTCTGAATATAGAAGTTGGGAGACTTAAGTGACTAGAAGCAGCTAGAACATGTAACAATTTATAAGGTTTTAGGACATTGACACATGAGCTGTATTCCATATTAAAAACAATATAATAAATAAATCCACGTGAAATTAACATCAACTCCCACCCACTCATTCTAAGTGCTGTCATAAGGAGTCAACGGGATTTATAAAATATATATACATATAAATATAGAAGATATATATATATATAAATTTTTGAGGATGTATCTATACATATCCTCAAATCCTTTCCCTTAGCCCCACACAGAGTTCTGCTCCCTTCTCCCTTCTCATAGCATGTGAATCACTGCTTCCGAATCTCAATGATTAATCTCATTAATAATTAAGGTTCATATGTTGATCAATTAGATGCTTTTCAAAAGTGAAAAATATGAAGGAATTTTGGTGAAAAGAAATCAATTAGGGGGAGTTGTGGTAAAAGATATCCTGTTAAGTAAGAGAAAGAAAAACTGATTGAATAGTAGTTTCTGAAGATTAAGCCTACTAAATTATTTTTAAATTGACCTGCTCTAGACAACCTCCATCAATAGCAGCAGGGTACACCATAATATCATCTCCAATCCAATATCAGTGATAAACATGTAAGTGATTTGGCTACATGTATTCATACTTGCTTTAATACACTTTCTCAGTGCCAGCAGATTATGGTTTTTGAATTGCAGTTGAATCATGTTACTGAATCTTAAAGCTTACATTCTTTTCCATCGTTCCTAAGACAAGATAAAACTTCTTGGACTAACCACAAGAGCCTACATTCTGGTTTTCTACTCACTCTCATCTCATCGATTCTGTGCCATCTTTCTCAGCCAGGGTCACGCTGACCTTCCATTCCTTCATCTTTGCCATGTCATTCCTCACCACTCAAATCTTTTCCTATTCTTTTACATAAACTAGAATTTTTTTCTCCCCAACTCACCCTTCCATGTATCCATTCTCATCCTTCTGCTGTCAATTCAGCCAAAGCTCCTCAAGAAATCATTCCCCAAAAGTAATGACCAGGTTAGTTAAGCCTCTAGTGTACAGCAACTCCTCTTTGTAATCCAGTTGCCACTTTACTTAAATGATCTGATCAGTGTTGGTCCTCCTTGCTAACCTATTTGACCCACAAGAGCAAGACCAGTCTGTCTAGCTCCTTGAACATTGATACTGTGTACCCAGTGATTATCTAGTATTTAAGTGCACTTGAATGAAGAATTGATGAGTGTTTAGAACTGAAGAGAGAGGGAATGTAGAGAAGAGGAAAGTACTGAGGATGACTCCAGAGATTCTTTCCTGGGACAATGTGTATATCACACCATTAAGTACGGTAGAGGAAAAAGGAAGAGGAATGGTTTCAGAGTGGAGATGATCAAGTTGAAATGACCTTTATTAAATAAGATGTTACATCTGTGGAAGTTATTATGTAAGCAGCTGATGAAGCCCGGGGCCACAGTTTGCAACCCCAGAAGATGAAGATTTCACTTGCTTCTATAATGAATTTGATTTAAAAAGAAAAAAAAAACTATTTCAACATCCAACACAGGACAAAGGCTACTTTAGACATTAAACCTAGAAATATTTTTTTCATTGATAAGAGAATTACTAGAAATTTTTCATTTGCCGAGTTTAACTATGAAAATGTTACTGAGGTTATTGGGAGTTAATTCACTGTGACGGTGTTAGTGGGCAAATACTAACACCAAAGCTAGTTTAAAACATTAAGGAAACAATACAATTTTCCAATGCTAATTTTTTTCTTTTTAGTTATTTAATAGGTTCCTACGTATACATAACATTAGAATTTATTTTGACAGAATTTTAAATGCAGGGAGTACAGTTTGCTCCAATTCAGTGGCCAGTACTTACCCTTGCCCTCTGCCTCCACCCTCCCCTGTTCCCTTTCCTCTACCCTACTGATCTTTCCATTTATCTACATTCTTTTTATTAGTATCTTGTGGCATAATGGTAAAATTCACTGTAATATATTCATATGGGTATATGGAAAAGTTAGGTCAGATTCATTCCGTTCTTTTTCCCTTACCCCTACTATCCATTCTCTATCTCAATTTCCTTTTTCCAAAGCTAATATCTTTAGAAAATATAGTTCTTGTAATAAGTATAACCTAAAGGTTAAAAAGAACAACCATTTGATTGAATGTAGCATATTACAGAAGAGGACATGAATTTAAAGTCATAGAAAGCTGTGAAAGTATAAAATAAAATATAAATGTTGCTGCTTTTGCTGGTTTTTACCATTGTGTTCCTAATGCAGCCAATTTTAGGTGTTCCTTATTCATTCTTATTTTGCTGATAAGGAAAAATTATTTAGCTTTAGTCTTTAAGTTTTTTTTCTGCTAAGTTCTTTCTGCAGCTTCTTCATTGAGATAACTAATATTATTGAGATGCATAACCTCTATTTTTATTTAATCTTTATAATTAGCATAGAGAAATTAAACATGTGGTTGGTCTTTCTAGAGGCGTTAGATTGAAGGACGTATGAAGAATGAAAAACCACATAGGACAATGTGGAAATAGCTCAAAAGAACAAAGATGGTCAGATGTTTCATAACAGTAAAAATGAAAATAGTTAGAAAAACAAAAAGTTGATCATGGATATAAATAGAACTTTCCAAAACTTAGCCAATGGGACACAATAACTATACATGGAATGTCTAAAGATATGTCACTTTCTAGGTACAACTAGCCCAGTCTCTATCCAAATCCCACCTAGAACCCATTCACAGAATATACATTGTCAAATTTCTAATAATGTCCTACCTAGACTCATGCACACCTAAGCACCACATCATTTTACAGCTTGCCTCCATGTCATAGGGGAAATTAAAACATAAGTAGAACACAAGGCACCAGACATCTTCAATTATTATAGTAAACTAGCCTGCAGCCAACTTAGACATATCATTTCCCATCACTATATCAGAAACTAGCTACAAAATTAATATAAACTAGACTGTTCTCAGGTTGAGGTCTTGATCTAACTTTAAAAAGACAGAGACATTGCCAGTGCCACTTCCCAGGTAGTATGAAGGGATTGTCCATTTACATAACATGTCATGAAGATGATAGAATAAATTATAAAAGGCTCTGAAAACTATCTGGGTGAATCCAGTGTTTTCTGTTCAGCTAAGGAACGTAATGTGGTGAAGGACACAATTTTTTAGTTCTACGAAGGAACATTGTTTTCTTGAAATTATATAATAACCCCCAGTTGCATCTAAGTATCGGTTATCCAATCCTCCACTTTTTCTGGATTTTCTCCCAGATAGCCTCTTCATAATTTCTCAGGAATATTTTACAAGAAAATATCATTGCTCAAACCACCAGACAGGTTGGGTTATCATCTCCCCCACAAACACTGTATCATAATCTGATGATATTTTACACACACATACACACACACACACACAAACACACAATCTCAGTTATTCTTTACATCCTCATTAGTAATTATAACCAACAGTGAGTATTTGCTAATTTAATACCATATGCAGTTTCTTCCTTAGGGACTGACAGGACAAAAGAGATGGAAAGTTCAGGATTGTTGTTATATTTACAAATTTTACACATGGATTTTCTACAGATGAGGTAAATATTTCAAAGAAAATGTATCTGTTAACTGTCCTTGATATTCCCTCTCTAGGTCTCCTCTGCTGTGTTATGGAATTAAAGAATGGACGTCCCATTTCTCCAAGAAATAGACAACATGCTATGACAGAAGTCAGGGTCTGTCCCTGGAAGCACGAAAACTCCTGTTAGAAATGTGCCTATAACCAATTCCCACCAACATGCTCCAGATCAACAGCACACAGTTCCACCCGTACTCCTTTCTTCTGATAGGTATCCCAGGGTTGGAAGATATGCACATGTGGATCGGCTTTCCTTTCTTTGCAGTATATCTGATAGCCCTGCTAGGGAACATCATTATCTTGTTTGTGATTCAGACTGAACGCAGCCTCCATCAACCAATGTTTTACTTTCTGGCCATGTTGGCCTGCACTGATCTGGGCTTGTCCACAGCTGCCATCCCCAAGATGCTAGGCATTTTCTGGTTCAATCTCAGAGAGATTGTGTTTGGTGCCTGCATCACACAGATGTACACCATCCACATTTGCACTGGCCTGGAATCTGTGGTGCTGACAGTCATGGCCATAGATCGCTATATTGCCATCTGCAACCCCCTAAGATACACCATGATCCTCACCAACAAGGTGATAGCCATTCTGGGCATAGTCATCATAGTTAGGAATTTGGTGTTTATGACTCCTTTCATATTTCTCATCCTGAGATTGCCTTTCTGTGGTGTCCGGATTATCCCCCATACCTACTGTGAACACATGGGTTTGGCAAAGTTAGCTTGTGCCAGTATTAGAGTCAATGTTATTTATGGCTTCATTGCTTTCTCAGTGGGATTCATTGACCTTTCAGTGATTGGATTTTCTTATATTCAAATTCTCCAAGCAGTCTTCCATCTCCCATCCTGGGATACCCGGATGAAGGCACTCAGCACCTGTGGCTCCCATGTCTGTGTCATATTGGCCTTCTACCTGCCAGCCCTCTTTTCCTTCATGACACATCGCTTTGGCCACAATGTCCCCCACTATATCCACATACTTTTGGCAAATCTGTATGTGGTTGTTCCCCCTGCCCTTAACCCTGTTATCTATGGGGTCAGGACAAAACAGATACGAGAGAGAGTTCTAATGATGCTTCATCCTAAAAGCCATTGACATTTAGCCCCAGGAGTATCTTCCACAGTAGTCCAATAAGGAAATAATGAGATCATACCAGAAGTAGAAACTGAAAATATTTTTGTTAAACAGTAAGTCAATAATGAGATCATAAATAGCAGGAACATTTTTGTTTAACTCCTCTGACATTCCCACACAAGCCAATCACATTATGTGTCCCTCCATTGCCCATAACTCCAGTACACCCATTGAAAGGCATAGCATAGAGATTCCACAACAATCTCTCTACTATGATCCATGAAGAGTACAAAACAATATTCATGTTTAAGCCTACTGGTATCTCAAAATTCCTGAAGGGAGTAAGAGGTTTTGCCAAAACTTGTTGCAGCAACAAGTACCTTGAACAACTTCCTCCCACCTGGAGATTTTCTCCATTCACATTCACAAGGTCAAGTTTATGAGTAGAAAAATGATGTGGGATTTCTTGTAAACCAACCAGAATACAGTGGCCAGAGAAATTAACTGACAGTCTTAAATTTTACATATATATTCGGGTCCTGGACTTATCTAGAAGTTTGACCAGAGAATTACAGTGAAAACTCTTTGAACATCAATATCTCTGTCCATAAAATGTTATAAAATAATATTAATTCAGCCCTAGGAACTTGAAAATACTGTCGTGAAAATCTTCACAGCTTGTAAAATATTAAAAGATTTGGGGGAAAAAAAAGAGTACATACTAAGGTAGTATTGTTGTGCCTTCTAGCATTGCTTCTAGATTTACCTTACTAAATCCAATTCCAGTGCACAGTCCCTAGTCCCCCAGTTGGGTCTCTTTGTGGTCCTCTCAGCCCGTACCTTCAGAGACATTCTCAGGCAGGAGGACTGAAGCCCTGACTAGTTTAAAGTGCTCTATCTGGGCTTGAAGGATTGGAGAAAATCTTTGCCTCACAGTCCTCCTTGAGATGAACTCTGAGAGAGACTGCAATGGTGGCTTCTGCAAGAGCATAAAGTTATTCTCACTAGGGTGTGGAAGCTAAATAAGAGCATTGATTCGTTGGGTATTCTAGGAGCTGCAAAAACATGAAACTGACTTTTAATTGGAAATAAGACCCTGGTTGAAACTCAGGGTGCATTGAGCAGAAATACACAAAGAATGGGGCTAAGGTGACAATAATGTAAACTGAAAGAGGAGAAAGTAAAATTTGAAGAAATGAAATAAAGACACAAAGAAAAAAATGTTCAGGAAATCTTTTTTTTCCCCAGTGTTGGGGATCAAACCCAGGACTTCCCATACACCAGGGAAACACTCATCCTTAGCCCTTAATTTGCTAATTAGAAAGTTTGAAATACCAGAAAGAAGAGCTCAAAAGATTAAAATTATAACAAAACAAATAATGAAGATGACAAAAGATCATTTCGTATTGTCTTCCAAATAAATGTCAAGCCAATATAGCTTTTTTAAAAATTCTTTTATTGTTACATATGAATTACACTAAATAGTGGGTTTCATCATGGAATATTCATACATTATTGAGTTTCCTATACTATATTAACAGAGCTAAAAAATTCAAAAACTTGCAAATTCCATTTCAAAAATTAACATTATCCTTATGGCAAAATCAGAAAATAAACAAGAAAAAAAAAACAGAAGAACATAAATACAGAGAAGTTTTTCAAGAGGAACAGATACATAGATTAACCCCACATATAAAAATAGATAAAATTATAAATTTGACATTAATTTGCTTGCATACATTTTAATTAGCTTTTTAATTCATTATCACCTTACAATTAAAGATATTTTTGAAGTACAGTGTGATATTTCAACACATGTGTAGATTTTCTAATGATCAGATCACACTGATATATCCAAAATCTTATTTATCATTTCTTTGTGTTGGAAACATTCAATACCTTCTCTGCTAGCAATTTTGAAATATACTATTAAATGCTGTCAGCCATAGTTACTTACTGTGTTAGAGATCATTAGACATTATACTTTCTACCTTTTAATTAAAAGGTACAGGTGTCCAATTGTAAATTATCCTCTATCTCCCCCTATCCTCCACCCTTCCCAGACTCTGCTAACCACCATTCTACTCTCTGTTTCTATTATGCCAATGATTTTATCTTCGCATTTAAGGAAGAGTATATGGTATTTGTCTTCTGCACCTGGTTTATTTCATTTAATGAATGTCCTCAAATTGGTGCCAATGACAGGATATCATGATTTTAATGGCTGAATAACATTCCTTTGTGTATTTATACCACCTTTGCTCTGTCCATCCACTCACCAATGAACATTTTGGTTTATTCATACTTTGGATATTGTGAATACTACTGCAATAAACGTATGAGTGCAAATATCTCTTCAATAAACAGATTTCCTCACCTTTGGATATGTACCCAGTGTTGAAATTGCTGTATCCTGTGGTAATTTTCTGAGGAACTTTCATAATGTTTTCTATAATGGCTCTACTAATGAATGGTCCCATCAAACGAGTTATCAGATTTTCCTTCTCTAAATTCTTGACTGACTTTTTTACTTTTTAATTTTTATAATCATTCTAACTGGAGTCGGATAATATTTCATTGTGATTTTGATTTGTATGCAAATTGTTTAAAATTAAGTTTATCCTTATTTCAAAAGCAAATGAAAAGAGCCGGACAGACTGTGGAATGTCTGACTTTAAAAGTTAGCTACCCAATATGTGCAGAGCTGACTTTGAGGGGAATTAGAGGATGATTTCAAGAATCTAGACAATAGTCCTCAGAAAATGTGCCTAGGCTATAGTGGCTCATAGGCAACAATTTTTTAAGATGCTCTGAGCAAAGGAAATTATTTTTTATAAAATTAACACAAAACCAGCAATTATATGTACATGTGCTCCAAAGACTAGGCACTGATTTGAGATTAAGATTCACGGACAATTTTGAATAATGGGCTCCAAGTTGAGTAGCAGCAAACATTTAGTTATTGCTCATTAGCATTTTCCCCAAAAACATACTGAGAAGCCTATTTTTAGGGTTTAGTAATAATAATAATAATAATAATAATAATAATAATAATAATAAGACAACAGCATTGAACCACCAACAAGAACCTCTAAGAGCTTTACAAACATGCTCATGTTTATTTCTTCAAGTAAATAAACAAATTAGAAATATAATATTTTAATAATTTATGCAACTTGTCAAGTGGCAGACATGAAAGCAAAATTCTGTCCTGCCCAAATTCTAGCCTTGGATCCTTGGCTACAAGGAAGGGGACTAGTCAGAAAAAAAGAAATCATTACCACAAGTTCAGCCATATATTTTACCTGCAGGAAGTAATGGAGTAAATTATGATAAGCTAAGAATATTGAGTCAGATTCAGGAATATTTTTGCCTGACAGAGTCTGGCAACATGGGGATACGAAGGCATCAAGTCACCACCATGATTTTAGACGCCTGCCTTGACCAGGGGTTGTGGTGTGATGAGAGCTGGGCTTGCAACTTGGAAGGCTTTGTGGTTGAAGGCTGAGGATCAGGTTTGAAAGCAAGTAGAGAAGAGCCCTTGGCCAGAAAATTGTCCAACTACCCTGAGGCAGCTCTGCTATGAGGGAGGCCAAGTTAGCAATATGATGAAGGCTCAGAGAAAGGCCTATGCCTAGCCATTCTGCTGTGTTTGAGCCATTCTAACCCAGGAGTGAGACCTATAAGTAAAGAAGCCATATTGGGCACTCCATCTACAGTAGATGCCCTGGGGTCCTAGAATGTAACTCAGGGTTACATGGTGCAAGGTGATCAACTCCAACTCTCCCTAACACCTTGTTATTAAAAAATGTGGGAAAACTGAAGAAACAGAAGAAGGTGAAAGAATGTGACTGGGAGAAATTAACTAACTAGGATAAAGAGGATCCAAAAAGGCAAAAGACAGAGAGGAAAGGACATAAGGATGAAATGGGGTAGAAGTTCACTGTAAGCTCCTGATCCCCACCTCACCCCAGAAACAGCAGAAGCAGAAGGAAGGAGGATCTTTGGATGCCCAAACTATAGTCCATGTTTCTCTGGAGGAGGCTCAATGGTATGGAACCAGATTGCCTTGGAAGAATACGTACAGAGCAGATGGCTGGTGTCAGAGCAGGGATGCCACTCACTGAATCAGTTTCAATGAACCCATTTCCAGATTCAAGATAATGAAATCACACAAGATATGGCATCCTGACTGGCTTGCTACTTTGTGAGATCATATTTTTAGATCAGCCACAACAAGTGGTGATAAAAGGTAAAGTTTAAAATTCCCATAGACTTCAGCTTCTGGCCAAGATGGAGTAAAAGGAACTGAATTCACATTAATAACTGGGAAAAAAGAGCAATCAAAACTGAGTGAGATATATTAAGAAATGGTTCTAATACAGCAGACATCATGCAAGTGAGAACAGGGACCCCTGCAATATGGGAAACAAGTGAGGCAGTTGCTCCAGTTTGCTGCCTTGACCCAGTTCCCAGGCTACCATGAGGGAAGAAGGATGGACCCCAGGTGGAATTCAGTGGAGTTCCTGAATTGAAAAGGTCTAGTTGGAAGTATTTAAAGAAGAATAAAGCTAAAGTTAACAGGGCATAGTTCTGGGGAAGAAAGAACTGCACACAGAGAGAATGGTCACAATCTGCAAAGGATCCTCAAGTGATAAGTGTAACAAATGAGGAAGCTACATGAGGTAGGGGGAGAAACTACAGTACCCCAAGGATTAAAAAAGAGAGTATTCAGCTCTCACATGGACCTAAAGAATAGCCATTCTACCAGCCAGAAAAGGAAAACCAAAACATAATTCATGAGGCTTCAATCAGAATACTCAAAGGAATCTTTCTTCAGTTGTAAATCAAAACTAGTTCTAGACCAAAATTTGTTCTGGTTTGTGCTAACAGAGCCCAAAAAGGTCAAATTGTTTCCAAGTAACTTACATGCATTCAGAGAAAAGATTAAGAATATTTACAGAATTAAAACTAAATTAAATATAGTATCTAAGCAAAATCCAAAATGTGTGATATACAATAAAAAGTTTCTAGAAATGAACATAACTAGAAAATACAACCACAAATAAGATGAGGAAGGAAATTAATTGGTCAAAATTAGCAAATTAGAAAACAAAAACATTCAGTCATTAAAACTGAATCCCATATATTCAAAAACATTAAGTAGAGTCATAGAAGACATTCAGAAGACAAGGTAAACTGCCAAAGATGAAAAAGTAGATTCATGGCATCAAGGGTAGATTATTACTGCATAAAGAAAAAAAGTTGGATTTGCTTCATTAAATTGAAAGATTCCTGCTGAATAAATTGCAGCATACACTATAATTTTATGGCATTTTTAAAGTTCCATGATAAATGCCATGAGGAGTTAACTTTGATTCATTCAATTGAATAGGCAGTACCTATCTAATAAGCATGTGCCAGAAGCCCACAGAACTTCTGAATGAGTTTTTGGAATATGCAAAAGATGTTGAATGTGCACATGTAAATGAGCATGAACATCCATAGATGAGTAAGTAAACTTTGTACCCAGGAGACCACCTGTTGCACAGTATCGGGCTAAATTACCAGGAGAGCATTCAGAAAGAAAGAAAATCACTTTATTTTTTCATCCACCTGCCTAACCTAGGAGGACCTTTTAGGCCCAGGGGGAGAGAAATTGAGAAGTTCAAAAAAGGTAGTGTCCCTGAGCATCTAGAGTATAATTATCTGCAGATACCTCTGGAACCAACCAGAGCCTCAATTCCTGTGAACCTGACCACATGCTTCATCTCTTCTGTAAGGGAATCTTAGCACAGGTTGCTGTACTGAGTTTAACCAGAAGACAAGACACCTATCTATCTCGATCTGTTTTTCTTTCCTGAGTCAGTACTGCTAAAGTAGTCTGAAAAGCGAGAAATCCAGACCATCTCCTCATCAGGTAAGGAGGCACTAGTGGGGGTTCTGTGCTTTTGGAACTTCTCTCCTTGTCCTGCTCTGGGCACTTTGTAGCACCAGAAATATAAAAGCCGGAGTTTATCCAAAAGAGATTAATAGCAGGTAGAAGAACTAGGATGTGCATCATCTGGAACCCAGAAAATTTGGAGATTTCAGCTACAAATATAGAAATTTAGGGGTTGTAAGACAAAGAATCTGCCTCTAAAAATCTTTGATCATTGGGTAGAAATTACATTTGGTCTATGTAACTTCAGAGGAAGGGGACAAAGACCACAGCTCAGTGGCAGTAAGAAAGTAGTAGTTGAGCAAATTTCAGCACAACCCAATCAATGGGTAAAAGCTCTTGCTGCCAAATTCAGAAAATTGTACCCAGAAAAGCAAGGAGCTACCTATCACTATCTGCACGCAATCGTATCTGGAACTACATGTGTAGAGATGTCTTGCATGCCTGAGTTTTATCCAACTAGGTGATCCCTCCAACAACCTTTCCACTTCTTAAAACAGGGTTTCCCTGGTACCATGCTGTGGGCCTGTCATGCAGCCTGGGGAAGGGCTTGGGCTTCAAGGACTTTGATTTGATTTTAGACTTTCAGCTTCCTTGGATTCCTCATGCTGTCTCTGGCTGGAAACAGAAAACACAAGCTCTTAGTCCTCATCACCAGTTCGGCCTCTTGCAAATAATTAGTGACATCCCAGGTAAAGTATATTTCATTTTTTATAAGATTGATGGGCAAGCATATTTTTATGGAATTATTTTCAAGGCCTAAAGGAGTTCTAAAAATTAATTGTATCCAACCTTCTGTGTAAAGTGGGATTAGCATTAGAATAGTACAGCATGGTTGCCTACCAACCCAGATTGCAAACCAAGATTAAAAGAGGAAGGGAGGCAAAAGGACAAGTGCTTTACTTCTAGGGCTGAGTAAGTCATTCAGAGCTTTTTAGATGATTTATGAGTGAAGAACATGCATAAATGTTCAGAGAAAGAGAAGAAAATGAATGGGAGACAAAATAATCTTATAGTTCTTATATTACCCTCAGAAATGGCATGCTAGGGTAAAAATAATTGAGGGACAAAAAAAACCCCACATATTTCTTCCCATAGGCTTCTCCACAAATATGATTGAATTGCCAGTCCTTCCATTTGACTTGGACTTCTATTTCTTACACATTTGAATCCTATCAGTTAAACCATAGAAAAGGCATAATATCACTGAATCTGAACTTGCACAGTGAAAGACAGACGGTTAAAGTAGTCAACTTACCCTACCTACTTCAGAGCATTGTGAGTCACAAATGAAACAATTTGTTTAAAATTGATTTTGGACTTGCCAAAGTCATTGCTAATATACTCTATTATTAGCAAGAGGAAAAAGATTTGGTAGATTTTCTAAGTATTTTCTATGTATCAGGCTGGAGAGCCACATCTGTCAGACTTGCTTGGGGAAGCAGAGGTGAAATGGGGAGACCAGGGAAGGAATGTCCATCCTCCCTCCACGTAGAGCATCCAGTATCACTAAAAGTCTCCCAAATGAGAAGAATCTGAGATGAGCCAGCTGACAGGATTGGAATGGCATTTGGGGAAAAAGATATACATAACTGGACAAATGTACTATTTGAATCTCTTGAAAAAGGTATGTCTCTACCAATGTGACAATATCACACAGTTTGGGGTCTATGGTATAATTACAACTTCTTTGTCACCCTGACTCCACCCCAAACTATTCCTTCTTTAAAAGATTCCATTTTTAAAATGGTTAGTTACATCACAAGTAAAGTATATTTCATTTTTTATAAGATTGATGAGCAAGCACATTTTCATGGAATTATTTGCAAGGCCTAAATTGGTTCTAGAAATTAATTGTATCCAATCTTCTGTGTAAAGTGGGCTTAGGATTAGAACAGTACAGCATGGTTGCCTACCAATCTATATCTTGAGCTCTCAGTTCCTTATTTATAAGATATATTTGATAATAAGATATATTTTACTAGATATTGATGATTAAATGTTATAAAGTTCTAGAATATTTGAGCACACTTCCCAGGAAATAGTAAGGGTTCCAAAAATAATTATATAATTTTATGTTATATTGGTGAGCCTAATGAAAAAGAAACAGGACAGTTCTTAAATGATCAATGGAAAAGAGCTTATAAACCCACAAAATAACACCTTAATAGAGATTTCTGTCCCAGTAAACAGATTTAAGTACAAAGAAATATATGATTTGTAAGGCCTGACTAATACATTTGCTAAGCTACAACACTCTTTGGGATCTCCTTAACAAATTTATGTACAATTCTTTTTCTCCAGTCTATCCCTCAGGTCAGAGTTAGCCATCGCTCCTGCACATATAATTATCGTTGTTCATGTAGTTTGTACTCATTAGTACCCATCAGCCTCAAGAGTTACTTTAGTTTCACTCCTTCACAGTAAAAAAGTGTTTCTTATTTAATTTGTGGCCCTGGCACCTAATGGAATGCCAGGGGAAAGACTAAATAAAAAGAAAATAGTGGCAATATTGAACTACTGTTCTGAGGGTGAGAAACACGTACATGGATCATTATATTCAAGATAGAAAAGGAGCATGAAAAAGGGATGGAAGGCTGGAAAGGTGGGGGCTAGCACCCCTGCACCATTGCAATCATGAGATTTCCACTTGTTCAATGACACTTATTGCTCCCTTGTGACTGTGTGAAATTGCTCGTTCACTTTAAACGTGTTTTTTCCAGAAATTAGCTATTCTCCAACTATGAAGATCTATCTAAGAAGTAGATGGGGGGGACAATTATGTGGTAGGGTCCATTTTACCAAATAAAAGTGATCTTTGGAAAGGTGGAAGTTAACTTTATTTTTAGTATATGATGAATAAAAATCTATAGTTAAATCAAAAATAAATTCAATAAAAATTACATAATGCAAATTGCATAAGAACTAGGAACATTTATCTGTGCCCCTTTTATGTCAGGTTCTACTAGGCATACTGTGAGAGTTAAATTGCAGATATGATAGTTTATGTGGCTATGAAAAAGAAAACAGGAAAAAGTTATAGATACAAATTGAGAATCTCATTTGTCCCCAAAGTGTTTCCTAAGTAATTTTTTCCTCTTAAGTATCTGAAAGTACCCAAGAATTCTATTGAAAGCATAAGTTGAGTAAATCAAGTCCATAATAAATCACATTATCTCAGTCCTCTGCACAGTTTAATGTAATAGGAGTAGCCCAACTAGCATGGCATTATGGATAAACAGACAAATAACAATGGCCTGGATATATTGCCACAAGTTGTGTCCATGTAAAGAATGTTGTTTTATCTTCATGTACTTAGAGTCATTAGATGATCTTTATCCCCATTTTACAGATCACTAAAAGAAAGTTGTAAAAATTCATGACTAAATATGGCGGCACACCAAAATGACTCCAACTCCAGTGAAATTTCAGACTTCCTTCTGAATTGTTTTGTCACATCTCCCAGCTGGCAACTCTGGCTGTCCCTGCCCCTCAGTCTCCTCTTCCTCCTGGCCATGGGGGCCAATGCTATCCTTCTGATCACCATCTGGCTGGAGGCCTCCCTGCATGAGCCCATGTACTATCTGCTCAGCCTCCTCTCCCTGCTGGACATTGTGCTCTGTCTCACTGTCATCCCCAAGGTCCTGGCCATCTTCTGGTTTGACCTCAGACCCATCAGCTTCTCTGCTTGCTTCCTTCAGATGTATATCATGAATAGCTTTCTAGGCATGGAATCCTGTACATTCATGATAATGGCCTTTGATCGCTATATAGCCATCTGCCACCCACTGAGATACCCATCCATCATCACTGACCAATTTGTAGTCAAGGCTGTCATTTTTATTGTGGCCAGGAATGTCTTCTTATGTATGCCCATCCCCATTCTCTCAGCACGACTCTATTACTGTGGGAGAAATGTCATTGAGAACTGCATCTGTGCCAATATGTCTGTCTCCAGGCTCTCTTGTGATGATGTCACCCTCAATCGCCTTTACCAGTTTGCTGGAGGCTGGACTCTACTGGGATCTGACCTTATCCTCATTTTCCTATCTTACATCCTCATACTGCGAGCTGTGCTAAAACTCAAGGCTGAGGGTGCTGTGGCCAAAGCCCTCAGCACTTGTGGTTCCCACTTCATCCTCATCCTCTTCTTCAGCACCATTCTTCTGGTCTTTGTCCTCACACATGTGGTCAAGAGAAAGGTCTCTCCTGATGTGCCAATTTTGCTCAATGTCCTTCACCATGTCATCCCTGCATCCCTAAACCCCATTGTTTATGGGGTGAGAACCCAGGAGATCAAGCAAGGAATCCAGAGATTACTGAAGAAAGGGTGGTAACAAGGGCAACTGACTCTCTGCTTTCCTAATGTAGGATGACTTGATAATCAGTTGATGGAAAATTGCGCTGAGACCCATAACTTGGAGACAAGATGTTAAAATAAAGGTAAGTACTAGTTCTGAAATAAGTTACTGACTCCTTACTCTTTAAAGCCAATAACTCTTCCAAAACACACACGCAAAAAAAAAAAGAAAAAAAATTCCAACATCTTTGTGACCTTTCAATGATTCCCTAATATTTATGATTCTATTTTGTCTAAAATATAAGAACTCAAGAAGATGAATACTATAGTAGAGAAATAACTCCCAGTTAACACTAAACTTACACCTTTAAACATTTAATTTTTAAAAAAAAATATAACTGTGGATATCAGTGGCCTTGATAATCACTTGCTATTATAAAGATTACTATTGTTATCCCATCTGCATAATGCAGTTTTGAAGACCACCATAGTTTAAATGTCAGCATTGACAGTGGTTAGAATCCATAATCTCTTTCATTTTCCTCTAACCAGACCAATACCTTTTTCTCCCCCTCCTCTTTTTCAAGCAAAGACCCTTTTCTGTTGGCAGAATCCTCAAAGCAATAAAGCTCCTGTAAAAATTAAGGACCCATGAAGTAATGAGTTTTTCCTGGGTTAGAAGGAATTACCATAGAGAGCCTTCTCCTTAATGTCTTTTTGCCACATGTAGGATTCACAGTGACTCCACTTGTGATCTGTGGACAGGACTCTGCTAGAACATTCTCATATGTTACAATATCAGAACACACCCTAGAAAGGACACTTAAATATACTAGGGTCTATTACCAATGAGGCACAAGTTTCCTAAAGCAACTTTTTTCTTCCTGGAACTTGGTTAGAGAACTGGTAAGTATAAAGACACATAGAACAATTGGCAATCATTGAGAAACTCATATGGTATTTAGACAAAATATAAAACAATCTGGGACCTATGATTATTAAAAAATATTTTCTCCTACATAAAAGACAGGAAAAAATGGGGTACAAATCCAGACACAGTGGTGCACACCTGTTATCCCAGATATGTGGGAGGACGAGGAAGAAGGATGGCAAGTTCAAGAGCAGAACAATTCATCAAAATTAAGAGAAATAAAAAATAGGTTCATACACATTCAGGAAATGACTCAAATAAGAGAAAACCTGAGATGTGAGATGGTGAGCTCCAAGTTCTTCATTGTGGTACTTGAACAACCATAGGTGATTTTTGTGGCTAAGAGGAACCCAGGAGTATCACTCACCTTCAGGATCCTCGTCTGTCACATGAATGCTGAAAACTAATTGTTTAAAATGGCAGAAGACTTTCTTACTAGCTTTCAGTATGTTAAACAGGCTCACAATGAACTACTTTTAAATCCAGGAAAATGTACATTGTAGTTACTTTTATCAATGAAAAATAAAAAATAGGATTATAATAAGCATTAATTGTTTAAGTTAGGAGTTAAAGAAATAATTGCATCCTAATTTTTATGTCTTAAGTTAAATCTTGCCTTCAACAGATTTTCACAATTCTATACATCAATATCAGAAACTGGCTAGTTTTAATTGTAATAAAAAATTTTAGAGAAGACATAAGATATATGGAATACTTCATAACCTAGCAATCAGTAAGGAACAGATATAAAAAATCTCATCCTTTGAACAATGGAACACATAGATAATGTTAAAATGAAGAATTTGTCAGTAACTTTTTATGTACCTTTATTTTATTTATTTATTTTTATATGTGCTGAGAATCAAACCCAGTACCTCCTCACACATGCAAAGCATGCACTCTACTGCTGAGCCCCAGCACGAGCCCTGATTTGTCAGTAACTTTAACATTGCCAGGAATTAGCCACTCTTCTATGTGCATCTGACAGATATCTAAGGAAATATTTCACTAGAGAGTGATCAAGGAAATATTGATCAAAATTGCAAGGTGTTCACAGCACAGCAGTAGCCCTGCAGGCCAAATTTGGGGACCAGCTATTTCTTTGTCCAATACATATTCACTTTCCTGATAAGCTGCACACATTCTATGTGCTGAGTACAGGGTCACGAACAAGACAAGATATATGTATATTCTGAAGGGAAATTTAAGTAAGGAAACAAATTTTAAAATTCCTTCAGAAAGTAATACATGCTATAAGAAAAAAAAAGATGTTATAATATCTCTTTCCATCAGAAAAGCCAGAAGAAGGACACTTTGCGGGAATTTCATTCTTCTTCATAACTGAGTAAAATTCCATTGTGTAGATATGCCACATTTTTTTTATTCATTCATCTGGTGACTTGCATCTTGCCAGTAAATAGAAGGAACTGGAGAACATCACACTAAGAGAAATAAGCCAAATTCAGAAAGTCAAGGTTTGAATATTTTCTCTCATATGTGTAAGGCCGAGAAAATAAGGAGAGGATGTGGGCAAGAAAAATGCAAGAAAATGGAAGGGAAATTCAGTGGTGTAGATAAGGAAAGGGGTGGAAAAAGGGAGGAACTGTGGAATTAAGTTGACCAAATTATGCTGTTTGCATGTGTGAATGTACCATGGTGAATTCCACCCTTATTTACACCTATAAGTATTAAATTATAAAAACAATAAATTTGTGCTGGGCAGAGGCTATGGGAATAAGAAGTGGAGATGCCAAGGGAAAAGGAAAGAGAGTGAAGAGGTACTGGAGACTTAAATGGAACAAATTATAATCTGTGCATGTGTGATTATATCAAAATGAACCCCACAAGTATGTACAGCTAATTTTTAAAAGGCCACTTTTCATCTGATTATTAAGAACGTGATCTCTGTCTAGTACAAGATAATTATTTAGTAAGGTTTGTCTCTGTGTCTTCTATTCTGCACCACCCACCTACATTTCTGATTTGGTGCCAATACCATGGCATTTGTGCTACTATAGTATGTGCTCTGTAGTATAATTTAATGTCTGGTATTGTGATGCTTCCTACTTCACTTTTTTCACTAAGGATTGCTTCGGCTATTCTGGGTCTTTTAATTTTCCAAATGAATTTCATGAATGCTTTTTCTATTTCTGTGAAGAACATTATTGAAATTTTAATAGGAATTGCATTAAATCTGTATAGTACTTTTGTTAGTGTGGCCACTTAGATAATATTAATTCTGCCTATCCAAGAGCATGAGAGATCTTTTCATCTTCTAAGGTCTTTGCCTAATTTCTCTTTCAGTTGATTGATCACTGATGTATAGGAAAGCATTTGATTTATGGATGTTAATTTTATACACTGCTACTTTTCTGAATTTATCAGTTGTAGAAGTTTTCTGATGGAGTTTTTTGGGTTTTTAAATATAGAATCCTGTCATTGGAAAATAGTGATAGTTTGAGTTCTTCTTTTCACATTTATATCCCTTTAATTTCTTTTTTGTGACTAATTGCTCTGACTTGTTTCAAGGATGATGTTGAAAAGAAGAGGTGAAAGAGGGCATTCTTGTCTTGTTCCAGTTTTTAGAGGCAATGTTTTCAGTTTTTCTCCATTTAGTATGATACTGTCCTTGGGTCTAATATTAACAGCTTTTATAATGTTGATGTCTGTTCCTACTATCCCTAGTTTTTCTAGTGTTTTGAACATGAATGGGTGTTATATTTTCTTAAGTGTATTTTCTGCATCTATTGAGATAGTCATGAGATTGTTGTCTATAAATCTATTGACGTGATAAATGCTTATAGCAGCTCAATTTACAATAGCTAAACTATGAAGCCAACCTAGATGCACTCCAACAGATAAATGGATAAAGAAAATGTGTTGAATATACACAATGGAATATTACTCAGCCATAAAGAGAAATGAAGTTAAGGCATTTGCCAGTAAATGGATGGAACTGAGACTATCATACTCAGTGAGTAAGCCAATTCCCAAAAACCAAAAGCCAAAAGTTCTCTCTAATGTGCAGATGCTAACACACAATGGGGGGGGGGTTAGAAGCACTTTGGATTAGACAAAGGAAATGAAGGACAGAAAGCAAAATTGAGAGTAGTAAAGTTAGTAGAATCAATCAGACATTGCTTTCCTATGTTTATATATGTTTATATATGAATACACAATCAATGTAATTCTACATCATATATAACCAGAAGAATGGGAAGTTGTACACCATATATATATATATATATATATATATATATATATATATATATATTTATATATTTTGGGGGTTTTTTCAAAATACATTCTACTGTCATGTATAAATAAAACAAAAAATATTTAGAAGAATGTGATTTCTGTGAAAATTATTCCATCCTTATTACTCCTTGACTGGATGCATCTAAAGGCAGATCTCAAACAAATGTTAGAAAATTATTACAACTGGCTGATGATTATAACTAAAAAGGACCTAAAACAATCACCCATCCAAAATATTTTATGAGGAATTCTTGGATGGAAAGCAGGGGGTGGGATGGGGCACATATTCAGGGAATCTTCTTAATTTCTTTCTGTGGAATAAGTATGTAATATCACATTGTTGTTGGTGTCTCTTTAAAGCTTGCTTTAGAAGCATATCTTCCATTTTAAATATAGAAAGTCCATTTCTCTGCTACATTACACTAATTAATACATTTGATATTATAAAATAACTTATGTTTTAATATGTTTGCTAAAACACCTATATGAAATGTCATCGATAAGCAGTACTGTCTTTTGTAATGAGACTATACTTAAGAAATCCCTTGGTGGGAACAAATGTCTTGACAGAGGCAAAAATCACTTATTATATAGCATTATATCTAATGCTAGATGTTACAGATGCAAAGAAGAATGAGTTCACAATCTATTGGTAGTAGCAAGAAATTGGGAATTCGGGTTATTCAACAGATGAAAGTTTCTTGAGTGAAGGGATGGAAATTAGTGATCCTAAAATCAAACATCTAAGTGAGATTAAAATACCATCATGATGAAAAGATTTACCTTGCTCTTGGATAGGCAGAATTAATATTGTCAAAATGATGATATGACCAAAAGCACCATACAGATTTAATGCAATTCCAATCAAAATCCCAATGACATTCCTCATAGAAATAGAAAAAGCAATCAAGAAATTCATCTGGAAAAATAAGTGACCCAGAATAGCTAAAGCATCCTTAGCAAGAAGAGTGAAGCAGGTGGCATCACTATACCAGACCTTAAAATATACTACATTTTGGGAGCAAATTTTAGCACACACACATCAGATGGAGCACTAATCTCTAGGATATATAAATATCTCAAAAATTTTAACACCAAAAAAACAAATAAGCCAATCAATAAGTGGGTCAAGGAACTGAACAGACACTTCTCAAAAGATGATATACAATCAATCAAAAATTTATGAAAAAATGTTCAACATTTCTAGCAATAGAGAAATGCCAATCAAAACTACTCTAAGATTTCATCTCACTCCAGTCAGAATGGCAGCTATTAAGAACACAAACAACAATAAGTGTTGGTGAGGATGTACGTATAAGGGCACACTCATACATTGCCAGTGGGACTACAAATTGGTGAACCAACCTGGAAAGTAGTATGGGGATTCCTTGGAAAATGGTGAATGGAACCTCATTTGACCCAGCTCTCCCACTCCCCAGGTTATACTCAAAGGACTTAATTATAGCATACTATAGGAACACAGGCACATCAATGTTTATAGCAGCACAATTCACAATAGCTAAATTGTGGATCCAACTCAGATGCCCTTCAGTAGATGAAAGGATAAAGAAAATATGGAATATGAACACAATGAAATACTACACAGCATTAAAAGAGAATAAAATCATGGCATTTGCAGGTAAATGGATAGAAGGAAAACAAATGCCAATGTCTTCTCTGATATAAGGATGCTGATTCATAGTGGGGATGGGAGGAGGGAAACATGGGAGGAATAAAAGAACTTCAGATAGGCAAAAGGGGAGGGAGGCAAGGGAGGGAGGGCAAGGGAGGGAGGATAGGGGTAGGAAAGATGGTGGAATGAGATGTACATCATTATCACAAATACATGTATAAAAATGGTGTGAATCTACTTCATGTTCAACAAGAAACATGAAAAATTGGTTCAACTTGTATAATATGAATTGAATAGCATTCTGCGGGTGTATATAACAAATTAGAATAAATAAAATTTAAAAATTTTTTAAATACCATTCTGATGACTCAAACTTCTATTCTAAACTTTTATC
This sequence comes from Spermophilus citellus, assembly GCF_964194105.1. Lineage (NCBI taxonomy): Eukaryota > Metazoa > Chordata > Mammalia > Rodentia > Sciuridae > Spermophilus > Spermophilus citellus. Next base: position 199,097,255 of record NC_138183.1, read on the forward strand.
TTATCCTGATAAACATCAGTTGCTTACTTTTACTTTTTAACTCAGATTCTTTAGTCATTTCTAATATACAGTCATGAAAAGAACTGGTATAGAAATGAAGTTCATCAAAAGCTGATCTTCTGATATTATGGACCAAGGTAGCTTCTCAGTTAATAGCAATTTCAGTATTTCAATTGCTCTTGCTAAAATCCAGGGTGTCCTCCTTTAATCCTTTCCAGCTTTTACACTCTTCATATAGACTCTCTGTAAATACGGTGGACTCATAACTTCAATATTCACTCACCACCTTAACCTTAGTCATTATCATTTTTAACCCAAATTATTGAAAGAAAGGCTTTATTGTTTTCCCCAATCCTGTTCATACCCACCATGTTCCATTGAAAGTGCTTCCTCATTGTTGCCTATAAATTAAATGAGACTTACTCAGAATGTAAATACTGAAAAGAACATAGAGAGTATTAAAAACTTATTTAATGAATAATTGAGAGATTGTGGTGGTACAAAGTAAAATGAAGAATGTAATGGATACCTAAATGTGGGTTTAGCACATATTTGTAAAGAGAGAATGAAGATGAGTATTTTGAAAGTAGTTTAGAAAGTTTGGGATGAAGATAAAGATAGACCCATGGATGCCATATGATATCCCTTCAGATATTCAGATGAAATCAAGAAATGTCCAGATTTCTACAACCCCTGATCTTGGATTCATATCTCTCAAGACTAGGATTTGAATAATTTGATGATCCCCTGCCTAATTTCCTGGGTACAAACTCCATAAACAATGGGGTTGAGGGCTGGTGGGATGAGGTGATGCAGGACGTTGAGAAGAATAGGTACCTCTGAGGGTATCTTCTTTCCTGCCTTGTTTGTGAAGATGAAGACTAGCAGCAGTGTATAGAAGAAAAGTATAAGAATGAGATGTGAACCACAAGTACTCAAAGCCTTGGTGGTTGCACCTCCCAACTGCAAGCTTGTAACAGTCCTCAAAATGAAGCAGTAAGACAGCAAGATGAACACCAGGTCAGAACCTAGAAGGCACCAAACACTAACGAATTGATAGAGCTTATTGAGGTGAATATCCCCACAGGAGAGCTTGGCTACAGAAATGTTGGCACATATACAGTTCTCCACCACGTTGCTGGCACAGTAGTTGAGCCTAGCAGCCAGGACTGAAGTAGGCAGGGTGGCTAGCAGATTGCGGAAGATAATGAAGATGGCTACATTAATGAAAAACTGCTCTGTGATGATGGAGAAGTATCACAGTGGGTGGCAGATGGACACATTGTGATCATAGGCCATGACCACAAAGGTGGAAGATTCCATGGGGAGGAAGGTATTCATGATGAACATCTGCAGGAAGCAACCTGAAAAGCTAATGTTCTTCATGTTGAACCAGAAGATGAGCAGGACCTGCCAGAATCATTGTTCTCAAAAACACTGTATATTCATTATCATCTTAGAGCACCTCTTATGAAAACGCTCAGAGTTTGTTAAAACCAACCCACCCTCAAACCACAGCCCCACAACCCCCCGGGACAGTTTCGTCATTTCAAATCCTTTCTAAACCCACCTCAATCTCCAAAGTCTAACTTATACCCTTTCCTAATTCTAGAGACCAACCTTTGGTTTTAAAAAAATGCTTATTTGTAGCCCTGTCCTCTCCTGATATCTATAGTTCTTACTCAAACTCCTGTAGGCTTATCTGCCCATCACAGGAATTTTCAAGAAGACACATTTTACACATAAGAAACATTTTACAACAATGTTTCCTAACACAGTGAATGATACAAATGTACATCCAATTACATTTAGAAAGAAAATTCTAGAGCCCTGGAGTATAGGAGTAGAATAATTCAGATGTTCTGATAGGTAAGAAGAGAATTTAAATTTTAAATATCATTTAGATATTGAGAGATGATCTGTCCACTGGAAATAATGAAAACTTTAAAAAGACATGAACATAAAGAATAAGAGGGCATATCTGTGTGGGATCTGGTGCCGTGCTTTTTCTTTAGGGATGGGAGGATTCATAGAAGCAAACCAGCACACTGTGTAAAAAAGAAGGTTGAAATCTGGAAAACAGTATTTAGATTCCTTAGAAAATTTAGAATGGAACCACCATTTGACCCAGCTATCCACTCCTTGGTTTATATCCAAAGGACTTAAAAACAGCATACTAGAGTGTTGCAGCCACATCAGTGTTTATAGCAGCTCAATTGACAATAGCTAAACTGTGGAACCAACCTAGATGCCCTTCAATAGGTGAATGGATAAAGAAACCATGGTATATATACACAATGGAATATTATTACTCAGCAATTAAAGAGAATAAAATCATGGCATTTTCAGGTAAATGGAAGGAGTTGGAGAATATCATGCTAAGTGAAGTAAGCCAATCCCAAAAAACCAAAGGACAAATGTGATTAGTGGATGCTGATTCATAATGAGAGGAGAATATGGGAGGAATGGAAGAACTTTGGATAGGGCAAAGAGGAGGAAGGGAAAGGGAGAGGGCATGGGGGTAGGCAAGTTGGTGGAATGAGATGGACATCATTACTCTAGGTACACATATAAAGACACGAATAATGTGAATGTACTTTTTTATTGGTTTTTCACAACATTACAAAGCTCTTGACATATCATATTTTATACATTAGATTGAAGTGGGTTATGAACTCCCAATTTTACCCCAAATGCAGATTGCAGAATCATGTCGGTATATAAATGGAGCACAATATTTTATTTCTTTGGTCAAAGAAATAAAATATTGTGCTCCATTTATATACTATGAATCAAAATGCATTTGGCTATCATGTATAACAAATTATAACAGTAAGGAGGGAAGGAAGGAAGGAAGGAAGGAAGGAAGGAAGGAAGGAAGGAAGGAAGGAAGGAAGTTGACTGCCTGGAAGAAAGTCTTTGGAGGGTCTGACCTTGGGGATGACTGTGAGGCAGAGGATGACATCCAGCACAGAGAGGATGGCCAGCAGGTAGTACATGGGCTCATGCAGAGATGCTTCCTGCCAGATGGTCATTAATAAAACAAAGTTGGCCCCTATGGCCAAAACAAGGAGAGGAGTCAATATGATAGAGAGCCAGTGCTGTGTATCTTGCATGCCTGGAAAGCAGATCATCAGGAATTCAATCACCTGTTCTTGTGTTGTTGGAGGATAATACCATGACCCCTTCAGGTAGGACTAGAAATGGCTGAGAGGAAAGAGTCAGCAATTATTAATAAACTCCTAACTGATCTGTGTGCCTCTATCCTAGGCTTTCAGTTTTATCCACAATTCTACGGAATAATAGTCTCCATTAAGTTTAAATTAGACTGTATTGTTTAAATTGTTTTCCCATATTACTCAATACTTTATGGGTAAATAATAACTCCCTTCACATGACTATGTCCCAGACATATTCCACAATTCATTGACACTCATTTAGATTAGCCACACTGATAGGACATGGTTTACATTTTGTGAACACTGTTGTTTTGTGCATATCATGTCCCTATGGAATCCAATATTTTGCCCTCAAAAAAGTAAAATCTGCTTGTCCTATTCTTATCTTCACCAAGATTGTACTTCCTAGAATGTTTTTCTTATTACTCATCTTCAATGCCTTTCCTTTTCAATATTCTCCTTTGTATGATGCTCCAAGAATGTAGCTAGTAAAGCATGAAAAAACCTTGAATACACTCATGGATGTTTCCTGTTTTCCAAAAAGCCTAAAATGGAATTTTATCTTTTTATCATAACAGAGAAACATACTAGGCATTTAGTAACAAAATAGACATTCAATAAGGATATTTCAGACATATGATACTGGTTATTGAAAGCACCATAATGCCCTTAAAGATTATGCTAAATTATTTAGAACCTCTGTATCTTGCTTGCCCAGCACCATTGCCTTGCACAAAAATAAATTTGAATGATGCAGGAAATAAACAATTTAGCAGTGATAAAAAATCAAAACAAAGCTTGGAATGATGGCACATGCTTATAATCTGGTAGCTGGGGTGGCTGAGGCAGGAGGAGCAAGTTCAAAGCCAGCCTCAGCAAAATCAAGGAGCTAAGCAACTCAGTGAGACCCTGTCTCTAAATAAAATACAAAATAGGGCTGGGAATGTGGTTCAGTGGTCAAGTGTCCATGAGTTCCATCCCTGATACCCACGCCCCACCCCCCAAAAAAGATAGTTGTCTTGGGCTTGGAATGTTTCTCAGTGGTAGAGTCTTATCAACTTCACTTTGATCTCAGACACACAATTCCTGGGTATAAAGGAACTCTCTTGTGAGACAACCACAATGTTTCATGGAGCCTAAACCTGACCACATAAGAGTAACTTTATACAATGGACTTTTTGAGAGCTACACAAGTCTCCTAACATTGCACATTGCAATTAATATGTAGCTGAGAAATAAGCTGCATAATGTTGCTAGTCTGTAACCTGCCTAGTAATACAATGAACAATAATGTACTACTGATGCCAATGACCTAAAAGTAACTTATTGACATAAATAAAGATGGCAGCTTGGACATTCTGCCACTCTGCCATCTTTCCTGCCTCTGCATCTTGTCTTTGTGTCTCTTATTATTTTCCTTACATTCAATCCCAAGTACCCTCCCCCGACAAACACTCCAAGCAAGTTAAAGGTGAAAAAATAAATACTAAAGACACTTGTGTAATAGCTTTTTTGAGTGTGAATTTGATAAGTATAAAAAAAAATATTTGTTTTCGGGGGAAGGAGGAAATTATCAAAATGAAGTTTATCAGACAAAGAGAAACTGAAGGAATACCTAACCATACCCTAGACATGATGCTCCACAAACTTGAGCCCTTTTCTGGGTGAAGTAGTTGTCAAGTTCTTCTGTGTTCCCCTCAGAACCAGGGAGAATACCTTTGCTTATAGTTGGATCTGGAGGGTATGTTGTTATGGGCACCTAGGATGTAAGATGCAAAATATTTCCGAAAGTGTGAAGCTCTTATTTTTTTTCTCAATATATACTGTGGGCATCTCTTCAAAATTTTCTTTTCATCTAGACCATTGGTTCTCAAGGAGAGTATGCATCAGAATCACAAAAGAACTTGTTAAAAACACAGATTTCGGAGGGATTCCAACATGGCGGCGGGCGCAGAGAGATCAAGTCTCTGACCTCTTCAGCTGTGCAGGCATAGGGAGTCGTAAACAACCTAAATCTGTTTGCTCAGGATCACTAGGCAATGCTGAGCTGACGTGGATCTGGGGCTAACATTCTGGGCCTCTCAGAACACACACTGAGCCCGGATCGGCTGAATTCAAGCTCCTGTTCACCTGCTTCGCGCAGACAAACAGCTGTGACTCAGCACTAATCCATCCGGCTGAAACAACTGGTCAGCCCTTCTCATCCTACGGAGCTAAATGCCTACCGAGCCTTCATAGGTAGTGGCCTCAGGTTTGAAACGGGGCTTGGGAGAGACAGTAAGGACCCAACCATTGCATTGGTCGCCCGGCAAAGGGAAACGAACTGTCGCCATTTGCAAGAGATACCACCATGGCAGAGAACTGACGTCATCAGACTGCAGCGGAGGAGATAACTTCATTGAAACCTGCGGCTACAGTGACTTCTTCCCTTCCCTTCTAATAACTTTCCTCCCAAGCATCTAATAAATTTATAGGAGTAAACAGTAACTCATCAGTCAAACAGAACAAGAAGTAACATGAGCAGCTTCAAAAAGCAAGGAAGAAAAGGAGTACAAACAATGCAGGACAGCCTAAATATTCAGGAGGACCTAGAGTCATCAGAAAAATGGTCATATAAAGAACTCAAGGAATACCTTAGACACATGGAATGGAACCTTAAAGAGGATACAAGACAGCAAATTCAAGCAGAGAAAGAACACATTGAGAATGAATTACATAAACAGATAAAAGAAGAAGTTAAGCATCTTTATCAGGAGATAGAGATTATAAAAAATAATCAAACAATAATTCTAGAAATGAAGGAAACGATAAACCAAATTAAAAACTCAATTGAGAGTATCACTAATAAAGTGGAGCAAGTAGAAGCCAGAACATCAGATAATGAAGACAAAATATATCATCTTGAAAAGAGTCTAGCCAACTCAGAAAGGCTGGTAAAAAATCACGAGAAAAACATCCAAGAGTTATGGGATAACATAAAAAAACCAAACTTAGAGTCATCGGGATAGAATAAGGTACAGAGATTCAAACCAAGGGAATGAGTAACCTGCTGAATGAAATAATTACAGAAAACTTTCCAGAAATAAAAAAGGAAACAGATATACAAATTGAAGATGCATACAGGACACCGAGCACACAAAATCACAGTAGAACAATGCCAAGACACATTGTTATGAAGATATCCAACATACAGAACAAAGAGAAAATATTAAAAGCTACAAGAGAAAGGAGACAGATTACATTCAGGGGTAAACCAATAAGGTTAACAACGATTTTTCATCACAGACACTGAAAGCAAGAAGGTCATGGAACAATGTATTTCAAACACTGAAAGACAATGGATGCCAACCAAGAATTCTGTATCCAGCAAAATTAAGCTTCAGGTATGACAACGAAATAAAAATCTTTCATGATAAACAAAAGTTAAAAGAATTTGCAGCCAGAAAACCAGCATTGCAAAGCATTTTGAGCAAAACACTACACGAGGAAGAAATGAAAAACAATAACCAAAACCATCAGTAGGAAGTGCCTCGGTAAAGACAGAGGGCGAGGGGAAAGATAATCATGGAGAAACAAACTAAATTTTTTAAAAAAGGGATAAATAATCAAACATGGATGGAAGTACAAACCATATATCAATAGTAACTCTGAATGTTAATGGCTTAAACTCTCCAATAAAGTGACATAGGCTGGTATCATGGATTAAAAAAACAAATTGAACAATATGCTGCCTCCAGGAGACACATCTGATTGGAAAAGACATACACAGGCTGAAGGTGAAAGGATGGGAAAAAAATATACCATGCACACGGTCCTCGTAAGCATGCAGGGGTGGCCATCCTCATATCGAATAAAATCCACTTCAAGACTAAGTTAATCAAAAGGGATAAAGAAGGACATTATATACTGTTAAAAGGAACCATTCAACAACAAGATATAACAATTATCAATATTTATGCACCAAATAATGGTGCTGCGACATTCATAAAACAAATTCTCCTCAAGTTCAAGAATCAAATAGACCACAACACAATAATTATGGGTGACTTCAACACACCTCTCTCACCGTTGGACAGATCCTCCAAACAAAAGTTGAATAAAGAAACTATAGAACTCAATATCACAATCAATAACCTAGACTTAACTGACATATATAGAATATATCAACCATCATCAAATGGATATACTTTTTTCTCAGCAGCACATGGATCCTTCTCAAAAATAGACCATATATTATGCCATAGGGCAACCCTCAGTAAATATAAAGGGGTGGAGATAATACCTTGCATTTTATCTGATCATAATGGAATGAAACTGGAAATCAATGATAAAAGAAGGAAGGAAAAATCCTACATCACATGGAAAATGAACAATATGTTACTGAATGATCAATGGGTTACAGAAGACATAAAGGAGGAAATCAAAAAATTCTTAGAGATGGATGAAAATACAGACACAACATATCGGAATCTATGGGACACAATGAAAGCAGTTTTAAGAGGAAAATTCATCGCCTGGTGGTCATTCCTCAAAAAAAGAAAAAACCAACAAATAAATGAGCTCACACTTCATCTCAAAGCCCTAGAAAAGGAAGAGCAAAACAACAGCAAATGTAGCAGAAGGCAAGAAATAATTAAAATCAGAGTGGAAATCAATGAAATTGAAACAAAAGAAACTATTGAAAAAATTAACAAAACTAAAAGTTGGTTCTTCGAAAAAATAAATAAGATCGACAGACCTTTAGCCATGCTAATGAAGAGAAGAAGAGAGAGAATGCAAATTACTAACATACAGGATGAAAAAGGCAATATCACAACAGATACTACAGAAATACAGAAGACAATTAGAAATTATTTTGAAAACCTATATTCCAATAAAATAGAAGATAGTGAAGACATCGATAAATTTCTTAAGTCATATGATTTGCCCAGACTGAGTCAGGAGGATACACACAATTTGAACAGACCAATATCAATGGATGAAATTGAAGAAGCCATCAAAAGACTACCAACCAAGAAAAGCCCAGGACCAGATAGGTATACAGCGGAGTTTTACAAAACCTTTAAAGAAGAATTAATACCAATACTTTTCAAGTTATTTCAGGAAATAGAAAAAGAGGGAGCTCTTCCAAATTCATTCTATGAGGCCAACATCACCCTGATTCTGAAACCAGACAAAGACACCTCAAAGAAAGAAAACTACAGACCAATGTCTCTAATGAACCTAGATGCAAAAATCCTCAATAAAATTCTGGTGAAACGAATACAAAAACACATCAAAAAAATTGTGCACCATGATCAAGTAGGATTCATCCCTGGGATGCAAGGATGGTTCAACATACAGAAATCAATAAATGTTATTCACCACATCAATAGACTTAAAGATAAGAACCATATGATCATCTTGATAGATGCAGAGAAAGCATTCGACAAAGTACAGCATCCCTTTATGTTCAAAACATTAGAAAAACTAGGGATAACAGGAACTTACCTTGACATTGTAAAAGCTATCTATGCTAAGCCTCAGGCTAGCATCATTCTGAATGGACAAAAGTTAAAGGCATTCCCTCTAAAATCTGGAACAAGACAGGGATGCCCTCTATCACCACTTCTATTCAATATAGTTCTCGAAACACTGGCCAGAGCAATTAGACAGACGAAAGAAATTAAAGGCATAAAAATTGGAAAAGAAGAATTTAAATTATCACTATTTTCAGATGACATGATTCTATACCTAGAAGACCCAAAACGGTCTACAAAGAAACTACTAGAACTAATAAATGAATTCAGCAAAGTGGCAGGATATAAAATCAACACGCATAAATCAAAGGCATTTCTGTATATCAGTGACAAAACTTCTGAAACGGAAATGAGGAAAAACACTCCATTCACAATATCCTCAAAAAAAATAAAATACTTGGGAATCAACCTAACAAAAGAGGTGAAAGATTTATACAATGAAAACTACAGAACCCTAAAGAGAGAAGTAGAAGAAGATCTTAGAAGATGGAAAAATATACCCTGTTCATGGATAGGCAGAACTAACATCATCAAAATGGCGATATTACCAAAAGTTCTCTATAGGTTTAATGCAACGCCAATCAAAATCCCAACGGCATTTCTTGTAGAAATAGATAAAGCAATCATGAAATTCATATGGAAAAATAAAAGACCCAGAATAGCAAAAGCAATTCTAAACAGGAAGTGTGAATCAGGCGGTATAGTGATACCAGATTTCAAACTATATTACAGAGCAATAGTGAAAAAAACAGCATGGTACTGGTACCAAAACAGGCGGGTGGACCAATGGTATAGAATAGAGGACACAGAGACTAATCCACAAAGTTACAACTATCTTATATTTGATAAAGGGGCTAAAAGCATGCAATGGAGGAAGGATAGCATCTTCAACAAATGGTGTTGGGAAAACTGGAAATCCATATGCAACAAAATGAAACTGAATCCCTTTCTCTAGCCATGCACAAAAGTTAACTCAAAATGGATCAAGGAGCTTGATATCAAATCAGAGACTCTGCGTCTGATAGAAGAAAAAGTTGGCTCCGATCTACATATTGTGGGGTCGGGCTCCAAATTCCTTAATAGGACACCCATAGCACAAGAGTTAATAACAAGAATCAACAAATGGGACTTACTTAAACTAAAAAGTTTTTTCTCAGCAAGAGAAACAAATAAGAGAAGTAAATAGGGAGCCTACATCATTGGAACAAATTTTTACTCCTCACACTTCAGATAGAGCCCTAATATCCAGAGTATACAAAGAACTCAAAAAATTAGACAATAAGATAACAAATAACCCAATCAACAAATGGGCCAAGGACCTGAACAGACACTTCTCAGAGGAGGATATACAATCAATCAACAAGTACATGAAAAAATGCTCACCATCTCTAGCAGTCAGAGAAATGCAAATCAAAACCACCCTAAGATACCATCTCACTCCAGTAAGATTGGCAGCCAGTATGAAGTCAAACAACAACAAGTGCTGGCGAGGATGTGGAGGAAAGGGTACACTTGTACATTGCTGGTGGGACTGCAAATTGGTGCGGCCAATTTGGAAAGCAGTTTGGAGATTCCTGAGAAAGCTGGGAATGGAACCACCATTTGACCCTGCTATTGCCCTTCTCGGACTATTCCCTGAAGACCTTAAAAGAGCATGTTACAGGGATACTGCCACATCGATGTTCATAGCAGTACAATTCGCAATAGCTAGACTGTGGAACCAACCCAGATGCCCTTCAATAGATGAATGGATAAAAAAAATGTGGCATCTATACACAATGGAGTACTATGCAGCAATAAAAAATGACAAAATCATAGAATTTGCAGGGAAATGGATGGCACTAGAGCAGATTATGCTTAGTGAAGCTAGCCAATCCCTAAAAAACAAATACCACATGTCTTCTTTGATATAATGAGAGCAACTATGAACAGAGCAGGGAGGAAGAGCAGGAAGAAAAGATTAACATTAAACAGAGACATGAGATGGGAGGGAAAGGGAGAGAAAAGGGAAATTGCATGGAAATGAAGGGAGACCCTCATTGCTACACAAAATTACCTATAAGAGGTTGTAAGGGGAATGGGAAAATAAACAAGGAGAGAAATGAATTACAGTAGATGGGGTAGAGAGAGAAGATGGGAGGGGAGGGGAGCGGGGATAGTAAGGGATAGGAAAGGTAGCAGAATACAACAATTACTAATAGGGCATTATGTAAAATTGTGGATGTGTAACCGACGTGATTCTGCAATCTGCATTTGGGGTAAAATTGGGGGTTCATAACCCACTTCAAACTAATGTATGAAATATGATATGTCAAGAGCTTTGTTATTTTGTGAACAACTAATAAAAAAATAAAATAAAATAAAACACTCCGGAAAAAAAAAACACAGATTTCTGGACACAGCCCATTTCTGTAGACGTAGGATGATATGGCTTTCTAACAAATTTCCTAGGTAAAGCAGATACTGCTTTTCAGGGATAGGACTTCAGGAATGACCTAACTTCTCATTTAGGTTAACCTTAATCCAAGCCGTCTGTCTCAGTTCATAGAGCCTCAGCCACAGCTCTGCTCAGCTTCAGATATCAAATTGGCCGCCTCCCATGACCTTCTGTTCTTACAGTACAATTCTGGCTTTCTGATTTGAAATCTGTCTTCCTCCCATGGATTCTCTGAGAATACTATAAATTCCTTTTTTATCGTTTTGTCCCTCTGACTGGTTTCATCACTTAGCCATCTCTCCTAGGAGGATCAAAGCTCATTAAGGTCAAGGACAAGGCTTCCTTCCTTTTCCCTTCTGGCAGTTGGCACAAATTAAGACGCTTGCATTATGCCTCTAATAATCAAAGAAGGAAACCTTCTGTGCTGTCATCCTCCCTATCAGTGATAGAGCATGAGCTAAGCTGACCTACATCCTCACATGCTCATGTTTCTCTAATATCAGTGATCTCTACAGAGTACAATAACATTCTCTGAAATAAATAATGAAGAAAGTCAAAGAACAAACTCAAAGTGTCACTCATGCTTTTTTTTCCAATATACTGTTCCCAAAAAATACTTAACAGAGAATGTCTTCTCTACCCAGCACTTTTGACCATCCAACGCTTTTCAGGTAAGGTTTGGCTCCTCGGTTTCTTGCTAAATCCTATGCTTGTGGCTTTGGCCTCTGGATCCATTTATGAAAATATTGTTATCTGGATAAAGCCATTCTCCTTTGACCAGAAAGACAAAGCATTGGTCTTTGGGCTCCCATGGGCTCTTGTGTCCCTGTAGATACACAGACATTTTCAAGATGAAAAGGGAGATTTCTGCATTTATATTCAAGTGGAGTAAGAAAAGTAATCAACTTATAGTCTCCCTGGAGGTGACTGAGAGTTACATAAACTGTTTACAATGGGAAGGCATATCAACCAGGAACATGGAGGATATATCTAAGAGAACTTTAAGATGAAAAATTACAGTAAACTTACAAAACATACCTTATCTAACATGTAAAAGCTGCATTCTTTAAAAAAAATTTATATGGTTAATAAGTGATCATTTACTTTATGATTAATTTTTACTAACTTCTATAAATATCTTACACAGGGATAAATATATCACTTTAGGAAAATAATTTTACACAATCTTGAACATTTCTTTAACTTACATATATTGAATTAGACTATAATATGTCAATGAGGTAAGTTATTATTTCTAAGGTTATCAACAAATGAATAATAAAACACTGAAGGAAAAACTAGTTATTCCCAAGCTGGTGAGACTGAAAATTAGTGCAATTACTATAGAAAGCTGTATGGAGATTCCTTTGAAAACTTGGATTGCAACCACCATTCGACCCAGTTGTCTGACTCCTAGGTTTATACCCAAAGAACTTAAAAATAGTATACCATAGTGACACAGCCACATCAATCATTGTAGCAGTTCCATTCACAATAGCCAAACTATGGAACCAACTTAGGTGTCCTTTAACACATGAATGGATAAAGAAACTGTGGTATACATACACAATAGACTATTACTCAGCCTTAAAAAAAATTATGTTATTTGCAGGTAAATGGATGGAAGTGGAGAATATCACATTAAACAAAATAAGCCAATCCCAAAGACCCAAAGGCTGAATGTTTTGTGTGATATGTGAATGCTGAATCACCATAAAGGGAGGGAGAGCTAGAGAAGAATTGAGGTATTTTGAATTAAACAGAATGGAGGGGAGGGGGTATGGGGGTGGAAATGATAGCAGAATTAATCAAACATTATTACACGACCAGTGATAGTCTACATAATGAACAACCAGAAGAATGAGAAGTTATACTCCATTTTTATGTATGATGTGTCAAAAAGCATTCTACTTTCATGTATAACTAATTAGAAAAAATAAAAACAGTTTTTAAATAGTAACTCAGTTGTGAGTTTCCAGCAGTCAACACTCCTAAGTCCTGGAGAACAGGTGCACTGAAACACAGTATCCATTAAAGAATTTACTGGGTCTTGGATTGTTCTGTGACAATGAGAAGTCTGAACTCCAGAGCAGTTTGGGATTTCCCAGGTCACCGAAAGGAGGTTTCCTAGCGCAGCCCTAAGAATGTGCAGTATGATGCAGGGGTCATAATTAACACTGGACAGAGGTGAGGCCCTATTTAGGTGTGGGTGGCACTATCTGCTTTGCCTCTCTGCCTAACCACCCATCCCTGAGGGCAGTATCCTTCGCTTGACGCACCTCCTGTCAATCTTCACACCAGGTTGGTTTTGTCCAGGTGTGTCTGGAGCCCTCTGGGACCTGGGATTGGTAATAACACCCTACCTTCCCAGTGCTCTGTCCACAGTCACTGTCCCTGCCTTGGGTAAACATCAAGAATGGACGCTCAAGGTAAAAGTGAGAGAACCAGCCATGAGACACTCCATGGGATTTCAGGTGGGGAAAATGAGGTCAGACTTGGGGCTTATTATTTGAGGGGAAGACTGCTGAGAACTTTTGTTGTTCTCAGAGCCCTTGTGATGGGGTCATTTCTTGGCCTGGTTAGTGTGGTGCTGAGTCTCCCAGTGCCTCTGGTTTAGCATCTCTTAGTTTTATTTCCTCCTGAGACAGAATAGTTGTTTTCCCAGGTCTGACCTGGGCACTGACAGGGAGAGTCAAGCACAAAAAGAGAGATCAGAGGAGGACACATTGCTGCAAGCCAACCTGTGGGTTGACAGATGCCTATAGATGTCATCAAACCTTTGGGGTCAGCCTGAGGCAGTCACGGGGCATTCAGCATGGTCTTGGGTCAGCATTCTCACCAGCACATATACTGCAGGAGGACATAATCCGTGCTACTCTTGCCAGGTCTAGAACTCATGTTTCCTAACTTTGGGAAACTTTAACTGCACAGACCTTGAGTGATGTCTTTGGGTTTCCCTTGAGTGTCAGAGACTGCAGTGAAGCCTTCTGAATAAAATACCCAATCATCATTAGTAGTTCCTAGGTAGTGCAGAAGGTCTTCATGGGAGTCTAGGAATCCCTGGAGTGGAGCAGGTAAGGCTGTAGTGGAAGATTTCTGAGTCCAGGCATTTTGTCTTTTTCTCAGTTCTCTCTGTGTTGCTGAGTCTTTCTCAAGGCTGACTTCAGACTAAACTGTGCATTTTCAAGAGACCAGGGAACAGTGCTGTCAGGCATAATGAATCAATTATCTGTGTGTCTCAGGTCTATTCTCTGGAGCTCTACCTCTTTCTTATTAGGCCAGTATCATGGACACTCTGCTTCTGTGACCTCCTCCAATAGCTATGTGTGCTCTTGTCTCTCTCTCTTTCTCACTCTCATAGAGTCCAGGCCAGTGTCAAGAAGAGAATTAAGGAGAAGGGTCAGGTCACATCAAAGAAGAGACTTTCTGCTTAGTGACAGTAGTGATCCCTCATGATCAAAGGAATTCCCTCATATCTTACACACATCTGGGACTCCTCCCTGGCCTCTCAAGGTAGAGAGGTTCAGCAAGGCTGGTTCTGTCACAAAGCTCCCAGAGTATCTCTTAGCATGAAGAACACTGAGGCTTAGCCCCCTCCCTGCTCAAGAGACACTCCACTGTCTGGTACATCATCCTTATGCCTTAAGTTGAGCCTCTGACTTGTCAGGTTCCCACAATTCTCAGTTCCTTTAAGACACTCATGTTCTTATTCATTTATTCTTTAATTTAGTCATGTGGGTGTTTATTTCACCAACATTCCTGAGTAACAACTAGATTCTAGGCCCTTCTGAAGTTTGTGCTGGGGCTGCTCCAGTAAGGAAGGCATAGTCCCGACTCCTCAAGGACTGACACTGACTGGTTTTACAGTGCAGAGTAATCAGTGCACTGACAAAGTAGTGAGGAGACTGTGATGGGAAAGGGTAGGAGCCACATCCTGCTGCCTCGCAGGACTGGAGGACAGCCTCATGGAAGAGAGGCTGCTTGCACTGGATTTACAAAAACAAGTAGGAGCTGAGCAACATCAGTGCTTTGCTCATTTATCCCTTTGCTTCCTGGTCAGAGAGTTAAGGGCACTTCCCCTTCAGGTTCCTGGGAATAAAGTCCCTTCTGCTTTTCCTCTAAGGAACACACAGTCAATTCTTGTTACTTTAACAGCTGATATTTAACAAGCAGTTCTAGGCTTTTACTGTAGCTCAGGAGTCACCCAGGACAAAGAGGAGGCAAGCTATACTCACCACAAGCTTCTCTCATCTCTCCTGTTCCCACAGGTGGGCTTCAGCCTCAGTGCTCCTTGGATGCTGCCTGTGTTAAGGCCAGGGCGCCCTGCACATGTGTAGCTGCTCTTTCACTTCTCAGCTAAAAGACAGGAAATGGCCTTAATCTCGTGGCAGAAGAGGGTAGCTAAGAAAGCAATCAACTGTCTCACTGGGTGAAATGTTAAGTACTGAAAGGTGAATTTTTTATAATTATGAGATTCCCCTGGAGGTCTCAATAGTAATGTCACTGCTTTTCTAAGCTGACTCTGGATGAAAAACAAAGACAGGGAGACACATACCAGCCAGGCAGTTCATTTTTTTATTGCTGATATTTTTAGAGTTTTGGGGCAGTATTTAATCATTATTGATTTAGGAAAAGGCATACGGAATGATCTCTGGGTGCTCAGTCCACAAAAACTGAGGCCTTCTTGATTATATTTACATTTACATGTGTAAACCCTCAACACAGAAAAACATTATTTCAGAGTGCCATCTGGCTTTTAAAACCAACATGTAGACACAAACGTACAGATTCAGATTTTTGTGTTGGTGCTTGAGGTGTTAAAAAGTGGTTAAGTAGAACCCTAGTTATTTGGCACTTGATATTTACAAGGAGGGTGACAGAGACTGAGTTATTATAGCATCATGATGAGAGACACAACAACAATCTGAAACACAGAAAGAGATTCATGTAGATAAAGAAAAAAGAAATCTGTGATCTCATACTAAGTCATTGCTTATTATTACTGTTAATAACTATCATTTATAGAATTACTTATGTATCACGACTTTAAATGTAGTATTTCATTAATATTTAATATAAATCTGTGACGTGATCTTATTTACCCTAAGATAAAGCCTTTGAGAGTTTAAGTAGACTGCCAACAATTCATTCGTAGAATATGAAATGGACACAGCTTGCATCTGAATCCTTTAGTCCCCAATGCTTGTGTTTATCTTACCACATTGTGAATTGTCTAACACGCTAACATGTAATTACCAAGTTTAATGAACTATATGATCCTTCCTGTTGAAACAAACCATTAAGATATTGAAAGGGATTTTATAGTAGTGATAAATCAGAATTTGTGAATGAACAAAGGATGATCCTATTGAGAGTTACTAATATAATAGGCATTAACCTAATACAGTCAATGAATCTTCCTGAGGGGTGGGAGATGAGAAGTATCAATTCAGATAAAGGAGGAAAATGAAAGAATACACGAAGGGAATATACAAAATAGAGTGGTCCAGTGGTAATCCCAGGAGTTTTAGAATGTCTAAAACAAAACATTTAACATATGGGAACATGTTGAATGTAAGACAAAAATACACAAAGACCGTCTTCAAAACTCCAAGTGCTTGTCTTAAAAATATGACTATTCATACAGGGAATTCATGAAGAATTTTGACCATTGGAGTAACATGATGACATCTGCATTTTAGGAAAAACCCTTTAACTTCAGGATTAAAAGTAGATTGGGGAGAGACCCAAAGCTAAGGCAGAAACACCTAATGACGAAGTCCAGATGAAAGAAGTTGGGAGTGTGAGCTAAAGCTGGCATTTCAGGGGTCGGGGAAAAGGAGAGGCTATAAGAGATGAAAAATAAATAAATAAATAAATAAATAAATAAATAAATAAATAAGTCAATAAGAATTGGTGAAGGGGCAAAGAGATGAAGGAAAAAATGAGTAAGGAGAGTTTCCAAATTTCTGGATGAACTTGGGAAAGTAGATAGTGGTATAACTCACAAAAATATTGACAAGACTTAGGGAAAATTTGGGAAGGATAGGAAACTTTGTCCAGTCTTGGATATGTTTACTGCATAGTCTGTAGTAAAGCAAACACAAAAATATCATTTGTTTCAGAAAGATATTTGACTTAAAATCATAGGTTTGGAAGAAATGGAAGTATTTAAATGTTAAAAGCATGTGAATGGGTGAACTCAATTCAGAGATAATGTATAATATTGTGAAAGAAAGAGGGGATGGAACCCTGGACTCAATCTCTAATGAGGTGGAGAAGATGGTGGGCCTGGGGTCAGAGGAGGAACAACTGAAGAGTACAACGTTGTGGAAACTGAAGGAGACTAGTTTCAAAAGTAAAAGATGGACTTATTAACATCCAGAGAATGAATGAGGGGAGATCTTTCAAATGAACTGTTCTGAAATACAAATAATTGAATGGTAAAGTGTAAGCATCTCCCCTAAAGGCAGCATGTGTTTATTCTTATCTCTGAGTAAAACGAGATTTATCCTAATTCAGACATGTGCAAGTCTCACCCATAAGAAGCGTATCTCCAGGAAAGGGGATATTGTTCCTTGTCTCTAACTGTATTCCCTTGTGTTGCAGCTCAAGGTGCTTCATTCTTCTGGTGCAGAGGGCAGCCAGAGCTGGACTATGTGGTAACATATCAGGAGTGAAAAAAAATCATGACGTTGGTTTCTTCTCCTTTTTCCCTCTCTAAGCCCTTTATGATGGCCCTTAGCAATTCCAGCTGGAGGCTACCTCAGCCTTCCTTTTTCCTGGTAGGTATTCCAGGTCTAGAGGAGAGTCAGCACTGGATAGCTTTCCCCTTGGGTGTCCTTTACTTGTTTGCTCTAGTGGGCAACGTTACCATTATCTTCATCATCTGGGCTGAGCAATCCTTGCACCAACCCATGTACCTCTTCTTGGCCATGCTAGCTGCCATTGATCTTGTCCTGGCCTCCTCCACTGCACCCAAAGCCCTTGCTGTGCTCCTGGCCCATGCTCATGAGATTGGGTATGTTGTCTGCCTGACCCAGATGTTCTTCATTCATGCTTTCTCCTCCATGGAGTCAGGTGTACTGGTGGCCATGGCTCTGGATCGCTATGTGGCCATTTGCCATCCTCTGCACCATTCCACCATCCTGCATCCAGGGACCATAGGGCGCATTGGGGTGGCAGTGCTGGTGCGTGGATTGATCCTCCTCATTCCCTTCCCCATCCTCCTTCAGAGCCTTATCTTCTGCCAGACCACAGTCATAGGCCATGCCTATTGTGAACATATGGCTGTGGTAAAACTTGCCTGTTCAGAAACCACAGTGAACAGAGCCTATGGGCTGGCAGTAGCACTTCTGGTGATTGGGCTAGATACCCTGGCCATTGGTGTCTCCTATGCCCTCATCCTCCAGGCAGTGCTGAAGGTACCAGGGAGTGAGGCTCGACTCAAGGCCTTTAGCACATGTGGGGCTCATGTTTGTGTCATCTTGGTCTTCTATGTCCCTGGAATATTCTCCTTCCTCACTCATCGCTTTGGCCACCATGTACCCCATCATGTCCATGTTCTTCTGGCCACCCTGTACCTCCTTGTGCCACCTGCCCTCAATCCTCTCGTCTATGGGGTGAAGACTCGGCAGATCCGCCAGCGAGTGCTCAGGGTGTTCTATGTTAAAGGATTGATCTGAATCCATTCTAGTTAGTTTCTTCAGAGGTTCCTGCCACAGGCACAGCCAAGATACCATGGTTGTATGGATGATATGGATAGAGGCCACTCTACAATGAAGAGTCCTTCTAGTCCTACTAGCCCCCATGCCAAGAACAGCCCACAGGCATTTGGCTCCACGTTCTGTTGGGATATATCTGGATAGCTGGATCATGAAGAGGCCCCGCTCCTTGACACACACACACACATGTTAATTTTTTTTCTCCTGGTGCCCACAGTTGTCTACTCATTTTTTCAGAGTGATTTCAGAATAAGATAAATGACAGCTCTGATTATGACATCTTTCCTGCAACCCTGTCTGGAATGGAAATGGAAAGTCCGAACTTTTGCTCAGTTTTAGAGCATCTTCAAACCCTCTAAGTTTGACAGTGGCTCCAAATCACTGGACTCCTGGGTAGCAGCAAGGTCTCTTCAAAGCAGCTGAGAAGACCACTTTTTAAGAAAACGCCCTTTATCCTAACATTGATGTCATTTTACTTAAAAGAATCATAATTGATACAGGTAGTTTTGGGCAAAGGAACTTAGTGCCAGCTGATAATGTTACATGTGAGTTGGAAAGCCACTGGATGTTACTTTTTGTATATTTAGTCATCAAATATACCAATAAATTTTAAAATAATAAAAGAGTACAGAATATATTATCTTGCCAACATAGAATTTGAAAACCAATAACAACATGATGGCAATGAAAAACCCTAAATACTTGGGGAAAAAAAGCACATCTCAGTAACCATATATCAAATAAGAAATCACAAGGAAAGTTAGAAAATATGGCTATGCATGGTGGTGGTTTCAGTGTGTTGTTTTCATATATGTTCATGGGAAAACTATGTCAGATTCATTCCACTGTATTTCCTTTGCTTATTCCCCTTCCTTCCCTTCCATTCTCCATTGTCTGATCTACTACACTTCTATTCCTAGCCTTACCACCCCCACCCTTTATTGTGGGTTAGCTTCCAACTATCAGAGAAAACATTAGACCTTTGGATTTTGGGGACTGGATTATTTCACTTATCTTGATAGCTTCCAGATCCACCCATTTACTGGCAATGTCATAAAATCATTCTTCTTTATGACTGCATAATTCTCCTTTGTGAATAATGCATAGCAATGTATAACAGTTGCTCTGTAAGTTTGTTACACTATGTAGGAAATAACCTATCACTTGAAGGTATTCTGTGATAATGACGTATTCTGTAAACCCTCAAGCAACAAATAAAACTTCAAAAACAAAAAAGTATAATAAACCAAAAGAGGAAATAAGACAGAGTTAAAAATAGTTCATCAAAAAAAAGAATAAAAACAGGCGTGTACTTAAAAATAACACCAGAGCTGGTAAGAGGGAAGGGCTATGTGTGGGTGAAATAAAATAGACAAAATTACATCTGTTGATGTACATGTCCTTTCATATCCTCCTAGAGTGATCATTTGCTGCTATTCTAACCCCTCAAATGCCCCCCAAAGCTTCTTCCAGAACAATATGAGTAAAATTAATTTAGATCATTCCACTCTGTCGTTCTGTGGTCCCAGGGAAGGTCTATGGATAAAAAAAATTATATTAGACTTAAGTTTCATTGTTTCCTTACAGTATTTAAGCTGCATTAGTATATAATGTATTTTATCTGACTCCTGCTACATTACACATATTCTTACCTCAATCAGAAAATATTTCCCTGATTTTTTTCTAACGCTTTTGTCTTACTTTGTCTGAGTGTTACATGTTCTCTGTTATTAGAGTCTTAGATACAATGAGATCATTCTCCTTGTTCTTTACTCCCTTGAACACAACTATTAAATCCCTTAGCTCTTCTATCAGCCTTCTGTTACCAGCATTTCAATCCTCTGCTCCACCTCTAATCTCAGGACATTTTGCACATTTTCTGAGAATCAGTAAGAGCTAAAGGACAAAAACTGAGTAGTGATGAGACAAAAATCTGAGTTCACTTTATCTGTCACCTCTCACTTTGCTCCTTTGGTGGGGTTGCTATCCCAAATGTTCGTCCTTCTCTGGGCAGAAAGGTGTAAGACAAGGGAATAAACTTTCCAAGGCAGGAGTAGGATTGACTGTGAAAGGACACATAGTGAAGTGGTGAAGGATCCAACTACACACCAACTGGAATATTGATTTTCTGAGGGTGTTTCCTTGACCTTCCAGCAACCTGCATCACTAATTTTCCCATGTTTTCCCTAAACATAGGCCAAATGTCACTTCTTACAGATGAACACATCTACATATGGTTCCATTTGCACAACTCCAGAAGAGTGGAGAAGCAGAGTCTTATTATGACAAATTCTCTCATTAAAGAAGTAAATTCACTCTTTTCTCAAATGTCTACATGTGAGCACTGATGTCAGACTAATCCTGATCCTGCCTCCACTAGCTCAGCTCTAGGCTAGCTCTGCTAGTTTTAGACATCAGATTGACATCCCTGTAGCATTGCTCCCTTCCGGCCTCCATTCCCCCAGGTTGGACAATCTGATTCTCAAGTAGGGGTTTGGAGCTCTACCGCTCTCCCCTGAACCTCATCATTCTTGTACCAAAGGTCTTAGTGTAACTCATATCACCCTTGTTAATAGCAAATCTCATCAGGTAAAATGACAAAAACTGATACATTGTTGAACCCTTATCATCTGGTGTAAAAATTGAAGAACAACTCTTCACACTTAGGGTCTCCCTTTAGTCTCCTTTCTTGATACACGCCTGAACTGTACTTTGCTTCTGGTTTGACCTACAGACTTCTAACACATGTGTCTTTCTGATCTCAATACACAGGAGTATACGATAATGAAGATACATTTCTTCGAAAACATTAGAGAAGCAAATGTACAGAGGAAAATAATAAAGTGGGTTCCTACTTATAATTTAGAAGCATGTTTTAGACTCTGGTTGAGAAACTCTTCATAAATTAGGTCATCTAGCACATTGAAAAATCAGGAAAAACTGCTTAATAATAGAGGAGTTATCATCCTTCTTAAATGAGAATACCAACTCAGATTGAGATCTGTGAGTCAAAAGTCACACATCTTATAAATGGCCAAACTCATGTGCTCAGGGGTTTAAATAAATCAGTCTCATTCCAAGATAAGCAGAATTATCAGGTGCAGTGGCACACATCTGTAATTCCAGTGACTCAGGAGACTGAGTCACGGCCAAGTTGGAGGCCAACCGCAGCAACTTAGTGAGACTCTAACTTAAAATTAAAAAAAAAAAAACTGGTCATGTAGATAGTGGTAAATTACTTCTGGCTTCTATCCTAAGTAGAATAATATATATATATATATATATATATATATATATATATATATATATATATATAGTGCCAAAATAAGAACACTTAGATTTTATGGTATTCAAGTTTGCATTGAACTGTGAGTTATATGCAGCTTTTTGTTAAGTGTTTTGGAGAATATATTAATGACTTGGTTCTCTGAGCCATTTTCAAAGAAAACAAGAAACAAACTGTCATGTTTTATTAACTTTTATTCAACAAATATAACAATATGTAAAGTGCTATATTAGCAATTCTATAAATTGAAAAGATGGAATTTTAATTCTCTGTGGGTGTTTACTGGGCCAGTTTCAGAGAAGTTTACAATCTAATATCTGAGAGATGAACACATACTCATGACTCAAGATGGCCAGATCAATTCCATTGGGGTGAATAAAATAAGGCACTGTGGAGTAAGTAGAATCTAAACTGAGACTCTTAGAGTGGGCTCAGTTTGTCAAACAAAGACATTAAGTTTTCTGTGTGGAAAAGGCTACTTTGAAAATATATATACCAGCAAGTATGGAGCATAATCTAGAAAAGCACGAGTTAGGAACTGGCAGATGAACAAGCAAAGGGAAGAGTGCTTGAAAAGTATTGTGTTTTGATTGGGCTCTGTCTTGGGAGTTTCAAAACAGAAAATGGAGATTAAAGATATTATTTTGATGAAAGGCAACATCATAGGAATGATAAATTACTTTATAAGTCCTCCAAGAAAAGTTGGGTCAACCCAGATCAGCTAAGTAGGAAAGCATTCTCAAATGACTCATAAAATACTATATATGAAGCCCTCAATTACTATCCCAAAAGGGACCTGGTTACTAATGTAAATCAATACCAGGAAATATCAATCAATCACCACCAATCAGTCACAATCACTTTCAGAGCATGATTGGGATGAGAACTGTAAAGAGTTAAAAACATTTTTTCTTATTTAGCCACTCACTAATTCAAATGCCTGCATTCTATGGAAAACTACACTGTCCCCAGAACAAGATATGAAGATTGACACAATAGGGCTTCAAATAGGATGAGGAATACAATTTAAGGTATATCTAAGAAATGAAGGAAAGGATGGGAATGTAGATGGTATCTGAAATCTGACGGAGAAACCAGGTAAGACAGTATGAAATTAGACACTGATAACTGGGTGGGGAGAGAACATAATATTTCACTTAAAATAAGACACACTCCAGTCAAAATAGCAATTATCAAGAATGCAAATAATAATAAATGTTGGAGAGGATGTGGGGGAAAATTTACACTCATACATTGTTGGCGGGACTGCAAATTAGTACAACCACTCTGAAAAGCAGCACAACAGCCAAACTATGGATGCATCCTAGGTTTCTTTCAACAGATGAATGGATACAGAAAAATGTGGCATATATACACAAGGGAGTATTACTCAGTCGTAATGAAGAAGAATGAAATTATGGCATGTGCCAGCAAATGAATGGAACTGGAGGATATAATGCAAAGTGAAATAAGCCAGTTCTGAAAGTCAATGTTAAAGTGTTGTCTCTGCTATGCAGAAGCTAATCCAAAATAAGGTGAGAGGGAAAGAGAAAAGAAAAAAAGAGAGAGAAATCTTTCATCAAAATAGAAGAAATATCAGTAGAGTAGACAAACAGGATTGAGGAGGAGGAGGAGTAAAGAAATACAGGAAAAGGGAAGAAGAATGGAATGAATTTGACTGAACTTTCATGTGTACACACATGAGTACATCACAGCGAATCCCACGAACAAGTATACCCACGAAACACTAACTTTTAAAAATACTATAAATAAATTCCAGAAAGATCATCAGAACTAGAGGGAGAGAAGAATGGAAGGGAGGAGCTGGAGGTGCTATGGAATGAATTAGAGCAAATTATATTCCATGCTTTTGTGATTATATCAAAATGTACCCTAATGTTATCTATAACTAAAATGAATCATTTAAAAATATATTTAAAAATGTATGCTTGCAAATATAAATCATCCTAGAATTTAACCAAATTTATTACAAATAAGGAAAA
Organism: Spermophilus citellus; assembly: GCF_964194105.1. Classification (NCBI taxonomy): domain Eukaryota; kingdom Metazoa; phylum Chordata; class Mammalia; order Rodentia; family Sciuridae; genus Spermophilus; species Spermophilus citellus. The sequence continues at coordinate 199,121,403 of NC_138183.1, forward strand.
AACTACAGAAAATTTTTACATCAGAGAAGTGGCTTTAAGTATAAATGATAATGATTTCTATCAGGGAGAAAAGAAGCAGTGTATGACACATGCCACTCACTCTACATCAGACCAAAGTTCTGGAATCAACTTCTGTAGCTCCACAAGAGACTCACTGATGGCACAAACCAGGTTCAGCCATATCAACGAGAATAAAGAGATCTAACACATATGAGTTAAACAATTTAGGAAACTGAAGAGCATTTACAACTATTGGAATAACATTTCTTCTTTATTTGACAACCATATCACTCAAAGTTCCTGAAGTTATGGCTTGATAAGTCCCTTTCAATTGATAAGGCCAGAAAAAACTTAAAAGTTATTCCAAAAGGCAAAAGTTAAGCTTCTAGTCAGTGTAACAGAAAACAGGCATCAATATATGAATATCCCATAGTCAGCATTGAGCAAAGCAAAATACAAACTTACTCTTACATGAAATATTTAAATTTCCTATGCATTGTGAAAATTAATTCCCATTGTCAATTTCTGTTCCAAGGTCACATCTCACTCATTTGACTTCTTACAATCTTCTCAGCAGTTTCTGGATTCCCTGCTTGATTTCCTTGGTCCTTACACCATAAACAATGGGGTTCAGCGCTGGGGGAATGAGGTGGTGCAGGATGTTGAGAAGGATGGGGACATCAGGGGGAATTCTCTCTCTGGCCAGGTTAGTGATGACCAGAACTAGCAGCACTGTGCTGAAGAAGAGGATGAGGATGAAGTGGAACCCACATGTGCTCAGGGCCTTGGCCACAGCACCCTCACCCTTGATCCTTGTGGTGAGCCGTTTCTGCGGACTGTGGTCACCATTACAAGATGGCGCTGGCTCCGCTGTGGTCTGTAACAAACAACTCCTTATTTGGGAGAGTTGGCGCATGGTTTTTTAACACCCTATGAGAAAGCTCCACGTGGCAGCTTCGCATTGGGGCTTGAGATGCTTTATTAAGGCTGGGAGAGGCATCCGAGAGGAAGAAGAAGAAATATCAAGGACCTGAATAAACGGCTGAAAGAAGATTCCTGTTGTTGCGTCTTCCTTGCGGGCAAGGGGGTCGCGACAAGTAGTGCCGAGACCCGGGAACCAGAACTTTCAGACGTCAGGGGTGGTGCACCGGATAGTCCCAGGTAAGTGGGACCCGCGACCAAAGCGGGGATAGTCCCAGTAAGTGGGATCCGCGACCAAAGCGGGGTCAGCTCCTCTACAAAGAAAGAGAGAGCCTCATATTTTATTGCAGCTGCAATGTGTACTTTCACTTTTGTTTTCTGTGTTTCTTTTGTCGTCTGTGTCTTTTGTTTTCTGTGTTTCTTTTGTTGTTGTGTCATGGGTGCCGCATCTTCAAGTCCGCTTCTCCTGGCCCTAGATGGCCTGTTACGTTCCAAGGGCCTGGAAGTGAAGAATCGTACTTTACAGAGATTTTTACAGAAGATAGATATTGCTGCACCGTGGTTTGCATTTTCGGGCAGCCTTACCATACCTAGTTGGGATAAATTAGGCAAAGATCTTGACTTTGCTTCTGAGCAGGGCATATTAGAGGGCGGGGTGATACCCCTTTGGAGAATAGTCCGTAGTTGCCTCACAGAGGACAGATGTCATGACGCACTTACTAAAGGACAGGAAGTTCTAGAACAATTACATGAGGAGAAATCAGAGACGGCAGGAAGTGAGGTATCTCGGGAGGATGGAAGTGTGCGGAGCGTGAAACAGGGGAAGAGGCGATTGTATCCAGATCTCAGTGCGCTGCGCACACCTCCATGTGAAAGTGGGTCAGAGGAAGAGGAGAATGAGGAGGAGGAGCTTGGGAGGCTGTCTCGCCAGCTAGGGAGTTTAGCTGTAGGAGAAGGGAGCAAAGATAAGCAGGGGCTCAAGAAATGTGATCCTCCGGATCCACCGCCGTATGGTGGGGGTGTTTCGGGGAGAGCTTTCCATGCTCAAACATGGAAGGCTGTTCACGCTGAGATGGGTCTTGCTTATCCAGTTTTTCAGGACGATAATAGGGGAAGATTCCATGAGCCTTTAGATTTTAAAATTGTGAAGACTCTGGCGGAGTCTGTGCGCACTTATGGGGTGGATGCCGCCTTCACACTAACTCAGGTGGAGAGTCTGTCTAGATACTGTATGACTCCCTCTGATTGGGCTAGCCTTGTTCGGGCTTGTGTTTCCCCAGGTAAATATTTGGACTGGAGAACATTTGTGTTAGAGGGCGCAATAGAACAGGCCGCCCAAAACCATGCGGCGGGACATCCTCATTGGGATAAGGACATGCTTTTGGGGCAAGGTAGATTTGCTAATCAACAGACAGGATTCCCTCTTGAGGTATATGATCAAATTAATAACATTTGCATTCGGGCATGGAAGTCACTTCCAAACAGAGGAGAGGTATCTGGTAATTTGACCAAGATTATACAAGGCCCTACAGAACCCTTTTCAGACTTTGTAGCAAGGATGGTGGACGCCGCTGGAAAGATTTTTGGGGATCCTGATAGAGCCATGCCCCTTGTCAAGCAATTGGTCTTTGAGCAATGCACCAAGGAATGTAAAGCAGCAATCGCTCCTTATAAGAACAAAGGCATAGAAGCATGGATGAAGGTGTGTAGAGAGATTGGAGGACCTTTAACTAATGCAGGTCTTACAGCTGCTGTCCTTCGGATTGCAAAACATATTTCTAATGTTATGCTACAGCCTTTGTATGCTACTCTTAGGGGTGATCCAGATCTTACTTCCCCTCGTAGCCTCACTAAAGAGGCTAGAGCGGCCCTTATGACAGTAGAAGAAGCTATACAACATGCTACTTTATGCAGGCTCCAGAGTGATAAACCTTTCCAATTATGTGTGCTTGCCACTATGCGGCAGCCTACTGTTGAGCGTGCTCATCGCACCTTAAAGGAAACTTTACAAAAACAAAAGGGGGGAATAGGAGCTGAACATACTCCTAAAGAACGCCTGTCCTTAGCTCTCTTTACCATTAATTTTTTGAATTTGGATATTCACGTTCGCTCTGCGGCCGATAGACATGTGTCCCCTCAGCCCTCTGTGATTGGCTATGTTAAGTGGAAAGATGTTCTTACGGGCCAATGGAACGGCCCCGACCCCGTGCTGACATGGGCACGAGGATCTGTATGTGTTTTTTCCCAGGATCGCACGGAACCATTGTGGGTCCCTGAACGCCTGACAAGAAGAGTCTTGACGCCAGCTACTCAGCAACAAGAAATACCACAGCAACCCCGTGATGAGGATCTTCATTCTGCTGAGTGCTCTGGCTCTGGTGCTGGTGCCGATGACATGGACGACACCAATGCAGTGGTGGGCAGCGGCACGGGCTTGGCCAATGCCGATGCCGGTTCATGATTTAATGATTCCAGGAATGCCTCCCGTATCATTGGCGAATATTTGGCCGGAAATTGGTCCAGATAAAGCTATGATCATACAAGCTCTTGCAGCTTTAGAAAATGGCATCTCATCTCAAGTCTGGCTTACGCAGATTAAACAGTAAATCTTTGACATGGTCGTTGCACCCCAAGTTTTATGAACATTGCACTGGGATCGACATGTCTTTCTTTGTTATTCTCTTAGTGTTGGAAAGCCCTTGCACTCTGCCGGCTTTACTGCCATTGCACGCAGATGGGTTTCCACACTAGTGCTTTTCTATCGCCTTAAGACCCGTGCCTTTCTTTTAGGGTGTTGCCAACTTGTTTGTCGTCGTATTTCTATACAGCCACAGTTCAGCCTCAGCCATCCCCCTTCGTCCACCATCATCACGATACAGGATGCGAGGCAAGGCACTGCACTTGAGTGATCCTTGGAGTGGACCTCAAGGAGAGCATGTCCTATTGCATGCGGGTTAGACGCGTCCACGCCCCGTCCCACGAAAAAAGGCGTCGGCTGATATGGCCTCAGATCTGGGGAAGGGCCCTCCTTGGGGCTGAGCCATACTATGCAGCCACTTCTGCACAGTGGGATAGGACCTCTACTCTCGCCTGTATTGTTTTTGGAAAACAAAAGGGGGAACTGTGGTGAGCCGTTTCTGCGGACTGTGGTCGCCATTACAAGATGGCGCTGGCTCCGCTGTGGTCTGTAACAAACAACTCCTTATTTGGGAGAGTTGGCGCATGGTTTTTTAACACCCTATGAGAAAGCTCCACGTGGCAGCTTCGCATTGGGGCTTGAGATGCTTTATTAAGGCTGGGAGAGGCATCCGAGAGGAAGAAGAAGAAATATCAAGGACCTGAATAAACGGCTGAAAGAAGATTCCTGTTGTTGCGTCTTCCTTGCGGGCAAGGGGGTCGCGACAGATCCTTATCACAACTTTCAATATAAAGGAGTAGGAGAGAACAATAAGGATGAGGTCAGAACCCAGCAGCGTCCAGCCTATCACAAACTGGTAGAGCTGGTTTAAGGTGATGTCATCACATGACAGTTTGGACACAGACATGTTAGTGCAGATACAGTTCTTGATAATTCTTACACAGTATCTCAATTGGGAAGAAAGTATGGGGATAGGCATAGTAAGAAGGACATTCCGGGCCATGATAAAGATGGCAGCCCTGACCACAAACTGGCCAGTGATGATGGAGGGGTACCGCAGTGGATGGCAGATGGCCACATAGCGGTCATAGGCCATCACCATGAAAGTGCAGGACTCCATCGTCAGGAAACTGTTCATGATGAACATCTGGAGGAAGCAGGCAGAGAAGCTAATGGGTCTGAGGTCAAACCAGAAGATGGCCAGGACCTTGGGGATGACAGTGAGGCAGAGCACAATGTCCAGCAGGGAGAGGAGGCTGAGCAGGTAGTACATGGGCTCATGCAGCGAGGCTCCCAGCCAGATGACAATGGTGGAGGGTGGTGTTGGCCCCCATGGCCAGGAGGAAGAGGAGGCTGAGGGGCACAGACAGCCAGTGCTGCCAACTCTGGTAGTTAGGGAAGCAGATGAGGAGGAATTCAGAGATCAGTGCAGTGGAGTAGTTGCTTTGTTCTGCCATATGCTGTGCTCTCATCAGGACTGACACTTCAGAAAACCTTGATGGACAAAACAGGAATAAATCCATCTACGCAATATGAATACCTACAGAGAGAAGTAACTCATTTTCCAAAGAATCATTTAAAAATAGTAACAGGTAAGTATCTAGCATTCTAACCTAGATACTTAACTGTTAAACACCCTGTAATTAGAATGGACAGAAAAAAATTATATTTCTTTGTTTGCCTGAGATAATCCCTTTTGATGCTACTGTTTTTTGTGCCCAACTTGGTTGATATATTATGTAATCAACCTCCTTATAAGACAATACCACTGTTATCCCAGTTTTACAGATGAAGAAACAAAGGCAAAGGTAAGCAAAGTCACTCTATTAAAATCATGGTGAAACCATGACTTGAAACTATGAAATCTGGATCTTACAGCCACTACCTTTTTCTGCTACTATAAAAACATATATAAAATTACTTATGCAAGCCCAGCTAGTAAAATAGATCAGCCATAGATTCCAAACCAATGTTGGTCTCTGTCCTTCATCCAAGAGACGAAATCACAGGCAAAGGAGGAATCAGACCTAACTACATTACCAGATAATACTTGAAGACTTCATTAGAGTTATGACTATCATATGTATGGAAAATAAATCTCATAGACATCTAAAAATATAACACTTTGTTATACGAAAATGTAAAAATTTTATATATATCCTAGTGTCTTAGGCAAGGTGTTGAGATGAGAACCGTAAATTTCAGAAGCCAGCAATTTTTGGTCCAACAGTACTATTCCTAGACTATGGGACAAGTGGATGTGGTGGCACATGCCTGTAATCCCAGTGCCTCAGAAGGCTGAAGATCCCAAGTTAAAAGCCAACCTCAGCAACTTTGTAAGGTCCTAAACAACTTGGCAAAATCCTTTCTCAAAATAAAAAGTAATTTTTAAAAAGGGGGTTGTTGATGTGTCTCAATGGTTAAATACCCCTGGGTTTGATCCCTGCTTTTAAAAATAAAAAATAATAATAATAATAATAAAAGGAAAGGGGAGGAACAGCAGCAACTGACTCCATGTGAATTCACCATCAGTCACAAACCCACAGTCTATGGCTTCCTGGCCTAATATATCATAAGCAGTTGTGGAAAAAAATATAATGGGTCAACCTTTTACACGATTTCCCTGCTAAAGCCTACCTCTGAACATTGGTCGATATGCCCAGTGACACTGTTTCTTTAATGCTGTTAGGAAGTTCATACTCAGCCACTTTTAAATCAACAATGACAGTAGTCCTAAGGAGTGTTGGAATCTTTCCATTAATTTCCATTAATTTCCTCTGAGAAAATGGAAGCCAGCTTCTCAAAGGTGAGAAATGGGAATATTTGAAGGCATAGATGAAGGTTGAAATAAACAAAATTTCCACTGTTTGCCTAATAATGTGAACTCACCCTCCATATCATCTGTAGCACCAGCAAAATATCAATAGCAAAAAGACAATGTAGAGAATATACATAATTTTAAATTTTAAGATGCTAAAGATTTATTTTACAGTTTTTCTTGAAAGAGTTATTTTCAGTTTTTCTTGTTGTACTAATTCTTTAAAATCAGAATTTTGCAATTTGAACTAGCCACATTTCAAGTAGCTATTGACTACTGCATCAGACATCACAGGTCTAAAGACATGGGAAACTTAAAAGCTTCTCTTTTTATTTTGCTTGATATAGGAGTTTAATCTTAGTGTTGGCCACTTGGCATCTATGACTCTTGGATTTTATATGGAACCTAATTTCATCAGGTTCCATTTCTGGGACAGCTCAAAATTACAATTTTCATTTTCTTTTTCAGTATTACTCATCAAGCTTCCTTTAGGAATTTCTTAGTGAACTAATCTCCCAGACATAAAAATGGGAACCTATCCATTGTCTCAGCTTCCGTCATCACAGAGGCCTCTACCAGAGACTAGGAGACTCCAGCAACTAGCACTCTTACCCCTTAACTCAAACTAGTTATTACTTCATCACCACCCGTTCCTTAAATCATTGAAGTAACTTATTTGACATGATTAAAGTCACTATTTAGCCAAATTTTCAGATATCTCCAAATGTGGCAATAGAATAGAATGGAATAGAATAGAATAAATGTGGCATCATTCTTTCACAAAAAAAAATTTGGTTATTTCACATAAGAACTACACGTAGATATTGTTAACAAACAGGAAGAAAAAAGTTGAAGTTCAAAAGGTAGAAGTGAAATTAGAAAACAACTATAACTTCAGCTATAAATCCAAATAAAAATCTATTTATCCTGCAAGTCAGACCATACAAACTTACCTCTGTCCAGATTTTGATAACATTCATATATATATAAAGTCATCTGAATTGTTTCCAATTCCCCATTAAGTTTTTTCTCCTACGTCAATGAGCCAATCATACAGTTGACTCCATAACTAGCTATGGGAAAGATAATGTGTCCAAACCATGAAAGCAGAAGACAGCACCAAGAGATGAGGCAGAATGAGACAGGAGGGTGATATGAAGGCAGCTAGGATTACTGGTCCTGTCTCATCTGGTGCCTCCAGGGCAAACTTCTGTAGGGAGTTTAAATTGTATTTGGGAATATAAACTCATTGAGGATTTCCTGGTCTCCAACTGCTATAGGCAACAATGAAGGTGTAGGTGTAATTCAAAAGCCCTCACACTGCAAATCTCAGTTTTTCTAAATGGGTAATTGCATCATTCCTAGACCAAAGAGGGACACTATATGCCCCCTTTCTGTTCCCAATATCTAGTCAAGTTAAGGGATCAATAAGGGCAAGCCTGGAGCAGAAACTCCAGAAACATATTATCTTTAAGGAAATGGACTTCTCTTATGCACCTTAGGAACTAAGACAAGTCAGTATTATCTGTAGGAAGACACTTTTGTGCATGCACACCAGGTACTTCTCAGGATGCTGGTCAGACCAGCTAACTAAAGAAGTTAACACTGATGATGTCACTGCTTCTGCAGCCTGACATATAAATTCCCTCTCTGAATGGGGATGGGCATGGAACTCAGGGCACTGTAGAAAAGATACACGTCACTCATCCAGCTGGCCACCACTGGACAAAACACCATGAGGGAGGGGAGGCACTGCCTGGAAAAGCACCATAAGGACTGAGGTGCTGTCAGCCTGTCACCACTGAACTCTTCTTAGAGCAGGCTCTGGTCTCTTGTAAGCTTTCCCAAACAAATCATACGTCCCCCATGCTGTCTCTGGCCACGTTTTTTTAGGCCTGTCTGAGTCCTGTCTTACTGACCTGGCACAACTAGTCTCTGGACAAGACAGTAGTATACAGTTCATGTTCAAAAACTTTGCCCCCATAGAAGAAGCAGGGAAGAAGCTGATTTGGAGAAATTGGCAGAAACTGAATCTGAAACTCCAGACCCACTATAGACCTACCAGAAGAATTTCTTCTTCATACTTATATTAGACTCCTGCCTCATTATTGCCCTCTTCATAGTTTTCCTGGTTCTGAACTAGACCAAACAGCTCAACGCTGTACTATAACTACCACTTATGACCATTTGGTGCACCATTTGGCTCAATCCCTTGGGGGCTCCAGAGGATATTTTCACTCCCTTTTGACCCTCCCCCTCCCAGATGCCCACAATGGCAAAGCCATTTTAGCCATCTGAACCTTGGACCATAAGGCCATTCCTCAGGGATGGGAAAAGAAAACACAGAAGAGAAATTTAATATGGGATAACAGTGAAGAGAGACAGAAAGTTGAGAAAAATCCAGACAACTTGGAGCATCCAAGGTAAAGAATATATGCATCTGGGAACAAGCATTTCTAGACATAGGACAGAGAGACCTGTTTTAGACATTAGGTGTACTCCTAGGGAAAATTCATTTCAATAAGAATTTAGCATTTAACCTACAATGGCATGACAATAAGCCAATCTTCAGTTGAAAATATTATAAAATTGAAAATATACTTAATACACCTAACCTACCAAACATCATAACGTAGCAACAGTACACTGTAGAGTATCAGATGTTTACTTTATAATCAGGCCCCTGACTGGGAGTTGTGGCTCACTGCTGTTATCCAGCATCAAAAAAGAAAATCAAACCAACATCACTAGCCAAGAAAAGATCAAAATTCAAAATTTGAAATGTGGTTTCTACTGTAACAGTAGTATAATGTCAAAAAATCAAAAGTCAAGCCATCCTAAATCAGGAACTATCTTTATTATTTTTATTCTTTTTTTAAGAGAGAGAAAGAGAGAATTTTTAATATTTATTTCTCAGTTTTCAGTGGAGACAACATCTTTATTTTTTTATTGGTTGTTCAAAACCTTACAAAGCTCTTGACATATCATTTTTCATGCATTAGCTTCAAGTGAGTTATGAACTCCCATTTTTACCCCAAATAAAGATTGCAGAATCACATCGGTTACACATCCACATTTTTACATAATGCCATACTGTTGTATTCTGCTACCTTTCCTATCCTCTACTATCCCCCCTCCCCTCCCATCTTCTCTCTCTATCCCATCTACTGTAATTCATTTCAATCCTTGTTTATTTTCCAATTCCCCTCACAACCTCTTATATGTAATTTTGTATAACAATGAGGGTCTCTCTCCATTTCCATGCAATTCCCCTTTTCTCTCCCTTTCCCTCCCACCTCAGGTCTCTGTTTAATGTTAATCTTTTCTTCCTGCTCTTCCTTCCTGCTCTATTCTGAGCTGCTCTCATTAGATCAAAGAAGACATTTGGTATTTGTTTTTTAGGGATTGGCTAGCTTCACTAAGCATAACCTGCTCTAGTGCCATACATTTCCCTGCAAATTCCATGATTTTCTCATTTTTTTAGTGCTGCGTAATACTCCATGGTGTATAGATGCCACATTTTTTAATCCATTCATCCATTGAAGGGCATCTGGATTGGTTCCACAGTCTTGCTATTGTGAATTGTGCTGCTGTGAACATCGATGTGGCAGTATCCCTCTAGTACGCTCTTTTAAGGTCTTCAGGGAATAGTCCAAGAAGGGCAATAGCAGAGTCAAATGGTGGTTCCATTCTCAGCTTTCCCAGGAATCTCCATACTGCTTTCCAAATTGGCCGAACCAATTTGCAGTCCCACCAGCAATGTACAAGAGTACCCTTTTCCCCACATCCTCTCCAGAACTTGTTGTTGTTTGACTTCATAATGGCTGCCAATCTTACTGGAGTGAGATGGTATCTTAGGGTGGTTTTGATTTGCATTTCTCTGACTGCTAGAGATGGTGAGCATTTTTTCATGTACTTGTTGATTGATTGTATGTCGTCCTCTGAGAAGTGTCTGTTTAGGTCTTTGGCCCATTTGTTGATTGGGTTATTTGTTATCTTATTGTATAATTTTTTGAGTTCTTTGTATACTCTGGATATTAGGGCTCCATCTGAAGTGTGAGGAGTAAAAATTTGTTCCTATGATGTAGGCTCCCTATTTACCTCTCTTATTGTTTCTCTTGCTGTGAAAAAACTTTTTAGTTTAAGTAAGTCCCATTTGTTGATTCTTGCTATTAACTCTTGTGCTATGGGTGCCCTATTAAGGAATTTGGAGCCCAACCCCACAATATGTAGATTGCAGCCAACTTTTTCTTCTATTGGACACAGAGTCTCTGGTTTGATATCAAGGTCCTTGATCCATTTTGAGTTAACTTTTGTGCATGGTGAGAGGAGGGGATTCAGTTTCATTTTGTTGCATATGGATTTCCAGTTTTCCCAACACCATTTGTTGAAGATGCTATCCTTCCTCCATTGCATGCTTTTAGCCCCTTTATCAAATATAAGATAGTTGTAACTTTGTAGATTAGTCTCTATATCCTCTATTCTGTACCATTGGTCCACCCGCCTGTTTTGGTACCAGTACCATGCTGTTTTTGTTACTATTGCTCTATAATATAGTTTGAAATCTGGTATCGCTATATCTCCTGATTCACAATTCCTGCTTAGAATTGCTTTTGCTATTCTGGGTCTTTTATTTTTCCATATGAATTTCATGATTGCTTTATCCATTTCTACAAGCAATGCCATTGGGATTTTGATTGGCATTGCATTAAACCTATAGAGAACTTTTGGTAATATTGCCATTTTGATGATGTTAGTTCTGCCTATCCATGAACAGGGTATATTTTTCCATCTTCTGAGATCTTCTTCTACTTCTCTCTTTAAGGTTCTGTAGTTTTCATTGTATAAATCTTTCACCTCTTTTGTTAGGTTGATTCCCAAGTATTTCATTTTTTTTTTGAGGATATTGTGAATGGAGTGTTTTTCCTCATTTCCGTTTCAGAAGTTTTGTCACTGATATACAGAAATGCCTTTGATTTGTGTGTGTTGATTTTATATCCTACCACTTTGCTGAATTCATTTATTAGTTCTAGTAGTTTTTTTGTAGACTCTTTTGGGCCTTCTGGTATAGAATCATGTCATATGCAAATAGTGATAATTTAAGTTCTTCTTTTCCAATTTTTATGCCTTTAATTTCTTTCGTTTGTCTAATTGCTCTGGCCAGTATTTCAAGAACTATATTGAATAGAAGTGGTGATAGAGGGCATCCCTGTCTTGTTCCAGATTTTAGAGGGAATGCCTTCAATTTTTCTCCATTCAGAATGATGCTAGCCTGAGGCTTAGCATAGATAGCTTTTACTATGTCAAGGTAAGTTCCTGTTATCCCTAGTTTTTCTAATGTTTTGAACATAAAGGGATGCTGTACTTTGTCGAATGCTTTTTCTGCGTCTATCGAGATGATCATATGGTTCTTATCTTTAAGTCTATTGATGTGGTGAAAACATTTATTGATTTCCGTATATTGAACCATCCTCGCATCCCAGGGATGAATCCTACTTGATCATGGTGCACAATTTTTTTGATGTGCCTTTGTATCCGATTCGCCAGAATTTTATTGAGGATTTTTGCATCTAGGTTCGTCAGAGATATTGGTCTGCAGTTTTCTTTCTTTGAGGTGTCTTTGTCTGGTTTCGGAATCAATGTGATGTTGGCCTCATAGAATGAATTTGGAAGAGCTCTCTCTTTTTCTATTTCCTGAAGTAACTTGAAAAGTATTGGTATTAATTCTTCTTTAAAGGTTTTGTAAAACTCCGCTGTATACCCATCCGGTCCTGGGCTTTTCTTTGTTGGTAGTCTTTTGCTTGCTTCTTCAATTTCATCCATTTATATTGGTCTGTTCAAATTGCGTGTATCCTCCTGACTCAGTCTGGGAAAATCATATGTCTTAAGAAATTTATCGATATCTTCATTATCTTCTATTTTATTGGAATATAGGTTTTTCAAAATAATTTCTAATTTTCTTCTGTATTTCTGTAGCATCTGTTGTGATATTACCTTTTTCATCCCGTATGTTAGTAATTTGAGTTCTCTCTCTTCTTCTCTTCGTTAGCATGGCTAAGGGTCTGTCAATCTTGTTTATTTTTTCAAAGAACCAACTTTTAGTTTTGTTAATTTTTTCAATAGTTTCTTTTGTTTCAATTTCATTGATTTCTGCTCTGATTTTAATTATTTCTTGCCTTCCGCTGCATTTGCTGTTGTTTTGCTCTTCCTTTTCTAGGGCTTTGAGATGAAGTGTGAGCTCATTTATTTGTTGGTTTTTCCTTTTTTTTGAGGAATGACCTCCAGGCGATGAATTTCCCTCTTAAAACTGCTTTCATTATGTCCCATAGATTCCGATAAGTTGTGTCTGTATTTTTATTTATCTCTAAGAATTTTTTGATTTCCTCCTTTATGTCTTCTGTAACCCCTTGATCATTCAGTAACATATTGTTCATTTTCCATGTGATATAGGATTTTCCCTTCCTTTTTTTATCATTGATTTCCAGTTTCATTCCATTATGATCAGATACAATGCATGGTATTATCTCCACCCCTTTATATTTACTGAGGGTTGCCCTATGACATAATATATGGTCTATTTTTGAGAAGGATCCATGTGCTGCTGAGAAAAAAGTATATCCACTTGATGATGGTTGATATATTCTATATATGTCAGTTAAGTCTAGGTTATTGATTGTGATATTGAGTTCTATAGTTTCTTTATTCAACTTTTGTTTGGAGGATCTGTCAAATGGTGAGAGAGGTGTGTTGAAGTCACCCATAATTATTGTGTTGTGATCTATTTGATTCTTGAACTTGAGGAGAATTTGTTTTATGAATGTCGCAGCACAATTATTTGGTGCATAAATATTGATAATTGTTATATCTTGTTGTTGAATGGTTCCTTTTAACAGTATATAATGTCCTTCCTTATCCCTTTGGATTAACTTAGTCTTGAAGTCGATTTTATTTGATATGAGGATGGCCACCCCTGCTTGCTTGCGAGGACCGTGTGCATGGTATATTTTTTCCCAACCTTTCACCTTCAGCCTGTGTATGTCTTTTCCAGTCAGATGTGTCTCCTGGAGGCAGCATATTGTTGGATTTGTTTTTTTAATCCATGTTACCAGCCTATGTCACTTTATTGGAGTGTTTAAACCATTAACGTTTAGAGTTACTATTGATATATGGTTTGTACTTCCAGCCATGTTTGATTATTTATCTATTTTTTTTAATTTAGTTTGTTTCCCCATGATTAGCTTTCCCCCCTCCATCTGTCTTTACTGAGGTACTTCCCACTGTTGGCTTTGGTTATTGTTTTTCATTTCTTCCTTGTGTAGTGTTTTGCTCAAGATGCTTTGCAATGCTGGTTTTGTGGCTGCAAATTCTTTTAGCTTTTGTTTATCGTGAAAGATTTTTATTTTGTTGTGAAGCTTAATTTTGCTGGATACAGAATTCTTGGTTGGCATCCATTGTCTTTCAGTGTTTGAAATACGTTGTTCCAGGATCTTCTCGCTTTCAGCGTCTGTGATGAAAAATCCGTTGTTCACCTTATTGGTTTACCCCTGAATGTAATCTGCCTCCTTTCTCATGTAGCTTTTAATGTTTTCTCTTTGTTCTGTATGTTGGATATCTTCATAACAATGTGTCTTGGTGTTGGTCTACTGTGATTTTGTGTGCTCGGTGTCCTGTATGCATCTACAATTTGTATATCTGTTTCCTTTTTTATTTCTGGAAAGTTTTCTGTAATTATTTCATTTAGTAGGTTACTCATTCCCTTGGTTTGAATCTCTATCCCTTCCTCTATCCCGATGACTCTTAAATTTGGTTTTTTAATGTTATCACATATCTCTTGGTTGTTTCTCTTGTGATTTTTAAGCAGCCTATCTGAGTTGGCTAGACTCTTTTCAATATATATTTTGTCTTCATTATCTGACGTTCTGGCTTCTACTTGCTCCACCCTATTAGTGATACTCTCATTTGAGTTTTTAATTTGGTTTATAATTTCCTTCATTTCTAAGATTATTGTTTGATTATTTTTTATAATCTCTATCTCCTGATAAAGATGCTTAACTTCTTCTTTTATCTGTTTATTTAATTCATTCTCAATGTGTCCTTTTGCTGCTTGAATTTGCTGTCTTGTATCCTCTTTAAGGTTCCATTCCATCTGTCTAAGGTATTCCTTGAGTTCTTTATATGACCATTTTTCTGATGACTCTATATCCTCCTGAATATTTAGGCTGTCCTGTATTGTTTGTACTCCTTTTCTTCCTTGCTTTTTCATACTGCTCATCTTGCTTCTTGTTCTGTTTGACTGCTGAGTTACTGTTTACTCCTATAAATTTATTTGATGCTTGGGAGGAAAGGTATTAGCAGGGAAGGGAAGAAGTCACCAAAGAGAATGAGAGTAAGCAGGTAGAATTCAAGGAAGGGGGAATAAGAGAATTGAAAAGAAATGAAAAGACAGAAGAAAAGAAGAAAGAAAAAAATAGAAAATTAAAAAGAATTTTAAAAAATAATAATAGTAATAATAAAAATTAAAACTAAAATTTAAAAAATAAAATAAAATAAAATGAATTAAAAAAATTTAAAAAACAACAACAAAAAAAAATTAATAAATGCAGTCTTAGAGTTCGATTCACTATTATTCCAGTAGGTGGAGCTGTGCCCACCAGGCTAAGCTTCTCCTCTCAGTAGGCGGGAGCCTGTCACTGTGTAGCAGCTCTTCCTCCCGGACTGGGCGGGTCTCCAATCCTGAGTGCCTAGGGCCTTCTCTTGTGTCTAGTCACTTCCCCACTTTTCCTCGAGCTAGGCCACGCTCACTGGTGACGCTCACCACAATACTGGCTACACGCCAGGTCTGCTGCTCCTGTGAGCCCTGTTTTCATGAACTCCTGGGCACACTCTCCCTGTTTGCCATTCCCTCGGACCCTAAGTTTGTAGAGCGTGGGGCTGAGAACCCCCAGCGATTTTGCTTGCCCTCTGGTAGCCACGCGCCGAGAAGCTGGTGCAAGAGACCTCAGTTGTCAGCACTGGTGGGAGCGGTAGCCGGGAATTCCGCGCCGCCGGTCCCACGCCACTCCTGATTCCCCCGTGTGAGCAGGGCTGTTCGCAGAGCTGGGCGGGCGGGGCCCATTCACCGTGTGGGCGGGGCCTTTCCCAGAGCCCGGGGTGGCGGGAGTTGTTCACACGAGCGCGGGGGGGGGGGCGTCGTTTGCAGCGACGAACCGCCAGAGGCAGTTCACAGAGCTGGACCGGCGGGGGCCCAGGCAGGCAGCGGCAGTTCGGCGGCAGCCGGCGGGACTGTGCCCCTGCTCCTCGTTGCCGAGATTCACTCTTGTGGGACAAACTGACCCCTCCAATAGACTTATTAATTCCTGGAAGGTCTCCCTTCAGTGGAATTTTGCTAGAAGTTTCTCAGCAGGTCGCATGTAGGTGTATTAATGGGTCTCTCTGATCCCGTTACTGTGGAGGCATTGAAAGTGCTGCCTCCTCGCTGGCCGCCATGCTGGGTCCTCCCCAACATCTTTATTTTATTTTTATGTGGTGCTGAGTATCAAACCCAGCGCCCCGCGCATACCAGGCGAGCGTGTTACCACTTGAGCCACATCCCTAGCCCCTTCTTCTATTTTTAATGTCAATACATTTTTAATTAATTTTGTTTTTGATTGACACACTACATTTATATGCATTTTTGAGATACCAGGTGATTTTTCAATTCATATCTATATATGTATATATTGGGTAATAATCAGCTCAGGTAGATTAGCAAATATAGCACCTTAAACTTTTATCATCTCTTTATGGTAAGTATATCCCAAATTCTCTTCTAACTATTTTGAGATATATATATATATATATATATATATATATATATATATATATATATATATTCCATCATTCTGCTTTTCCACAGAGCACCAGAACTTATTCTTCCTATCTAACTATAACATGGATTATACATGTTCTCCCCAGTTCCCTGGCCACTTCTCTCTCCAGCCTCTGGTAACCACTACCCTATAACAGTGTGCCAAAACTAGACATGTTGGAGACATATTACTTCCCCTATTACTACCCACAGTGTAGTGTCTTGATTGAAAATTGAAATGAGGAGATGAATTATTCATTATTAATTATAGAGCATCACTAGAGTATGAAAATCTGACTCACTTGCTGTAATGATTCCAGGATTTCTTTGCATATGTTCAGTAGTAATGGGGAAATGCCTTAAAAAGCTGCAGGTTTTGCAAAAGAAGCACAGGAGCTGGAGAGGATGCTAAGGCAAAGCCCTCTCTCTTTCCTACTTCCCAAGGCCTAATTTTCAGGACTAGGATAGCAGTCAGGTTTCAGATGAGGGGGCACAACTGGGCAAAAAAAGACCTGTCCTTTTGTGCTTGTCTGTCTCCTGAAGGACACCTTGAGGTGGATGACAACCTCACCTCACTGGTCCAAGCTAGAACTGCCCCTAAATAATGGCAAGGAGTAGAGATGGTTCTGTTATACTCTACCCTTTGAACACTGCCACCTCCTCCTGGACAAAAGCAATGGACCCAGGGAGGGTCCCATGACTGCCTGGTTTATGCATTATCAGTGTTCCTGTACAGAAGCCCTCACTCAAGAATGATAATAAATCAAAGGAAAGGGAAATTACAACAAAAAGGTGAAAAGCAGACAACATTGATGACACCAAGGGACAATATCACTCCTTTCTAATGAGAATGCTTCAGTAGAAATGGACAATAATAGCTTAGCAGCTTTTTTTAGACAAAGTGTCAAGTCACGGCTGATTCTGAGAGAGACTACAGGATAAATTCTACCCCAAGAAGGAAACTGAGCTAAAATGAGACTTCAACAAGATTGTCTAGAGAAAATATGTGTTCCAGAATTTGTGGATTCTTAGTTTGTTATTTTACAGCTAAACTGAGAGTGTCAATTCTTTTTACGCTTAGGGAAGAGGTTACAAAGTAATCAAGCACCAGCATACTAAGTGGACAGGAATCAAAAAGATAATTTACCAAGAAAACTGCTTTGGGGTGTGGTGAAAGCAGATTTCTGTTTTATGATTACTGTGTCAGAGCCTGTCTTGGTCCCTGAATTATAACAAAAGGTAATGTGGAAAGAACTGGGGATGGGTTGGGAGGAACTGGCATTGGAAGCCAGGTATCCTCAAAAGGATATGAGCATAGGGTGGTATTGTAGTCTCCTATCACTGATAGCCGTCCTGTGGCATTTCAGAAGGGGTGCTTGTGAGAAACTTTACAGAATACCCAGACTGAATTGGATATAGATAGAGTTTCTCCAATTGACAATTTTATGGGAAACCCAATAGTTTTGGATTCCTACATTATAATTCTCACATAAACAAAAGAATTTCCCAAGAAAATAAACTGTAGAAGCTGGGGTTGTAGCTCAGTATAGAGCGCTTGCCTAGCATCTGTGAGGCTCTGGGTGCAATCCCCAGCACCATATAGAAATCAATAAGTAAAATAAAGGTGTAATGTCTATATACAACTAAAAAATAAATTTAAAAAAGAAAATAAACTATAATTAAAACAACTATAGGAACAGAGGAGGAATCAAGTGACATGGATACCATCTATCCCAAGTTAAATGGGGCATTTGTCAGTGAGTGACTCCTAATCAAAGGACAGTAGGGTAAGCCATATGTCTAGGGAAATGTTAATAAAAACAATAACAACTCAAAGTATGTATAACCTAAAATGTATAAATTTAAGGAACTATTCAAAAAAATTTCATAATTAGTTTATTCATTCTTCAAAACAACAATAATAAGATCAGTACCACCATTTTCAAGGTAAAGAAACCCATGGTCCATGAGCTTAGCCCAAATTCATGAAACCTGAGTACACAAATTTAGCCAAATTGTTGATATGAGAATCAAATTCTAATTCTAACAATCCAAACTATCCTAGTGCTAGTCTTCACTGTATAAAAGTTAATTTAGTGCTGGCTACAGAAATAAGGCTCTGTGTTAGGTACTATAAGAACAATAATAGCACCAGGCTCAGGGGCACATGCCTGTAATCTCAGCAACTTGGGAGGCTTAGAAAGGAGGATTTCAAGTTCTAATCCAGCCTAAGTAACTTAGCAAGACCCTGCCTCACAATAAAGACTAAAAAGGGTTTGAGGAGAGATTAAACTCAGTAGTAAAGTGCTACTGGGCTCTATCCCTAGTACCAAAAATAAACTAATTAATTAATAATAAATAGAAAGGAATGGGGATGTAGGTCAGTAGTAAAGTACCCCTGTTTCAATCCTCAGTAGTGTAAAATATAAAGACAAGGTTAAAAATTAATGGCATAAGACATGATTGTTGTTTACAAGTAGTTACAAAGGAAGGAAGGAAAGATATGTACTGTTAAAATGCCCATTTTGTTGCACACATTTTAATCTTGATTTCCCTACATACAGAAAAATAAAAGTAATCATGTAGAATTAGAAAGATGAATAAAATACTGTCTCACCTTAAAAGAAGCTTAGGACATTGTCTGAGAAATACAGCTACTTGAGGGACAAAGTAATGACAGCTGAGAGGACCCGGGAAGAAACTCCTTTTGTAGGAGGTGGCCTGTGAATTAAGCCACGTAGGAAAGATGGGGTTTGGGAAATGATGATATGAGTAAAAGAAGGTTGATATCCAAAGTGTCAGATGGTTAAAGAGAGACCGAAACATGGGCAAAAGAGCACTCAGGAAATAATGAGCAGTTCATTTTGGATATAGTGGCAGAGAAACCAAATTAAATTCAGGGTAAGTCAAAAAGTATGAACATGAAAAATCTGTAATTGAAACTTCTGTAATGTATGAAAATTGTTGAAAGATTTCAAATATAAAATAACAAATATTAATAAATATTAATATAATTTAATTAGCAAAAGAAATAGGATACAAAAGAAATAGGATAGCCCAATTGGAAAAGTTGACAAATGATGCTTGGAAAAATCATGCACCTGAAATCTTATTTTTTTATTTCCCAAGAAACAGGCAACCACGGTAAAATATGCATTTGAGATACTGCACTAATCTGTGGCATGATTAAGAAGGAGATCGCAAAATAATGAAACGCACTTTTCTATGCCCGCCCGCCTGGATCTTAGCCACGCGGCCGGAGCTGCCCGGCTCTACAGGCAGCCCCCAGCGGCCCGGCGCAACGAGAAGTGTCCCCGCCTGGCCCAGCAGACAGCCCGTGCCCTCCCGGCTCTACTAACAGCCCCGCCCACCCAGCGAACGGCTCCCCCCCCCCCCCGAGACAGCGTGAAGGGAATCTAACCAACCCTTTACGAAATAGCGAACTGGGAACTAAAACCAGAGATTGTGTCAGACCAGAGACAAGCCAGTTCCACCCCTCCCTTCGGACACTCCGGCAAGGAGCCAGAAGCCCGCCATAGCAGATAGGGGAAGTCACCAAAGTTTGGCCAAAGAGATTCCTTCCCAGCAGAATCTACTTTAGCATGAGTGTGACTCCCACCCACACCAGATACAAACAACCGGGAAACTTCAAAATCTCTCCGTGGGCGTGACCATAAGGGCCAAAGGACTCTCGACCCCCAACTCCCCCTACTGCCAGTGACGAGGGCGTGACTGTAGGGGCAGAGGGAAGCAGAGAAGACTCCCCACCCCCAAATCCCCCAACAGCGAACTGAGAGGGTGTGACGGTAGGGGCGGAGGGAAACAGAGGACACTCCAGACCCCCAACTCCTCCTACCGCCAGCAGTGTGGTTGTGACTGTAGGGGCTGAGGGAAGTAGAGGGGATCCTCGACCCCCAACTCCTATTACCACCAGCAGCGACACCAATGGTCTTAGCTGCCAGATTCCAAAGCTGTGCCCACCAAAGGGGTCCGAAAAAATTAAACAATTGACTCCCAGACCATAGCTCCACAGCACTGGGGCTTAGATGAATGACAGAGAGAGTGCTCAGTAGTTAGGGAAATAGAGCACTCGGTGGGGCTGAAAGTGTAACCAAATCCTTGGGGAACTGCCTCCGGTGAGCAGGACCTGGCTGGCTGGCAGGAGGAAGGGGAGGAGGGGCCGTAGAAGTGAAATGGCTCTGGACTAACAGGATTGAGAGACTCCCAGGAGCTGCCTTACAGGGATTGCTGTTGACACATTGAGGGCAAAACTCAGCCCAGAGGGCACAGCTTTGCCTACAGGAAGAGAAGAAAATGGATCTCTAAGACCTAATTTTATTTCCTATTTCATTTTAATTTTTTCTCTCCCTTTTCCCTCACTCTCTCCCCTTCCAAGTTTTACTGCTCTTCCCATTCTCCTCTATGCTATCTATCTCCCTCTCCTTCTTTCTTTTCAAGAGCACCTACGTTCCCCTTCCCCCCAACTTTCATCCCAAGCATTACGTCCTCCATTTCACGTAACTGTCTAAAAACAAATAGGTGTGCGCCCTCCCCCCGCGCCTGCAAGGTAACCAGACCTGCAACCCACCAGCAGGTCAGGCCCAGCAACCTGAGAGTGGCAGAGCCGCCCCACGCGCCTGCAAGGTAGGCGCACCTGCTACCAACCAGCAGAACAGGCCCCGCAGCCTGCCGATGTGGTAGGCACAGTGCCCCAATTGGAGGAGGAGCAGAGCCCCTGCCCGCACCTGCATGGGAGACTTTGCAACTATACAAGAGTAATACAAATATATAGGGGGAAAATTCAATAACACAACAGTCTCAGTAAGCAGAAAGAAACGCGAACAGTATGAAGAGACAAGGAAAGAAAGGACCACAAGCAATGCAGGTCAACTCAACGTTAGAAGAGATAATTTCTGCAGCAGATGGAATGTCAGATAAAGAATTCAGGAGATACATGCTTCAGATGATCTGGAGTCTCAAGGAAGACATTAGACAGCAAAATCAGACAATGAAAGATCTCTTCAACAATGAAATACATAAACAAATCCAGGAAGCAAAAGATCAACTATACAGGGAGATAGAGGATATAAAAAACAAACAAACAGAAATCCTAGAAAGGCAGGAAGCAATAAACCAACTTAAAAACTCAATTGAGAATACTACCAGCAGAGTAGAACACTTAGAAGATAGAACATCAGACAATGAAGACAAAGTATTTCAACTTGAAAAGAACATAGACAGCTCAGCAAGACTGTTAAGAAACCACGAGCAGAACATCCAAGAAATATGGGATAACATTAAAAGACCAAACTTAAGAGTCATGGGGATACAGGAAGGCACAGAGCTCCAAACCAAAGGAATAAACAATCTATTCAATGAAATAATACGAGAAAACTTCCCAGACCTGAAGAATGAGACAGAATCCCAAATCCTAGAAGCCTAAAGGACGCCGAATGTGCATAATCATAAGAGATCCACACCTAGACACATTATAATGAAGATGCCCAACATAGAGAATAAGGAGAGAATTTTAAAAGCTCCAAGAGAAAGGAAGCAGATTACATTTAGGGGTAAACCAATCGGGATAACAGCTGATCTCTCAACACAGACTTTGAAAGCTAGAAGATCCTGGAATAACATATTTCAAACACTGAAAGAAAATGGGTGCCAACCAAGAATTGTGTATCCAGCAAAATTAAGCTTCAAGATGGAGGATGAAATTAAAACCTTCCACGATAAACATAAGTTAAAAGAATTTGCAGCTAGAAAACCATCTCTCCAAAAAATCCTCAGTAAAACATTACAGGAAGAGGAAATGGAAAATAACAATGAAAACCAACAGTGGGAGGTAGGACAGTAAAGGGGGGAAAATAATCAAAGAGGAAAACAAACCATATTCAGTAACATAAATAAACAAATATGGCTGGAAGGATAACCCATATCTCAATAATAACCCTAAATGTTAATGGCTTAAACTCACCAATTAAGAGACACAGGCTAGTAGAATGGATCACAAAACATGACCCAACAATATGCTGCCTACAGGAGACTCATTTGATAGGAAAAGACATACATAGACTGAAGGTGAAAGGTTGGGAAAAATCATATCACTCATATGGACTTCAGAAACAAGCAGGAGTGTCCATACTCATATCAAATAAAATAGATTTCAAGCCAAAGTTAATCAAAAGGGATAAAGAGGGACACTACATACTGCTCAAGGGAACCATACACCAACAAGACATAACAATCATAAATATATATGCCCCAAACAATGGTGCAGCTATGTTCATCAAACAAACTCTTCTCAAGTTCAAGAGTCTAATAGACCACCATACAATAATCATGGGAGACTTCAACACACCTCTCTCACCACTGGACAGATCTTCCAAACAAAAGTTGAATAAGGAAACTATAGAACTCAATAACACAATTAATAACCTAGACTTAATTGACATATATAGAATATACCACCCAACATCAAGCAGTTACACTTTTTTCTCAGCAGCACATGGATCCTTCTCAAAAATAGATCATATATTATGTCACAGGGCAACTCTTAGACAATATAAAGGAGTAGAGATAATACCATGCATCTTATCTGACCATAATGGAATGAAACTGAAAATCAATGATAAAAAAAGGAAGGAAAAATCATGCATCACTTGGAGAATGAACAATAGGTTACTGAATGATCAATGGGTTATAGAAGACATTAAGGAGGAAATTAAAAAATTCTTAGAGATAAATGAAAACACAGACACAACATATCGGAATCTATGGGACACATTGAAAGCAGTTCTAAGAGGAAAATTCATTGCATGGAGTTCATTCCTTAAAAAAAGAAAAAAACAACAAATAAATGATCTCATACTTCATCTCAAAATCCTAGAAAAAGAAGAGCAAAATAACAGCAAAAGAAGTAGAAGGCAAGAAATAATTAAAATCAGAGCTGAAATTAATGAAATCGAAACAAAAGAAACAATTGAAAAAATTGATAAAACTAAAAGTTGGTTCTTTGAAAAAATAAATAAGATCGACAGACCCTTAGCCATGCTAACAAAGAGAAGAAGAGAGAGAACTCAAATTACTAGCATACAGGATGAAAAAGGCAATATCACAACAGACACTTCAGAAATACAGAAGATAATCAGAAATTATTTTGAATCCTTATACTCCAAAAAAATAGAAGATAGTGAAGGCATCGATAAATTTCTTAAGTCATATGATCTGCCCAGATTGAGACAGGAGGATATAGACAACCTAAACAGACCAATATCAATTGAGGAAATAGAAGAAACCATCCAAAGATTACCAACTAAGAAAAGCCCAGGACCAGATAGGTATACAGCAGAGTTTTACAAAACCTTTAAAGAGAAACTAATACCAATACTTTTCAAGCTATTTCAGGAAATAGAAAAAGAGGGAGAACTTCCAAATTCATTCTACGAGGCCAACATCACCCTGATTCCTAAACCACACAAAGACACTTCAAAGAAAGAAAACTACAGACCTATATCTCTAATGAACCTAGATGCAAAAATCCTCAATAAAATTCTGGCGAATTGGATACAAATTATATCAAAAAAATTGTACACCATAATCAAGTAGGATTCATCCCTGGGATGCAAGGCTGGTTCAATATACGGAAATCAATAAATGTTATTCACCACATCAATAGACTTAAAAATAAGAACCATATGATCATGTCGATAGATGCAGAAAAAGCATTCAACAAAGTACAGCATCCCTTTTTGTTTAAAACTCTCAAAAAAATAGGGATAACAGGAATATACCTCAACATTGTAAAAGCAATCTACGCTAAGCCCCAGGCTAGCATCATTCTGAATGGAGAAAAATTGAAGGCATTCCCTCTAAAATCTGGAACAAGACAGGGATGCCCTCTCTCACCACTTCTGTTCAACATAGTTCTCGAAACACTGGCCAGAGCAATTAGACAGACGAAAGAAATTAAAGGCATAAAAATAGGAAAAGAAGAACTTAAATTATCACTATTTGCAGATGACATGATTCTATACCTAGCAGACCCAAAAGGGTCTACTAAGAAACTATTAGAGCTAATAAATGAATTCAGCAAAGTGGTAGGATATAAAATCAACACACACAAATCAAAGGCATTCCTGTATATCAGCAACAAACCCTCTGAAATGGAAATGAGGACAACCACTCCATTCACAATATCCTCAAAAATAATAGAATACTTGGGAATCAACCTAACAAAAGAGGTAAAAGACTTATACAATGAAAACTACAGAACCCTAAAGAGAGAAATTGAAGAAGATCTTAGAAGATGGAAAAATATACCCTGTTCATGGATAGGCAGAACTAACATCATCAAAATGGCGATATTACCAAAAGTTCTCTATAGGTTTAATGCAATGCCAATCAAAATCCCAATGGTATTTCTTGTAGAAATAGAGAAAGCAATCATGAAATTCATATGGAAAAATAAAACCCAGAATAGCAAAAACAATGTTAAGCAGGAAGTGTGAATCAGGTGGTATAGCGATACCAGACTTCAAACTATACTACAGAGCAATATTAACAAAAACAGCATGGTATTGGTACCAAAACAGGCAGGTGGACCAATGGTACAGAATAGAGGACACAGAAACCAACCCACAAAACTACAACTTTCTTATATTTGATAAAGGGGCTAGAAGCATGCAATAGAGGAAGGATAGCATCTTCAACAAATGGTGCTGGGAAAACTGGAAATCCATATGCAACAAAATGAAACTGAATCCCTTTCTCTCGCCATGCACAAAAGTTAACTCAAAATGGATCAAAGAGCTTGATATCAAACCAGAGACAAGGCATCTGATAGAAGAAAAAGTTGGCTACGACCTACATACTGTGGGGTCGGGCTCCAAATTCCTCAATAGGACACCCATAGCACAAGAATTAATATCTAGAATCAACAAATGGGACTTGCTCAAACTAAAAAGTTTTTTCTCAGCAAAAGAAACAATAAGAGAGGTAAATAGGAAGCCTACATCATGGGAACAAATCTTTACTCCTCACACTTCAGATAGAGCCCTAATATCCAGAGTATATAAAGAACTCAAAAAATTAGACAATAAGATAACAAATAACCCAATCAACAAATGGGCCAAAGACCTAAACAGACACTTCTCAGAGGACGACATACAATCAATCAACAAGTACATGAAAAAATGCTCACCATCACTAGCAGTCAGAGAAATGCAAATAAAAACCACCCTAAGATATCATCTCACTCCAGTAAGATTGGCAGCCATTATGAAGTCAAACAACAACAAGTGCTAGCGAGGATGTGGGGAAAAGGGTACACTTGTACATTGTTGGTGGGACTGCAAATTGGTACAACCAATTTGGAAAGCAGTATGGAGATTTATTGGAAAGCTGGGAATGGAACCACCATTTGATCCAGCTATTCCCCTTCTGGGTCTATTCCCTAAAGACCTAAAAACAGCATGCTACAGGGACACTGCTACATCGATGTTCATAGCAGTACAATTCACAATAGCAAGACTGTGGAACCAACCTAGATGTCCTTCAATAGATGAATGGATTAAAAAAATGTGGCATTTATACACAATGGAGTATTACTCTGCATTAAAAAATGACAAAATTATAGAATTTGGAGGGAAATGGATGGCATTAGAGCAGATTATGCTAAGTGAAGCTAGCCAATCCCTAAAAAACAAATGCCAAATGTCTTCTTTGATATAAGGAGAGTAACTAAGAACAGAGTAGGGAAGAATAGCATCAGAAGATGACTAACATTAAACAGGGATGAGAGGTGGGAGGGACAGGGAGAGAGAAGGGAAATTGCTTGGAAATGGAAGGAGACCCTTAGGGTTATACAAAATTACATACAAGAGGAAGTGAGGGGAAAGGGAAAAATAATACAAGGGGGAGAAATGAATTACAGTAGAGGGGGTAGAGAGAGAAGAGGGGAGGGGAGGGGAGGGGAGGGGGTGTAGTAGAGGATAGGAAAGGCAACAGAATACAACAGACATGAGTATGTCAATATGTAAATCCGTGGAAGTGTAACTGATGTGACTCTGCAATCTGTATATGGGGTAAAAATGGGAGTTCATAACCCACTTGAATCAAAGTGTGAAATATGATATATCAAGAACTATGTAATGTTTTGGGCAACCAATAAAAAAAATGCTTATTTTCTTTAAAAAAAAAAGAAAAGAAAAAGAAACCCTACAGCTCTCTTTTCCTAGATGCCTGGAAAACTGTGAGCAGCTTTACCAACCACAGCTCAGGATGGAGTCTGAGTTACACAGAGCAAGGGAGGGCATAGATATGGCATCATATTTGTTCCAAGGATGGGCCAGTCGAGATGGGATAGTGTGAGAAGCCATTCTGACACGTGATTGGGCGGCTCCCGTTAAGGGTCTGAGGCGTTCTGGCTGTGTCGGAACTTTCCCGGCCCTTTCCTGATGAGAGAACCCGTCCGTGTGGGGGTGTGACTGACCACTGACCCCGGGGGCCCAATCACTGACCCTGACCTTGGAGTGCGGCCCCCCCCAACCTTCATTGGATGGAATTCTCCCCTGAATCTCTTGTTCCCCAATAAAAAGCTACTCCCAGGCATGTTCTCTCTCTCTCTCTCCTGCTAGCCCTGAGTAATCATTGCTGCCCTGCTGGGAGGTTAGAGAAGGGAACCAGAGAGGGGAGCTGTCTCGTACCTGGCAATAGAAATAAGGTAACTGAGTCTGTGTGTTTTATTTCGATCTCTTCTAGCTAACTTTTATGCCAAGAACCTCATTAATGAAACCATTGTGCTGGTCCCATGGTGGAATTGGCGCCCACGAGGGGGGCATTCTAGATTAGTTAGATTGAGTGGGAGTGCGCTATAAAGATAAGGATAAAAATAAAGATAAAGGAAGAGGTGACAAATTGGGTCACAAAAGTACCTGGAGATATTGAAGGAAAGAGACGTTAAATTATTAAAATGGGAAATTCAACTTCTACAGATAAGGAAATGTATCTGACTATTTTAGACAGTATAATTAATCAGAAAGGAAAACAGATAAAGAAAACTCAGTTATTACAATTCTTAAAGATTGTAGGTGAATATTGTCCTTGGTTTTGTGAACAAGAGTCTCCAGATTTACTTACTTGGGACAAATTAGGAAGGAAGTTACAAAAAGTCTGTCTTTCTAATGATCTACCTGGAGGCATAGAAAATATTCAGAAAACTTGGACGGGTCTAGAAGTTTGTCTTTTTGAATATATGGGCCAGAGTTCATGGCCCCCTGAGGACCTCTTTTTTTTTCCCCCCTTTGTTTTTTTTTTTTTTTTTTATTGTTGGTCGTTCAAAACATTACAAAGTTCTTAATATATCATATTTCACAATTTGATTCAAGTGGGTTATGAACTCCCATTTTTACCCCGTATACCGATTGCTGTATCACATCTTAAAAGGCATTCAAAGAGCTGTTAGGTCTATTCAAATGGAAAATCGGCCTGAGGCTAAGTTAATTCCCTTTCCCTTATGCCGTTTAAAAACAAAGGCACTAGGGGCCAAGCCAAAGGTTAAAAATGTGAATTTAAACTCGCAAGATCAGGCTAGCCCTCAGGAAGATTATAGAGAGCTACATCATAAGGGAGAAACATCCGAAATCTTAGAAAGCCCTCTGGAAGAGGTAGACAATCTTCCTGGGGAGGAAAATCCGGAAGAGATTACTAGAGGGGCTCAGAGTTCTTCTCTGCCATGTGGTTTAGAAACCCACATTCAAAATGGCGATAGTGCAGAGTCTGACCATGGCTCGCAATCTGAGGGAGAAGAATCAGACATTGAAATTCAGGACTTACAGAGAAATTTTATCAGGCTGCGTTTAACACCACCTGCCCAGGCTATTCGAATTCAGCCAGTACCTGCTAAAAGGACAAAATTTAACAGGTATACTGGATTAAAAATTACTTTTCTTACCCCAGTCCAGCGAGGTATTAAGAAGGCTCAGGAATTGGGGGAGGATACTAGCGGTTTTCACCTTTTTCCAGTTTTTGAGCAAGTTAATGAGCAAGAACAGAGAGTTAGAGTTCATGCTGTAATTCCATTTAAAACCATTAAGGAACTAAAAAGTGCACGTGAGATTTATGGTCCAAATTCCCCTTTCGTACAGAGCCTGATAGAAAATATTTGCTCACAACCCCTTCCTCCTAGCGATTGGATTTCTTTAGCCAGATCTTGTCTGAGCGGGGGAGATTTCTTACTTTGGAGGACTTATTGGACTGATTTTTGTACTGAACAGGCAGAAAAGAACAAAAGACAGGATTTAGAAACACCAATAGAGATGTTTCTAGGGACTGGTGATTTTGCTGATTTAGAAAGACAGTTAAATTATGATTTTGTAGTATACAATCAAATAACTCATTGTGCAAAACGTGCTTGGAGACAGATTGTCTCCAAGGACCAATCCAATTTAGTTCTTACCAAAATCAGACAGGGTGCCAGTGAAACTTATTCAGATTTCATAGCCCGATCGTATCAGGCTGCAAACAGGTAGATCAGGGACCCAGGGGTGAGCAAGTTCATTGTTAGGCAATTGGCATTTGAAAACGCAAATAAATACTGTCAGGATATTCTCAGGCCGCACTGTAAAAAAGGAACAATTTTGGAGTTTATCCGCCTGTGTTCTGACATAGATTCTACTTATTTGCAGACAGTAGCCCTAGCCGCAGCACTAAAAGAAACTTTGAGGCCACAGGATTTAAGATAAAAGTCCCACGGGAGATGTTACGTTTGTGGGAAAAATAATCATTTTGCACGTGAGTGTCGCATGCTCGATTTTAAGTTCAGGGCTCCATCTACTGGCGATAATAGATATTGCAGGGCTCAGCCCCATGCGGTGGATTCAGATGGCAGGGATCAGCCTGCCTTCTCGCTGTCATTTCCTCCTAGCGGGAGGACAAAATCTTCTGTTCGGCCCCTCCCCGGGCCGAGCAACAATACGGGGAATTCGAGGAGAGGTCGCACAGTGTGACGTTACTGGCGCCGACCAGGACAGCCCGCGATTTTTACTGGAACAGAGATCACAGACAGTTTTCTTAGGACCTTCAAAGACAGTTGAATTAAATCCTGAAACAGGGCCAGAACAAATTCCTACTGGGATTTTCGGGCCGCTTCCTGATAATACTATAGGTTTAATTTTGGGACATAATAATTTAAAGGGAGCCATTGAGGTAATACCTGGTGTGATAGATTCAAATTTTAAAGGACAATTAAATGTTACTGTAAGGTCCAATTATGCCCTAAGGCTCACTCTAAAGGATACATTTGCCCAATTGATTTTATTACCTTGTGAATCAGGAAGACACCTGCCGGTAGATTCAGTTTCTAAACTGCCGGACAGAGTATACTGGTCACAGTTAGTATGACAAGAATGCCCTTTATTAAAACTTAGAATTAATAATAAAAATTTCCTAGGAATAATAGACACAGGGGCTGATATCTCGGTACTGTCTAGTAGATTCTGGCCTAGGAACTGGCCTTTACATGTAGCCCTAGCTAACCTAGAGGGAATAGGACAGGTTTCACAGCCTGCTCAAAGTGCCAACTATCTCTGTTGGGAAGATTCCAATGGGAACAGTGGAATATTTAAGCCTTATGTGTTAGAGTCTTAACCAGCTAACCTATGGGGAAGAGATATTTTAGCCAAAATGGGATTGTTATTAGTTACTCCAAACTCTATAAGGTCAGTTGAGGAAGTTAATCAGAGGTATTTTCATGAAGATGATAAGGAGACCCTTCAGGAAGAGTATCTGTTTACAAGCCAGTCTCCACGACAAAGATTAGTAAATGCTCCAAGCCAAAATTTTTACTAGGGGCCCTGAGTACTTCACCGATCCCTAAGACAGCCGAAAAAATCACCTGGCTCACAGAGGAGCCTATATGGATTTCTCAGTGGCCCATCTCAGGGGAAAAGCTTAAAATAATTCACAGATTAGTTGAGGAACAACTTCAGGCTGGTCATATTGAACCAACGCTTCGTCCTTGGAACACACCTATTTTTGTTATTAAGAAAAAGTCAGGAAATTGGAGATTACTACAGGATTTAAGGGCGATAAATCATGCAATTCAGCCTATGGGATCATTACAGCCAGGACTTCCCTCCCCCACAGCCATCCCTTTAGATTATAGCTTGATAGTAATAGATTTAAAAGACTGCTTTTTCTCTATAAGGTTATGTCCTGGAGATTGTGAAAGATTTGCTTTCACTGTCCCAGCAGTTAATTTTAAGGAACCTGTTAAAAGATATTGCTGAAAGGTACTTCCCCAGGGAATGCATAATAGTCCTACACTGTGCCAAAAATATGTTGACCAGGCGATAGATCCCATAAGAAATGGCTTTCCTGATGCATATATTATTCATTTTATGGATGATATATTATTGGCTCATGCTAATCCAGAAGTACTTTCAGAAATTTTTACTCAGTTAGAGACTTCGCTTACAGCAATGGGTTTATGTATAGCTCCTCAAAAAATTCAAAAGGTGTCTCCTTTTCAATATCTAGGTCAGATAATTCAAGGACGTACAATCTGTCCTCAAAACCTTCAGATAAGAGTTAAGGAGTTACATACCCTTAATGATTTTCAAAAACTATTAGGAGATATTAATTGGCTGAGGCCATCCTTAAAACTAACTACTTCTGAGTTAAGTCCTTTATTTCAGATATTACAAGGAAATCCCTCTCCAACCTCTCCACGTCAGCTAACCTTGGAAGCTAAAACAGCTTTAAGGAGAGTGGAAAATGCAATTAAAAATGCACAGCTTACTAGAATTGATCTTAAAGAAATAGTGTATTTATTAATATTTCCAACTGAGCATACTCCAACAGGAGCCATATGGCAAAGATTAGGAGTTATTGAGTGGATTTATTTATCCCACTCCCCTCAAAAAACATTAATTCCTTTTCATGATTCTATAGCTCAATTAGTAATTAAAGGTAGAACTAGGATATTACAATTAATTGGATCTGAGCCTGATATCATAATTATCCCATTTTCTGTTCAACAGACTAATTGGCTTTTTCAAACTTCTAGCTCATGGCAGATAGCTTTTGCTGATTTTCCTGGCCAGATAGATAGCCATTATCCTCATGATAAGATTATACAATTTGCATCATTAACGTCACTTATTTTTCCAAAGATTGTACGTGCACATCCAATAGATGAAGCTTTATCGGTGTTCACGGATGGTTCTAACTCAGGTAAAGCAGGTTTTTATAGTCATGTTCACACAGAGGTAATACAAACTTCTTTTACTTCTGCCCAAAGAGCAGAGCTTCAAGCTCTGATTTGTGCCTTAGATTACTTTTCAAACGAGCCTATTAATATTTATTCTGACAGCTTATATGCAGTCTGAGTTATCAAAAATATTGAAACTTCAGTTATTGGGTATACTTCATCACAGGAGTTTTTGAATTATTTCATAATTTACAAAAGACAATGCTAATGCGAAAGTACCTATGTTTCATAGGACACATATGTGCCCATACTAATCTTCCTGGACCTCTAGCTTTAGGTAATGACAAAATTGATAATTTAGTAGCTTTTTTGTCAACATATGTCTTCATATGACTGTGCACTAGCTTCCCATTCCTTGCATCATCAAAATGCTTCTAGCTTACGTAAAAAATTTAATATTAGCAGAGAACAAGCTCATCAGATTGTAAGCCAATGCCCTAAGTGTGTTATTCACACTCCATCTCTGCCATCAGGGGTAAATCCCCATGGATTAAAACAAACCAAATATGGCAAATGGATGTAACTCATATTCCTCAATTTGGTAAACAATGTTATGTGCATGTCATAGTGAACACTTATTCTAGATTTATTTTTGCCACAGCATGTACTAAGGAAAATACTCAACATGTAATTTCTCATTGCTTAGCAGCTTTTTCTGTTTTAGGGTGCCCTATGCAGATTAAAACAGATAATGCTCCAGCTTACATAAGCTCTTCTTTTCAACAATTTTGCCAAGAGTTTAAAATTAATCATAAAACAGGAATTCCTTATAACCCCCAAGGTCAAGCCATTGTGGAATGAGCTCATTTATCTATTAAGCTTCAATTACAAAAATTAAAAGGGGGGAATAGGGTTGTGACTCCCCAAAATAGCCTTAATCATGCCTTGTTTGTTTTAAATTTTCTAAACTGTGACGCAGAAGGTCACACTGCTGCTGAGAGACAAATGTCTCCCTCAGTAACAGGCCCTTTAGGCAGAGTTTTGTGGAAAGATTTATAGACTGGTCAGTGGAAGGTCCATACCCGGTGATGATGTGGGGCAGAGGTCATGCTTGTATCTTCCCAGAAGGTGCTTTCCATCCTATTTGGGTGCCTGAACGTGCTATCAGACATGGAAGAGATAGAACCCAGATTCAAGCGACTGAGGATCGACCAGGAGGAGCCCCTACCCAGAAGGAGGAGATATCGGAAAAGGATGAAGAAAGACCAGATTGAACCAGCCAAAAAGCTGATTTCATGGGAAGACATGAAGAAGCTAACAACCCAGGCTTCCCGAATACTTCAATGCCTAGGAAAGAACAGGACCCCAGTGATGATGGTAGCAACAGTAATTGCCCCACTGGGCTGTCAGGTAAAGGGGAATCAAGTAGACACTTACTGGACATATTTCCCAGATCCACCCCTGGTATACCCAGCTGTGTGGACTGGAGAATCTATTCCAGTATTTACTAATGACTCATTCATGATGGGAGGATTTACAGATACTCATATTACTCCCAATCATGTGACTAGATTTAATTATTCTGGCTACAGTGCCCAAGTACCTTTGTGTTGGTCACATGATAAACATGCTGGCTGTCTGAAAGTATCATTCGAAGAAAAGACAGCGATTGGTAGACCTAGACTGACAAATAACTCTATGGGGACTTAAAACCTAATACTAGATCAGTAATTAAGATGGGACTTTCCCATAACAAGCCAGTCATTTCTGCAAAACCTCCACCGATACCCCACTGTCCAAATAGTTCTACAATTGAGATTGGCACCTTTCCTAGATGGATGGATTGCGTAAACACCTTTCCTGTACAACATAAGGTGTCTAAAGATAGTGGGTATATTTTAGACTGGTCTCCAAAAATTGATAAGAGACAATTACGAAGAAATTCTGCTATGACACCTGCAGGATTTGTTAGTAATATTTTGACTTATAGTGAAGGAGGTGTTCAAAAAGATATTTGGCGTTTAATTGCTGCCTCAGAATATTTACATTTTACAGATAAACCTTTACCAAAATTTGTTGGCAAGAACTGTAAAGAGGGATCTTGCTATGGCTTATGAGCCTATGTCCAATCTCCTCATGTTTTAATTATTGGAAATGTAAAAGTTAAGTGGATAGATGACAGATATATTGTTACTTGTAATAAATGCAACCTAACCGACTGTATTACTAGGTATAATGGAGGAAAAGGAGTGCTGATACTTCATCAGCCCTCTTTCATTTTATTACCTGCTAATATTTCAGAGCCATGGTATGCTGATGCTGGTTTACAAGTCTTGCAGCAAATTCATACCCAGTTAGCAAGACCTAAATGTGCTATTGGAATTATAATTGTTGGTGTTTTAGCGCTAGTCTCTTTTATTGCCTCAACTGTCTCTGCGTCTCTGACATTGTCTCAGAATATTCAGCATGCAAAATTTCTTAATAATTTAGCTCAAAATACTTCCAAGGCTCTGCGTAATCAAGTAAATATTGATGAAAGGATTGAAACTAAATTAAATGCCTTAGAGGTGACTGTTATAGACGTAGGTAATGAACTTTCAGCCTTAAAATTTAAAGAAAGGCTTAAATGCCATGCTAATTATAAGTATGTGTGTGTTACAGCTGCCAAGTACAATGCTTCTCTCTGGGATTGGGAGAAGGTTAAAAACCATTTATTAGGTATTTGGCAAAATAGTAATAATAGCTTGGATATTCTGGAACTTCATCACCATATCCAAGACATTCAAAATAATAGAGCTGATTTTTCAGATCCTTCTTCTTTGGCTAACCAAATATTGAAGGAGTTGAATGGATTCAACCCTGGAAATATTCTTAAACACTCCGCTTGGTACATTATTGGATTATTCTCTTTGCTGTTAATTCTCTTTTGTGTTGTAACCATAGGATGGCGAGTCTTCGGAACAAGAATACAGAAACTCCAGAGAGTGAACCAACACCTCATTGTTAAGAAAAGAAAAGGGGAATATGTGGGAAGCCATTCTGACACGTGATTGGGCGGCTCCTGTTAAGGGTCTGAGGCGTTCTGGCTGTGTCGGAACTTTCCCGGCCCTTTCCTAATGAGAGAACCCGTCCGTGTGGGGGTGTGACTGACCACTGACCCCGGGGGCCCAATCACTGACTCTGACCTTGGAGTGTGGCCCCCCCCTCAACCTTCATTAGATGGAATTCTCCCCTGAATCTCTTGTTCCCCAATAAAAAGCTACTCCCAGGCATGTTCTCTCTCTCTCTCTCTCTCTCTCTCTCTCTCTCTCTCTCTCTCTCTCTCTCTCTCTCTCTCCTGCTAGCCCTGAGTAATCCTTGCTGCCCTGCTGGGCGGTTAGAGGAGGGAACCAGAGAGGGGAGCCATCTCGGACCTGGCAATAGAAATAAGGTAACTGAGTCTGTGTGTTTTATTTCGATCTCTTCTAGCTAACTTTTATGCCAAGAACCTCATTAATGAAACCATTGCACTGGTTGCATGGTGGAGGATAGGGATGGTGCCTGAAATTTGATTGGAAGATCTAAGCTCCTTATAGTCAGGTAAAATGAGATAAAATGAAGATTACACAAAAATAATGAAGAAAAAAATATATATATAACACTGCAAACAATACCACTCCCAAAAATTATATTCTTGGGTTTCTTGAAAAAAGAAAATGAAAAAAAATTTAGAAGCGAGAAGGAAGGAAGAAAGGAAAGAAAGAAGGAAGGAAATATGTTATACTGCACTCAGAGAGGTGGCTGGTACACACTGAACATCTTAACCGGATCTAGTAGGATCAGAGGAATCCATGAATGGCACAGTTGTCAGAATGGCCAAAGAAGAACATTGGATATGCTCAGGACAAAGCACTCAACCCCAAGAACCTAAGTTCCAGGATTGACATCTGTACTTCAGTCCAAAAATCCTTCCATGGCCCATAAGCCAGGCAGGACTCTGCCAGGCTGAATCAGAGAAGGCAAAGGAATCTATCTTTTACACATCAGAAGACAGGCATGTCTGTTGATGAACATCTTTTAAAGATTGTTTCTTTAGTGGTCAAACATTCCCATCTAATTCAGCTCCATACAGCTAAGATTTGGCAAGACCTCAGTTGTGAATTAGATCAGAGAAAAATTCCAGGTCACCACAAAAATCTAGAAAAAGAGTGGTCTCCTTTGAAACAACAGTAAACAAAGATGCCCAATATCTGTTTGTAATTTTTTTCATTGTTTTATAAGATATTGGGTAAAAGCAGAATCAGAACTCACTCCAGAATTGAAAATGTTACTTTTCTTTGCAACATAAAGGTAGTTCCTTATTTTCTTACTTTTTATGAACTACTTCAAAGAAGGCTCTTACAATCTTCTCAGCAGTTTCTGGATTCCCTGCTTGATTTCCTTGGTCCTTACACCATAAACAATGGGGTTCAGCGCTGGGGGAATGAGGTGGTGCAGGATGTTGAGAAAGATGGGGACATC
Source organism: Spermophilus citellus (assembly GCF_964194105.1). Lineage (NCBI taxonomy): Eukaryota > Metazoa > Chordata > Mammalia > Rodentia > Sciuridae > Spermophilus > Spermophilus citellus. Next base: position 199,157,341 of record NC_138183.1, read on the forward strand.
AGGGGGAATTCTCTCCCTGGCCAGGTTAGTGATGACCAGAACCAGCATCACTGTGCTGAAGAAGAGGATGAGGATGAAGTGGGACCCACATGTGCTCAGGGCCTTGGCCACAGCACCCTCAGCCTTGATCCTTAGCACAACTTTCAAGATAAAGGAGTAGGAGAGAACAATAAGGATGAGGTCAGAACCCAGCAGCATCCAGCCTGCCACAAACTGGTAGAGTCGGTTGAAGATGATGTCATCACAAGATAGTTTAGACACAGACAGGTTAGTACAGATGCAGTTCTTGATGATGTTTCCTGCACAGTATCTTAGTCTAGCAGAAAGGATGGGAACTGGAAGAGAAAAGAAGGCATTTCTGGCTATAACAAAGACAGCAGCCCTGACCACAAACTGGCCAGTGATGATGGAGGGGTACCGCAGTGGATGGCAGATGGCCACATAGCGGTCATAGGCCATCACCATGAAAATGCAGGACTCCATCATCAGGAAACTGTTCATGATGAACATCTGGAGGAAGCAGGCAGAGAAGCTGATGGATCTGAGGTCAAACCAGAAGATGGCCAGGACCTTGGGGATGACAGTAAGGCAGAGCACAATGTCCAGCAGGGAGAGGAGGCTGAGCAGGTAGTACATGGGCTCATGCAGGGAGGCCTCCAGCCAGATGACAATGAGGAGGGTGGTGTTGGCCCCCATGGCCAGGAGGAAGAGGAGGCTGAGGGGCAGGAAAATCCAGTGCTGCCAACTCTGGTAGTTAGGGAAGCAGAAGAGGAGGAATTCAGAGATCAGTGCAGTGGAGTAGTTGCTGGATGATGCCATAGAAAATATCCCAACCAAACTGGAAATACAAACTATCTTACAATGAAGGACTGAATTATATGATCACAGAAAGCATGTATCCTGGATGTGGTGTACTTCGGGTTTCCACTGGAGCCCAGACCTGTCTCAATGAAATTTTAAAATAATCACCAACATCATCATTGTCATCATCATCATCATCATCATCAACATCATCATCAACAACAACAACAACATCACATCGTTGACATTATTAACATCATCATTGTCATTAACAGCAACAGTTATCTGAGCATGTGCCGTGTGCTGGGCACTATGTTGAATGCTTTTACATTCATCATTTCATTTCATTCTTTTAAAAAATACTAAAGAGTAATTAGTATTTTCCTAGATATTTTACCAATAACAAAAGGGAGATTAGAGAGAACAGAGTGGTTAGATCATACAGAGCCAGTAAGTAGAAATGCCAGGACTATGAGCCACAGAGTCCAACAGTAGGATCCCTGTTTACAGCCACTAATCTACTCCACCTGCATCCAAAAGCATATTTACCTAATGGAACCCTTTGTCCCTTTCTTTTTTCATCCCTCTCTCGCTTCCTTTCTTCTGTGTTTAGAAGACAAAGCTATATGGAGAGCTTCAGGAATAATAAGGGTTTGGTTTAGCCAATTCCATGTAGACCCAAGGAATGCCCAGCCCTCTACTCCTCAGACCTAGACAGGGCCTGACTTGAGGATTCTCTATTTTCATTCTTCAGGAAGCACTAGAGTATAGAGGCAGAGAAGCCCTTGACTGCTGCCAAGAGCAATAATTTCTTCCCTCCCCAAAGAGGATTTCATTTTAAAGCCATGGGGTCTGCCATTTACTTACTGAATTATTTGTTGTTGTTTTTCTTTGTAAAGGCTCAAAAAGACTTTCTTTGTTTTGGTTCCTCTGGAGAGGACTATGATTATCTCACCCTAGTGACAGAGACTGGGGACACCAGGAAGAAGATGAAAACTTGTGGGTGCTTCTTCAAATGGAAGGCAGGGTCTTTGAAGAGCTTTTCAAAAGCAAAACATACCTTGAATCTTAGAAGACAGGAGAAATATTTTGTTATTCTGGGAAGAAAATTGAGAGAGGTTCAGAGGCTTCAGGAATGATAAGAGTTTGGGTCTAACAGTACCCTTCCACATCTGGAGGTCTGAGTGGCATGACTACCTTCAGCTGGCCCATATGGGTCTCTTGATTTATTCTGCTCTTATCAGGCTATGAGCTAATCTGTCACAGGAATATTGTGCAGGGTTGAGCTGCTCTTAAGGTGACATGAGTGCTATACTATTAATCCTCTCTTCTCCTTCTCTGAGAAGCACAGCCTCAGACACTATGAAAAAGGAAGGTGAAACAGAAGTACTCCTGGTCTCTGTGGAGGCTGCTCCTTACTCCACCATCTGGGTGACTCTTCAGAAGGACCCTCTGAATTGTCCTGTCTCCAAATTTCATCAAGCTCCTGCCTGCTCCTTAGATCATGATCCCTTTCCTTATGTCAAATGCCATTTCCTTATTTATTATGGACATTAAGACATAAATTGATGGTGACACATGGCTGTAATCCCAGTGGCTTGGGAGGCTGAGACAGGAGGATTGCAAATTCAAAGCGAGTCTCAGCAACTTAGTGTGAGGCTCAAGCAACTTAGCATGACCCTGTCTCAATATAAAAAAAATTTAAAAGGCCTGGGGATGTAGCTGTAGTTCAGTGATTAAGCACCCATGGCTTCAATCCCTGGTACAAAAATGAATTGAAATGACATTCCATAATCAAAGTCAGAAGAATTACATGTGGATGATGACAGAAAATAAGTACTCAGGATTCATTATTTAACCATACCCAAACATGTACTTGCCACTTGTTATCAATCAAGGTAATGTGAAATACACTGAAGAAAGATGAATAAGACAGGGCCTTCAATCTTATGTCACAGTGTTAGTGATTAGTTTCTATTTTTGAGCTTGTGTGACAGAAAAAAATAAACTTTACTGAGAAATTAGAGATGAGAATGGGGGCGAGAGGAGGATTTTAAAATAAATTTAGATTTAAAGTTTTAGCCCTGAGATATTGGCAAAATATCCAAGTAAATTTTCCAGATATCATTCAAAATATGATATGTCTAGGAAATTCAGACTGCAGGTGAAAATGTGCTTTGCTTTTTTGAAGGGGAAAAAATGAGGTAAAGAAGCTATTGTTATGTTTTCAAAAATGAGAAGGATCTAAGCATGTCTTTAAAGTTTAGATTAAGCATTCCCAAGTAGTATTGGTAGTTGTTAATTCAGAAGGAAAAGGAAATATTTGATGGAATAAAGTTTCAGAAAAGATAGCAGAGGGTTGTTGCAATACCATCAGTGAGAGCTCTTGAATAAAACAATGACAGGGACAGAGTTTCTGGCTTCCCACCACTCCTCTTTTCACAAAAGAAATTGTCAAGTCTGGAAGCCAAGAGTGAGTACTTATCCAAATAGTAAAACCTGTGGCTTTGTGTTGGGTAGTTTGGTGATGGGGGAAACAAACAAACAAACAAACAAACAAAATAAAAACAAAATGAAAACCATGAGACTGGCTCTCCCACAGAAAAAATAAATCCATGTTGGACCCCCAGCTATAGTAGTATTTTAAGTTGCAAATGAAAGCAATTGTCCAGTTACCTAGCACAGAAATGACTTTTCCTCTGAGGAAATTGTCTGTGTTCATGGACATTTTTGGAGATAAGAGGGCAAATTCTTTCTTTTTATTTCATAAAATACAGTTACTTTCTGATATCTTAGCCATTTCTCTGCCCCAAAATGCATTTTATCTTAGAAATCTTCCAAAGATTTGGCTTTCCATACTCTGTACAGGAACACATATTTGTAAATCATAGTTATCTGACACAGCAAAAATTCCCAACATAGGTATCCAGTAGAAGGCTCTGCCAGGAGACTAGATTACCATCAGGCCATCCCCTAGCCCCAGGGCAAACCCTCTCCTTTCTTTTCACTATCTATTTTCTTTGGAATTAATTTCACAACTTAGTGAAGAATTCCTATTAAAGATAGAGTATCTCAAAGATTCTAAGGAGATCAAAACTCTCTCACAAGACACCTCTTTGAGGACCAGAACTAGATACCTTCAAGAAAAGTATAGAAATAGTTGATGTTCACCAAAGGTAGAATAGAAAGGGTGAGTTTTAGACAAAAAAAAAAAACTAAGCAATTCATTTCCTTGTAAGTAAAATTGTCAATGCTTCCCTTTTTACTGGCTGTAATTGTCCTAGCATATGGGATCCACATTCTGAACATTTATCTGCTAGGATTCCAGTTGTCTCTTTGAGGGATACCATCTGGTTTTCCTCTGACTAAATAAAGAGCAAGTGGTCAGGTACCTAGAAGGATAATGGCTATCACAGACAAGAAAGCAAGAGAGAGCCAAGAAGTCCCAGCAGGATGAGAGAGAGAGGCCATAGTCATATAATCCATGCGGCTGGAATTACTGTCCCATTGGATAAGTCTCCTCTAGGAGAGATGAGGTTTGTTTAAGAAAGTATCTGACTTCCTGAATAGAAAATAAAGATAATAAATCTGATCCAAGGACTTGCACTTTGAAAATCTCAAGCTTCCAAACACAGATTGTACTATAAATACTGGGGTGGGCGGGAGGAGCCTTCTACCCATCATAGGGCTTTATGAAAAACTAGAATTCAGGGCTTAAAACTGGAAAAAGGACAGCTCTGTATCAGTTTTCCACTTCACTTCCATATATGATTAGGAAAATGACTCTCAGCATGAATCTGAGAGGTAACATGCATAGGAAACATACCACCACTGGAAAGGCTTTTCCTTTCCAATAATCTCAGATATGACTCCAAAGAGTGTCTTGATCAATTTGAACAAGTGAGAAAATCAGAGCACTTTTCCAAACTCAATCCCTAGGCTAGACCCACCCAAATGTTCCTGAAATCTACTTCTGCTTTGATGGTATCAGGAGCATCCAAGTATAGAATATGGATTAAATAAAAATCGCTATCTTCTGAGAGCTTACTTAATTAATAGAGAAAAGTGGCTGTAACCATTTAGAGTACAGTTGTAAATGTCATAATAGTGATTATAGAACAAAGGGAAAGAGACAAATTACAAGTGAATGAACGAGTGGGATATGGTATGGGAGAAATAGACAAACTAGATAGGGAAGAGGGGTGGGAGAGGATTAGCAAGGATGGTGGAATGTGATGGACATCATTATCCAAAGTACATGTATGAAGACACGAATTGGTGTGAATATACTTTATATTTATACAACCAGAGATATGAAAAATTATGCTCTATATGTAATATGAATTGTAATGCATTCCACTGTCATATTAAAAAATAAAATAAATAAATAAACTCTCTGGTTTCCAGTTTTCCCATTTATGAAATAGAACAAATGATACTTAAGCATAGGTGTTACTGTGAGAAGGGAAAAAGGCTATAATTTCCTAAAGTCCTGTTAGGTCAGGGAACATAGAAATCTAATAGAAACAAAGAAAGATGCAGAAAAGAGGAGACTGGAGATTCTCCTTTTTAGGCAATAGTAAGAACAGAAAGACCTGTGTTGGAGGATGATAGTGATGAGGCATTAGGAGCTGGTTCTTTAGGAGAAGGAGCAGAGAGTAGAATACCAGGGAACAATGTTTAAGGTAAACAGTGGCAGCTTTGTGAAGATCCTTAGTTGTCCTTCTGAGAGTAGGCATCGTCATGTACACTCTAGGGAGTGAATATTTGGAAAAGGGAAGTTGATATGCTATTGATATGGTTCAGTCCTTTTGTGCTGCTATAACAAAATACCTCTGACTGAGTTATTTATAAATAACAGAAATTTATTTCTCACAGTTCTAGAAACTGGGAAGTCTAAGATCAAACCAGTAGATTCAGGATCTGGTGAAGACACATTTCCTAGTTCACAAATGACATTTTCTCACTGTGTCCTCACTGTGTCCTTTAGATAGAAGGTGCTGGCTCACTCTTGAGGTATCTATTATAAAGGCAGTAATCCCAAGCTGGATTCATAACACAGTCACTCTCCCAAAGTCCTCATCTTCTAATACCATCAAGTTAGAATTTCAACATAGGAATTTGGTAGGAACACAAGCACTCAATTGTAATGGAATAAATCAAAGGGGAATCACAAAGATAGGGAGACTTTCTGTGAATTCCTAAACAGTCCAAAATAAAAGCAATTAAGATGTGGACGTAGGTGGTAGCCACGAAAAGAGAAGAGAAAGGAGATATTTGAGAGTCAGAGAGAAGGACAAGAAAATGTAATGTCAGACTGAGGAGGTAGGACAAAGTATGTCTCCAGTCTTTCAACTAATACGGGAGAATATGTCTTTCTCAAAACTCCTGTAGCACTGAAAGATTCTTCCAGGTAATGAAGTAAGTACTTGCAGCTTTGTTTTAAAATTCCCTAGTAACTAGAACCTTTCTTCTTTCTCTCTCCCTTTCCCTCTCTCTCTGCCTCTCCCTGCCTTCCCTTCTTCCCCTCTTTCTTTCCCTTACCATCTCCTGATCTGAGGAATGGGGATTCATTGGCCACTGGGGGCATCGGAGCATTGCTTTGAAGCTTCCATCTTCAACACTTCAACCTCATCAGTTCCTACTCATAAATGGGCATTCACAAAAAGTGGTTATAGTGATTCTTTGTTCTAGGCATTAGTGAACAGAAAGCATGGCCTCTGGCCCTGACTAAGTGACAGTCTGGAGAGATCAGAGAGATCTTGAACCAACCAAAATGACACTGTGAAAACCAAGCCCAATTCTTACTGCCTAAAAGAAAGGGGTGGTCACTTTGCCTCCAGTTGAGTTTACACTACAATAGAAAGATAAATTCTGTCCCAGCCAGGCACAGAGCTCTGTTCTCCTAGCAGTGATATGGGTAAAGGTCTGAGCCTCCAGAGGTTTTAGGTCTACAAGCCACAGAAGATTTAGCCTCACCTCTGAGGAAAATCACAGTCATAGATGAATGCCCCCCTTGCACCAGGACCCAAAGGTAGCATCTACTTTGTGAGCCTCTACTGAAAGAGTCCTTTCTCCTTTCCATACCAGGCTCCTGAACATGCCCTCACTCCTCAATGTCACCCTTCTAATTTTCTTGGCCCCAGCTTAATACTCACCAACTTCAGGGGACTGCACTGCTGCTGTTTCTGGCTGCTGGATGCAATGCAGTGCTGAATGCTCTGCATGTCCCCTCCTGCCCACTGCCCATAGGAGTTACTGCCCTTGTACTAGGTACTTGAAGCCTGGGCCCTATGGCCCCCTTCCCAGGAGAGTATATTATTAAAGGTCTAATTCACCATTGAAAATAGAGGAAAGGTGGGAGAGACAAGAGGCACTTGGGGAATCTAAATAAGGAAGATGACATTATGCAAGATGAAATCAGCCAGAGAAAAATACTGTACAGTCCCACTTAATGCGTGGAATCTAAGAATACAGAATTGACAGAGGCAGAGAATAGAGTAATGGTTATCAACAGGTAGACTGTGGGGTAAATGGGGAGATGCTGGTCAAAGGGTACAAAGATTCAGTTAGAAAGGATGAACAAGTTCTAGAAATCAAAGTGCAACATCGAGACTATAGTCAAAAATAAAGTGTTATACATTTAAAATGTGCAAAGACAGTAGATCTCAAGTGTTCTTGCCACTAAAAAAAAGAAGAAAGGTAAATACATGAAGAGATGGATATATTAATTAGCTCAACTGTAGTATGAATTTTACTATGTAACCACTGTTTCAAAACATCACATTATATACGTTAAACATATACAACTTATATTGAAAACTTTTTAAAGAGACAAATGAAAGGATAGAATGGAGGAAGGAAGGAGAAAGGGCAGGACAAAGATCAGCAAGGAAAAATAACAAAGATGTTACATGATTGTAGTTGATGTTTTTAAGGATGTTATTGAATAAAAATCAAACAACACAATATTGAAGCTTATCCTTTTTGGGAGACAATGAAACTAAAATATAGAAAATGTAAATCAGATTCTTAGTTCAAATAGCAGACAATGACATAGCCAGGATACAGAACCTGAATTTTAAACTTAAAATCCAAATCTCCCTATAACAACAACAACAAAAAAAAAATCATAGCAAGTGCCAGAAGATTTTTCTCAAGAGCATTTAGGTGCACTGTTCAGGTCATCACCGTGTAGAGAAGAGGAAGAATGAGATCTCTTTATAATGTGTTTATTAGCTTGATGGTCTCTGCAATCTACTTAAGAAGGTGATATTGATGGTAATAAGCAAGGCAGTATTTACCCCACAACAGGAGAAAGAAATGATGACAAGAGTAATCTTATGATCTCAGAAATATATTCTCATTGATATTAATTGGATGCATAAATATAGAGGTCTCTTCCAACTTCTTGTAAGCCAAAGATAAACCTGAAAGTCAAGGAGACCTTTTTGCAATTAAAAGACACATGGACCCGTGACTCCATCTACAGACAAATCAGTATTTACTTTCCAAGGGGTAAGCACAGATCCATGGAAACTCTCAGCCTCTTTCTCAAGCAAAACAGTTCTTATTCTATTATAAGCATCCAAGTACAATCATTCCCTAGAACCTAAAAGAGATTGGTCCCAGGACCCCATAGATATGAAAATCTATGTATGTTCAAGTCCCTTGTATACAATGGAGCAGTATTCAGATATAACCTATATACATGTCCAGCATATTTTAAATTATCTCTAGATTATTTATAATATCTAATATAATTTAAATGGTATATAAATAGTTGTATATTATATTTTGAGGGATATCAAAAAAAATGTCTGTACATGTTTGGTACAAACCCAGTCATCATAGGCCTAAATACAATATACAACAGCCTATAATTGGTTGAATCATCCAATGCAGGACCCACAGATATGGAGAGCCAACTGGAAATGCATTAAAAGCCAGTGGATTTGCTGAGATCTACCCAGCACTTTTTATTCCCTAAAATATTGACCCATCTACTTCCTCTCCACCACTAGGTCCTAACAGTATCCCATGAGAGACAAACGAACTCTACGTGACCCAAAGGCTAAGCCAAAAATTCATTGTTTGAGTTAAATACCAGGCTCCTGACACCATTATAAGCAGAATGTGAAGGAAGATTTCATGAACATCTTGGGCAGGTCTAACCTAGGAACTGAGTTAGGGAAAGGGCTCTGAGCCCTGCACCCTCCTGTTGACCTTATTGTTGAAACTTAGAGAGTGGGTTTTCTTCCTTCCTGCCACAGATGTCAGGCTGACTGAGAAAGACAGAAGGAGCTAAACAAGCTTCTTTGACCACCCCCTCTCTCTCACCTAAAACTAAGAAATCTGGTTATGAACTTAATAAGACACCTGAAGGAGGTAAATGTGAGGCAGAACTGGCCAGGCTCTCACTTGACAGGTCTGAGAGACCAGGACAGCCAGAGAAATCACCAGACTTACTCTTAGCACTTCTTCCCCATCCCACTCCACAATTTGGATTTCAGCTGAGCAGCAAATGTACATGAATGACAGGGATATACCTAGGTTTGCTGTTTTACCTAGGTTTGTATTCTGTTTTCCTCCTATATTCTCCAGGCTCACTTGCACTACTGAAGATAAAAGAGTAAATATGGCCAGTGAAAGCCACACAGTTCTTCCTCCTCTACTCCCCTACTTCTGGCCAGATGCAGACACTCCCCTGAAAGAGGTCGAAGCTTTAAAAAAATAGTAGAACCTGACAATGACCGGAGGCCAAGTCGCAGAATGACTGCATGAAAGAGAAGGTCCCCCCCCCACACACACACACACCCCTACCTTGGAACCACTGAGAAGCTGGAATTGTGCTTCAACAACTGAGAAGCTGTCCTGACTAAGCCTATAGACTATAAGAAAGCTGACATCCAATACTAGAAAGACCCATAAGAAAGAAAGATGGCATGCCTCCTACATAATAACTCTAGGGGAAATAGCTGTAACAATTCAAAATAACAATAATATTTGCCAGTGTTTGTTGCATTTGACAAAAATATTATGAGAAACAGATTTCTTTAGCAGAAACTTGGCTGATTTCAAGGAGAAACTGATGATAATAAAGACGCTACATAAATATAGAATCTTGAAGAATTGTCCTGCTACTTTTGGAAGTCCAATGTTAAAAGAAAGTTTAAAGATGGCTGTCAGTAACTCATGCATCATCCCTGAGAAGACAATAGATTAGGTGTGTAGTTGACCTTCTCAAGTCTGATAGTGTTAAAATAAACATTATTAAGTGGGAAAATAATGGAATAGGTAAAGGGCAAAGAAAACAAAAAAAAATTGATAGCATGCCTACAAAAATCCTTTGGGTGTACTTACTAATACATGGAACTGACCTGATACAAATGGATAAGAAACCTGACAGGTTTTTGAGGATTTTTACTGCCAAAGAAACAAGAACTTGACTTTCAAGGGAAAACTTTTATTTATACTTTTAAAAGTTACTGGTCCTAATATTTTATAATCAGAAGTAGATAAAATGCAGGGTCACTACAAAAAGAAATCACACTCTTTAATTCCTGCTACATGTAAGGTCAAGGGGGAAAAAGAAAAAGAAACAAAATTCCAAAGGTAGAATGACATGAGAAACAATGGTCAGACATAAATGCTGTGATCAGGAGAGTTTCTCCCTGAGGACACAACCAGCCTCTACTCAGGGACTATCTGCCATGTCAGCACAGCAGCTACTCCCAAAGTATTTCAGCATTATCAATTACAAGGACTCTACTTAAAGGAATTACATGCTTCACTTCCAGTTGAGAATCTTTACGGCTGGTACCCAGTTTCTGGTCCACCATTAAACATGTGGAGGGAGGAGGAACGTCCCCAGTCCAAGAGGAATCATACCTGGACCTGATGGAGAGGACTTTGTGTTGTATGCAGAGAACAGGTTAGCATTTGGGTGATCTCCCTGGGGAAATAAGTAAGTATATCTTACATGTGAGAGTAACAGAAATGAATATCTGTGACCAGCCTCTCCTACAGGCAGCTGGATCTATGTGAGGAATCTGGCCAGTGGAACCATAGAGGAAATGATGTAAGCCTCCCAGTTTGTGCTCCTAAAACTTCCTACACATACTGCCTCTTCACTAGCTTAACAGCCAGATTCAAAAGCACCACTGGAGTGACCAGAACAGAGAGGATCCTCACATTAGAAGAAACATTAGTTCCTAAATGTGGACTTTGGGCAGAGTCTCTGTGAATTGGAATGGAATGCTGATCAGAAGTAAACTTCTATTGTGTTAAGCCACTGAAATATCATTGCTATAACAAGTAACTTTACTTGTATTGGTTAATTCATTGCTTGTTATTACTGCATACAGCCCCTATCCCAATACTTTTAATGTCATAGATTATGAAATAACAAGGGTATGCACTAAACTGATCAGTACTCAAATCTTGTCTTTGAGTTGATACTTCTAAATGCCGCAGGGGAAAAGAAAATTAGAGCATACATTTCTGGCTGTTCTATTTCTAAATAATTCAAATTCCCTTGTATCTTAGGAACAGGAAATACAGTGTCTTCACAAAGCAACCTACTACCCTACCTACTAATGCTAGAAATCCCCAGGAGTTTTCTAAAACAGTTGTCAACCCTCTTTCAAACACCACAGAACCAAATTCACTCCAGTATTGTTATTCCCATTGGTAGCCACAAAGAGGCACTGTTGACCTACAGATAAGGAACAGTTTGCTCACTCCTGGCAATAGTGCCATTGCTGTGACTGCACAACCTTGACATCCCAAAGTCAGTCTCTGAGGTCACAACTCTGACTGGTAACACTCATAAGCTTAGAATACCCTGAAGCACAATAGATTATCAGGATGATGATATAAAAAGTTTTCCGTATGCGGGAAATGTAGTAATGTTCAATACTTTTGAGCATTGGCCACCAACATAAACTTACCACTTCCACCACCTCTTTTTTCCCATAATTTTAAAACGGCTTCTTAAATTTGTTTTAAAACATAACATGAGGAAGGTGTTAAAACTGTTGTAATAGCTCAATAGAATAAGAATTCCATATTTGGGGAGGGATGAAGAGGGAGGTATTCAGAACCCTGCACCAGAATTCCCTCAACTTGATCACAGTGGGTTAATAATGTGCTTTATAGATATGGTTAGTCAATGATACCAGCTTGATGAATCTTTCTTCATAAACTCTCTTTTTCCTCCGGATAGTTTCATTTCAGGAGACTTCCTTACCACCAAGTCTTGAAGTTTGTGATGATAAATTTAATGTGAAACATTAAAATAAATAAATGTATATATGGGATTATTTTTTCAAATAGGCTTCAAATCCTCACAGCAGAGACAGGTATTTATTTGTGTGCAAACAGAGCTTGGATTTTTCCAAGTATCTACAGAAATGAAAAATGTTAGGTTATTTCCAAGGGACTCACTAAATGATGGGCCAGTCAATCTAAGCTGGACAAGGAGTGAAGTCAAGGTGCAAAGGGGATAGATGGCAGTGGGATGGGGATTCTGGCAACAGCCTGGCGGCCTTGATGCACAACAGTTGTGTCTATAGGATCACAATTCCAAGGATACTTGGCAAGTTGACCCAAAGTTAGATTATGAGAAACGTGTTTTCATGGATCAACCACAAACACAAGTTAACAATAGGGCCTTTAAATAAGAAAGATTGTTTTAGACACAGGCTGAACTCAGCACACAATCATTTCCAGTTTTCCCAGCAATGGGAAGCTCACACATCATCATTTCTTCTACTGACATTCTGATAAAAAATAAATGCATGTGAATAAGTAATTAATAATTATAGAAAGAGCTACACATAGTACAATTGTCTAATTTAGGGCAGGCAAATGTGAGAGGAGTTTGGGAAAAGGTTAGATATCAGGCTAACTCAGATATATTTTAATGTTTTAGCCTGTAGTATCTTCCACATATTTTAGACAAATATTTTAGTTAGATAATAAGCAATTTAATTTCCTTGTTGTCTCAATGGCCCACTTGTAGTTATCACTGCCTGGAAGGTACTTGAACTAGAAAATGTGCAGAAATGTATTCTCTTGGTGCCCTTGATAAATCTGTTTGGGGTTGGTGTTGTTGCAACAGCCTGCTGCTTAGATAGACCGCTTGGCCCTTTCCACTGCACAGGAAGATAGGGCCCATCTTTAACAGATACCAGGAGGAGAACAAACAGATAACAGCTCTGTGGGCAAGTAGGGCGTGAGCTGTTCCCACCAAGAACTTATTAACACAGCCCTATTCACTTTTGCTGTGTGTGCATCTGGGACACATTGGGCCATACAGCGATAGAGCCCAGAACAGACCGATAACTCAAACTGAAGTTTCAAAAGGACATACGGTCCAGCCAATAAAAAGTGAAACGGCTGCTTTGTAGTTCTCAGTCCTCCCATTCTTACTTTTTCTGCTGTTCCAAGCATTTCTAACTAGTGACCTTCAAATGTGCCCGCACATTTGACGATGTCTTACATTTATTTACTTACAAAACACTGGGCATTTCTCTCTCCAGTCTAATATTGATCCTTTGACATCTCACACTGATCAACACAGCCTAGTCAATCAGTAGTAGTGGTTTTTATTTTTTTCCCCTCTGATTACACATAAAATATCAGCACTCTAAAATTCAAATTACATAATGTTGTATATCATTTAAAATCCAACAAAACTCTACCCATCTGTGGGGAGCCATTCTGACACGTGATTGGGTGACTCCCGTTAAGGGCCTGAGGCACTCTGGCTGTGTCGGAGTTATCCCGACCCTTTCCTGATGAGAGAGCCCATCCGTGTGGGGGTGTGCGTAACCACTGACCCTGGAGACCCAATCACTGACCCTGACCTTGGAGTACAGCCCCCCCTCAACCTTCATTGGATGGAATTCTCCCCTGAATCTCTTGTTTCCCCCAAATAAAAGGCTGATCCCCGGCGTGTTCGCTCTCTCTCTCTCCTGCTAGCCCAGAGTAATCCTCGCTGCCCTGCTGAGCGGCTGGAGGCAGGGAAACAGGGAGACCGAGCCGTCTCGGACCTAGCATTAAAATAAGGTACTGTCTGTGTGTTTTATTTTGATCTCTTCTAACTAACTGAATGCCAGAACCTCATTAATGAAACCACTGCGCAGGCCGCGTGGTAGAATTGGCGCCCAAGAGGGGGGCATTCTGAATTAGTTAGATTGAGTGGGAGCGCGCGCTAAAAAGATTAAGGGAAAGAAATAAAGAGAAAGGAAGATAAGGAAATAGAAATAAAGAAATAAAGAGGAAATAAGGAAGATAAAGAATAAAGAGAAAAATAAGGAAGAAATGACATTTGGGTCACAAAAGTAATAAAGAGGATAAAGAAAATAAGAAATAAGAGAAAGGAAAAAGTGACATTTGAGTCACAAAAGTACCAGGAACTATTGAAGGAAAGAGACGTTAATTTACTTAAAATGGGAAATTCTACTTCTTCGGATAAGGAAATGTATCTAACTATTTTAGACAGTATAATTAATCAGAAAGGAAAACAGATAAAGAAAACTCAGTTATTGCAATTCTTAAAGATTGTAGGTGAATATTGTCCTTGGTTTTGTGACCAAGAGTCTCCAAATTTACTTACTTGGGAGAAATTAGGAAGAAAGTTACAGAGAGTTTGTCTTTCTACTGAAATACCTGGAGGCATAGAGAATATACAAAAAACTTGGACGGCCCTAGAAATTTGTCTCTTTGAATACATGGACCAGAGTCCGTGGCCACCAGAAGAGCTTCTGAGAGGTATTCAAAGAGCCATTAGGTCTATTCAAATGGAAAATCAGCCTGAGGCTAAGTTAATTTCCTTTCCTTTGAGCCGTTTTAAAACAAAAGCGCTAGGAGCTAAAACAAAGGTTAGAAATGTGCAAGCTAGCCCGCAGACAGATTATACAGAACAGCATGATAAAGAAGAAGCATCTCTAATCTTGGAGAGCCCTCCAGAAGTGGTAACCAATCTTCCTGGAGAGGAAAATACAAAGGAAACTCCTAGCGGGGCTCAGGTTTCTTCTCAGCCACGTGAGTTAGAAACCCAAATTCCAAATGGCGATAGTACAGAGTCTGATAGCAGCTCGCAGTCTGAGGAAGAAGAATTAGACATAGAAACTCAGGACTTAGAGAGAAATTTTAATAGATTACATTTAGCACCACCTGCCCAAGCCTTTAAAATTCAGCCGATACCTGCTAGGAGAACCAAATTTAACAGGTGTGCTAAATTAAAGATGACTTTTCTTACCCCAGTTCAGCAAGGTATTAAGAAGGCTCAAGAAATGGGGGAGGATACTACTGGTTTTCACCTCTTTCCAGTTTTTGAGCAAACTGATGAGCAAAATCAGAGAGTTAGAATTCATGCTGTAATTCCATTTAAAACTATCAAGGAATTAAAAAATGCATGTGAAACGTACGGCCCAAATTCGCCTTTTGTTCAGAGTCTGATAGAAAATATCTGCTCACAACCCCTTCCTCCTAGTGACTGGGTTTTTTTAGCCAGATCCTGTTTGAGCGGGGGAGATTACTTACTTTGGAAAACTTACTGGACTGATTTTTGTAATGAACAGGCAGAAAGAAACAGAAGACAGGGCATAGAAACGCCAGTAACGATGTTTTTAGGGACTGAAGATTTTGCTGATTTAGAAAGACAGTTAAATTATGATTTTGTAGTGTACAATCAAATAACTGATTGTGCAAAACGTGCCTGGAGGCAAATTGTCCCCAAGGACCAGTCCAATTTAGTTCTTACCAAAATCAGACAAGGTGCCAGTGAGACTTATTCAGATTTCGTAGCCCGACTATATCAGGCTGCGAACAGGTCCATCGGAGACCCAGGAGCTAGCGAATTTATTGTTAGACAATTGGCTTTTGAGAACGCAAACAAAATTTGCCAAGATGTTCTCCGCCCCCATCGTAAGAAAGGAACAATTTCTGAGTATATTCGCTTGTGTTCTGACTTAGATTCCACTCAGTTGCAAACGGTAGCCTTAGCAACAGTATTAAAGGAAACTTTGGGGCCACAAAATTCAGTTCAGAAGTCCCGCAGCAAGTGTTACGTTTGCGGAAAACCCGGTCATTTCGCCTACGAATGTCGCCAACGCAAATTTAGGTTTAGGGCTCCATCTACTGGCGATAATAGATATTGCAGGACTCGGCGCCACGTGGTTGATTCGGGTGGCGCGGATGAGCCCGCCTTCTCGCCACAAGTATTTCCTCCTAGCGAGGGGACAAAAAACTTCCGTTCGGCCCCTCCCCGGGCCCAGAAACAATATGGGGAGACGTCGCACAGTGTGACGTCACTAGCGGCGCCGACCAGGACAGTCCGCGATTTTTACCGGAGCAGAGACATGGATCACAGACAGTTTTCTTAGGACCTTCAGAGACAGTTGAATTAGATCCTGAAACGGGACCAACACAAATCCCTACTGGGATTTTCGGGCCACTTCCTGAAAATACTGTAGGTTTAATTTTGGGGCGTAATAATTTAAAGGGAGCTATTGAAGTAATACCTGGTGTGATAGATTCAGAATTTAAAGGGCAATTATATGTTACTGTAAGATCCAATTATGCCCTAAGACTCACCCCAAAGGATATTTTTGCTCAATTAATATTATTGCCTTGTGTCTCAGAAAGGCACCTGCCGGCAGATTCAGTTTCTAAACCGCCGGACAGAGTATATTGGTCCCAGTTAGTGCGACAAGAACGCCCTTTATTAAAACTTAGAATTAATAATAAAAATTTCCTAGGAATAATTGACACAGGGGCTGATAGTTCAATATTGTCCAGCCGATTTTGGCCCAGGACATGGCCTCTGCATACAGCCTCAGCTAATCTAGAAGGAATAGAAAAAATTTCACAGCCTGCTCAAAGTGCCAACTATCTCCGTTGGGAAGATTCTGATGGGAACAGTGGAATATTTAAGCCTTATGTGTTAGAGTCTTTACCAGCTAATCTATGGGGAAGAGATATACTAGCCAAAATGGGACTGCTACTAGTCACCCCAAATTCTATAAGGTCAGTTAAAGAAATTAATCAGAGGTATTTTCCTGGAGATGATAGGGAAAACTTTCAGGAAGAATATCTGTTTACAAGCCAGTCTCCACGACAAGAATTAGTAAATACTTCAGGACAAAATTTTTATTAGGGGCACTGAGTACTTCCCCGATCCTTAAAACAGCTGAAAAAATTATGTGGCTCACAGAAGAGCCTATTTGGATTTCTCAGTGGCCCATCTCAGGGGAAAAGCTTAAAATAATTCATAGATTAGTTGAGGAACAACTTCAAGCTGGTCATATTGAACCAACACTTAGCCCTTGGAATACACCTATTTTTGTTATTAAGAAAAAGTCAGGAAATTGGAGATTATTACAGGATTTAAGGGCAATAAACCAGGCAATTCGGCCTATGGGATCATTACAGCCAGGACTTCCCTCCCCCACAGCCATTCCTTTAGATTATAGCTTGATGGTAATAGATTTAAAAGACTGTTTTTTCTCTATAAGGTTACATCCTGAAGATTGTGAAAAATTTGCTTTCACTGTCCCAGCAGTTAATTTTAAGGAACCTGTTAAAAGATACTGCTGGAAAGTCCTTCCTCAGGGAATGCGTAATAGCCCTACACTGTGTCAAAAATATGTTGATCAGGCAATAGATCCCATTAAAAATAGCTTCCCTGATGCATACATTATTCATTTTATGGATGATATATTATTGGCCCATGCTAATTCAGAAGTACTTTCAGAAATTTTTACTCAGTTAGAGACCTCACTTACAACATTGGGTTTAAGTATAGCTCCTCAAAAAATTCAAAAGGTATCTCCTTTTCAATATCTAGGTCAGATAATTCAAGGGAGTACAATCCGTCCTCAAAATCTTCAGATAAGAGTTAAGGAGTTACGTACCCTTAATGATTTTCAAAAACTATTAGGAGATATTAACTGGCTAAGACCATCCTTAAAGTTAACTACTTCTGAGTTAAGTCCTTTATTTCAGATATTACAAGGAAATCCTTCTCCAACCTCTCCACGTCAACTAACTTTGGAGGCCAAAGCAGCCTTAAGGAAAGTGGAAATTGCAATTAAAAATGCACAACTTACTAGAATAGATCCTAAAGAAATAATATATTTATTAATATTTCCAACTGAACATACCCCAACAGAAGCCATATGGCAAAAATTAGGAGTTATTGAATGGATTTACTTATCTCATTCCCCTCAAAAGACATTAACACTTTTTCATGATTCTACAGCTCAATTAGTAATTAAGGGTAGAACTAGGATTTTACAATTAATTGGATCTGAGCCTGATATCATAATTATTCCATTTTCTGTTCAACAGACTAATTGGCTTTTTCAAACTTCTAGTTCATGGCAGATAGCTTTTGCAGATTTCCCTGGCCAGATAGATAGCCATTATCCTCGTGATAAGATTGTACAATTTGCATCATTAACATCACTTATTTTTCCAAAGATTGTACTTTCCCATCCAATAGAGGGAGCTTTATCGGTGTTCACAGATGGTTCCAGCTCTGGTAAGGCAGGTTTCTTCAGCCGTGTTCACACAGAGGTAATACAAACTTCTTATACTTCAGCTCAAAGGGCAGAACTTCAAGCCCTGATTTTGGCCTTAGATTATTTTTCAAATGAGCCTATTAATATCTATTCTGACAGCTTATATGCAGTCAGAGTTACCAAAAATATTGAAACCTCAGTTATTGGGTTTACTTCATCACAGGAGTTATTTGAATTATTTCATAATTTACAAAAGACAGTGCTAATGAGGAAGTACCCATATTTTATTGGACATATCCGAGCACATTCTAGCCTCCCTGGACCTTTGGTTGCAGGTAATGATAATATTGATAAATTAGTAACTTTTTGTCAACAGATGTCTTCATATGACTGTGCCCTAGCTTCCCATTCCTTGCATCATCAAAATGCTTCTAGCTTACGTAAAAAATTTAGTATTACCAGAGAACAGGCTCGTCAGATTGTAAGCCAATGTCCTAAGTGTGTTATTTACACTCCATCTCTGCCATCAGGGGTAAATCCCCGTGGATTAAAACCAAATCAAATATGGCAAATGGATGTAACTCATATTCCTCAATTTGGTAAGCAATGTTATGTGCATGTCATAGTGGACACTTATTCTAGATTTATTTTTGCCACAGCACGTACTAAGGAAAATACTCAACATGTAATTTCTCATTGCTTAGCAGCTTTTTCTGTTTTAGGGTGTCCTATGCAGATTAAAACAGATAATGCTCCAGCTTATGTAAGCTCTGCTTTTCAACAATTTTGCCAAGAGTTTCAAATTAATCATAAAACAGGAATTCCTTATAACCCCCAAGGTCAAGCCATTGTAGAACGAGCTCATTTATCTATTAAACTTCAATTACAAAAATTAAAAAGGGGGAATAAGATAATGACTCCCCAAAATAGCCTTAATCATGCCTTATTTGTTTTAAATTTTTTAAACTGTGACACAGAAGGTCACACTGCTGCTGAGAGGCAAATGTCTCCCTCGGTGACAGGCCCATTAGGCAGAGTTCTGTGGAAAGATTTACAGACTGGTCAGTGGAAGGGCCCAGATCCGGTAATATCATGGGGCCGAGGGCATACTTGTATTTTTCCAGAAGGTGCTTTTCGTCCTATCTGGGTGCCTGAACGTGCTATCAGACATGGAGGAGATAGAACCCAGACTCAAGCGACTGAGGATAGACACGGAGGAGCCACAACCCAGAAGGAGGAGATATCGGAAAAAGATGAAAAAAGACCAGATTGAACCAGCCGAGAAGCTGATTTCGTGGAAAGATGTGAAGAAATTGACAACCCAGGCTTCCCAAATACTTCGACGCCTAGGAAAGAACAGGACACCAGTCTTGATGGTAGCGACAGTAATTGCCCTACTGGGCTGTCAGGTAAAAGGGAATCAAGTAGACACTTATTGGACTTATTTCCCAGATCCACCCCTGGTACACCCAGCTGTGTGGACTGGAGAATCTATTCCAGTATTTACTAATGACTCATTCATGATGGGAGGATTTACAGATGCTCATATTACTCCCAATCATGTGACTAGATTTAATTATTCTGGCTACAGTGCCCAATTACCTTTATGTTGGTCACATGATAAACATGCTGGCTGTCTGAAAGTATCATTTGAAGAAAAGACAGCGATTGGTAAACCTAGACTGACAAATAATTCTATTTATGGAGACTTAAAACCTAATACTAGATCAGTAATTAAGATGGGACTTTCCCATAACAAGCCAGTCATTTCTGCAAAACCTCCACCGGTACCCCACTGTCCACATAGTTCTATAATTGAAATTGGCACCTTTCCTAAATGGATGGATTGTGTAAATACCTTTCCTGTACGACATAAGGTGTCTAAAGCTAGTGGGTATATTTTAGATTGGTCTCCAAAAATTGATAAGAGACTATTACGAAGAAATTCTGCTATGACACCTGCAGGATTTGTTAGTAATATTTTGACTTATAGTGAAGGAGGCATTCAAAGAGATATTTGGCGTTTAATTGCTGCCTCAGAATATTTACATTTTACAGATAAACCTTTACCAAAATTTGTTGGCAAGAACTGTAAAGAGGGATCTTGCTATGGCCTAAGAGCCTGTGTCCAATCTCCTTATGTTTTAATTATTGGAAATGTAAAAGTTAGATGGATAGATGATAGATATTTTGTTACTTGTAATAAGTGCAACCTAACCAATTGTATTTCTAGGTATAATGGAAGAAAAGGAGTGCTGA
Organism: Spermophilus citellus; assembly: GCF_964194105.1. Lineage (NCBI taxonomy): Eukaryota > Metazoa > Chordata > Mammalia > Rodentia > Sciuridae > Spermophilus > Spermophilus citellus. The sequence continues at coordinate 199,177,935 of NC_138183.1, forward strand.
TACTTCATCAGCCCTCTTTTGTTTTATTACCTGCTAATATTTCAGAGCCATGGTATGCTGATGCTGGTTTACAAGTTTTACAGCAAATTCATGCCCAGCTAACAAGACCTAAACGTGCTATTGGAGTCATAATTGTTGGTGCCTTAGCACTGGTCTCATTTATTGCCTCAACCGTCTCTGCATCTCTGACATTGTCTCAGAATATTCAGCATGCAAAATTTCTTAATAATTTAGCTCAAAATACTTCCAAGGCTCTGCGTAATCAAGTAAATATTGATGAAAGGATTGAGACTAAGTTAAACGCCTTAGAGGCGACTGTTATTAACATTGGTAATGAACTTTCAGCCTTAAAATTTAAGGAAAGGCTTAAATGCCATGCTAATTATAAGTATGTATGTGTTACAGCTGCCAAGTACAATGCTTCTCTCTGGGATTGGGAGAAGGTTAAGACCCATTTATTAGGTATTTGGCAAAATAGTAATAATAGCTTGGATATTCTGGAACTTCATCACCATATCCAAGACATTCAAAATAATAGAGCTGATTTTTCAGATCCTTCTTCTTTGGCTAATCAAATATTGAAAGAGTTAAATGGATTCAACCCTGGAAATATTCTTAAACACTCCGCTTGGTACATTATTGGACTATTCTCTTTGCTGTTAATTCTCTTTTGTATTGTAACTATAGGATGGCGAGTCCTCCAATCAAGAATCCGGGGACTCCAGAGAGTGAACCGCCGCCTCATTGTTAAGAATAAAAAGGGGGAATATGTGGGGAGCCATTCTGACACGTGATTGGGTGACTCCCGTTAAGGGCCTGAGGCACTCTGGCTGTGTCGGAGTTATCCCGACCCTTTCCTGATGAGAGAGCCCATCCGTGTGGGGGTGTGCGTAACCACTGACCCTGGAGACCCAATCACTGACCCTGACCTTGGAGTACAGCCCCCCCTCAACCTTCATTGGATGGAATTCTCCCCTGAATCTCTTGTTTCCCCCAAATAAAAGGCTGATCCCCGGCGTGTTCGCTCTCTCTCTCTCCTGCTAGCCCAGAGTAATCCTCGCTGCCCTGCTGAGCGGCTGGAGGCAGGGAAACAGGGAGACCGAGCCGTCTCGGACCTAGCATTAAAATAAGGTACTGTCTGTGTGTTTTATTTTGATCTCTTCTAACTAACTGAATGCCAGAACCTCATTAATGAAACCACTGCGCAGGCCGCGTGGTAGACCCATCAGATATAGTGTAAATGACCTGTTGGATAGTTCATCTGTGCTTTTCTTTGTTCATATTAAGATGATTATAAATATTTATATATAATTTTTGGTATCACTTACATGCAGGGATCCATTATAAACTCTTTCTTATATTCCAAACCTTACACCAGGCTTTATACACTATGGTAAAACATTCCTTTAGAAATCTTGCTAGAATAGTTCTTGAAATTACATTAAATTTGTTAGTCAATTTGGGAGAACTGGTATCTTTAACTGGTATCTTTACAATGTTGATTTATCCATTCAAGAGTATGGTTTAATCTCTGACATATAATAATTTAAATAATTTAAACATAACTTAAAAATAATAGCATCACAAATCTTGTGTATTTATTATCATGCCAACTTCTAGATGGAAATAATTTTCCTATACCAAAGAAGACATTAATTTCCAATATTTTAGGTAGTTTTTACCGCCATGGAGAAATTATGATCACTCTTAAATTTATCTTATATCTGGACATCTCACTGAACCGATGGTATATCCTAAAAATTGATGATGATCTATTTAAAAATAATGATAGCTTAACCACTTTTACCAATTTTATTGATGTGCAATTGAAAATGAAATTGTGTGAATTTAGGGTGTACAAAGTGATAGTCAACATCCATATATTGTGAAATGATTATCACAGTCCAGCCAGCAAACACATTTACCCCTCATCTAGTTAATTTCCATGTGAGGGTGTGTATGAAGATATTTAAGCTCTTACTGTCTTAGCAGATTTCAAGTGTCAGATACAGTATTGGGGAACTCCAGTCACCATTCTGCACAACAGATCTCCACAATTTATCCATTGTAGAACTAAAAGTTTGAACCTTTTCACCAACATCCCCGATCTGCCCCATTTGTACCTGAAAGCCACAATTCTACTCTGTTCCTGTAAGTTTATTTTTTATTCCATAACATAATTTAATATTACACAAAAGTAATATCATAGGGTATCCATCTTTGTGTATTGGCTTAACATAAAGTCGTCTAGGTTTGTACATACTGTGGCTAATGGCAAGATTCCTTTTTTATGGCTGAATTATATTTAATACATGATATGTAAGTGCCATGGAAACAATGTGTCTGCAGATAAAGAAATGGTAATGATTTGTTACAAATAATTCTGTAATTAACATGGTAAGTGCAGATATCTATGAGGCAATTTCTTTTCCTTCAGATGAATGCCCAGAAGTGGGAGTACTGGAGCATATCATTCCTTTTTTATTTTTTCCAGGAGCCTCCATACTATTTTCCATAATGGCCTTACTCGTCCACTTTCCCACCATCAGGGCCCAAGGATTCCCTTTTCTTCTCACCCTCACCAATACTTGTTTCCACTTGGTTCTATTATAATAAGTATCCAACCAGATGTGAGGTGACATCACATTGTGGTTTTCATTTGTATCTCCCTGATGATTAGTGATGTTGAGGATCTTTTTATGTGCCTGATGGCTGCTTGTAAATCTTTTTTTTTTATTTTTTTGTAGTTGTAGATGGACAGAATGCCTTTATTTTATTTGTTTATTTTTTATGTGGTGCTGAGGATCAAACCCAGTGCCTCATACACGCTAGGCAAACGCTCTACCACTGAGCTACAGCCCCAGCCCCTTGTAAATCTTTTTTGAAAAAAAAAAAAATGTCTATTCAGGTACTTTTCACATTTGTCTAAGTCAGGCTGTTTGTTGGGTTTTGCTGTGGAGTCTTATGAGTGATAGCTGTATATATTTTGAGAATTAACTACTTATCAGACACATGGTAATAAATATTGTCTCCCTTTTTGTTGGTAGTTTTTTTCATTTTGTGGCTTATTTACTTTGCTATGCAGAACTTTTAAAAATTTGAAGTAAATTTATTTATCTTCTCTTCTGTTTTTTGTACTTTAGATGTCATTTTAAAAATCATTGCCAAGAAACCAACATCAAGGAGCATTTTTCCTGTTTTTTTCTGAGGAGTTTTGTGGTTCCGAGTCTTACGTTTAAGTTTTTCATCTATTTTATGTTCATTTATGTGAGTGATACAAGATAAGGGTTCAATTTCATTTTTTCAAATGTGGATATCTAGTTTTTCTTGCTCTATTTGGTGAAGAGACTCTCCTTTCTCTATCATGCATTCTTGACACACTTGTCAGACATTAGTTGACCATACATGCATGGGGTTATTCCTGTGTTCTCTATTCTGTTTCATTGACCCATGTATCTCGTTTTATGCCAGTAGTATGCTGTTTTAATTACCACAGTTTTGCAGTATAGTTTTAAATCAGGAAATGTGGTGTCAACATTTTTGTTGTTTTTCTGAAGATTGCTTTAATTATTCAGAATTTTTTATACTTCCATTGAATTTTAGGATCATTCTTTTCTATTTCTATGAAAAAAAATCTATTGGAGATTTTTATAGGGATTGCATTGAATCTGTGATAGCTTCTGTTAATGTGAACATTTTAACAATATTATTTCATTCCATGAACACAGCATATTTTTCCATTTCTTAGTGCCTTCTTCAACTATTTTCCTAAGCATCTTACAGTTTTCAGCATATATTTTGTCTCCTTTATTAAGTTCACTCCTAAATATTTTTGTTGTTTTGATGCTTTTGTAAATGGAATTACTTTCTTTTTTTCTTTTTTGGATAGTTATTTTTATGGTATAGAAATTCAACTGGTTTTCATATGTTGATGTTATACTCTACAACCTGGTGGAGTCTGTAGAGTTACCTATACATAAGATTATGTCATCTGCAAAAAGATACAATTTTACTCCTTGCTTTCCAATTTGGATGCCTTTTCTTTCTTTTTCTCACCTGATTTATTTAGCTAGGACTTAGGAGTCAAAGTAATGGGAATAGGCACTTCTGACTGTTTAAACCTTAGGGGGAAAGCTTACAATTTTCACCAACAGTTATAATGATATTGTGGGTTTATCATATGTGGTTCTTTATGATATTGAAATATATTCCCTCTATACCAAATTTGATGAGATTTGTTTATTTGTTTGTTGGTGTGGTCATACTGCCAGAGATCAAACCCTGGGTCTTATTCATGCTAGGAAAGCACTCTACCATCAAGCTACATTCCCAGCTGTATTGAGAGATTTTATTATTAAATAGTGTTGGATTTTATCAAATGCTTTTCTTCATCTATTGAAATCATCATATGATTTTGTCTTTCATTGTGTTAATGTGATATACACACATTACAAGTTATTCCATTCTTGCATCCCAAGGATGAGTCCCTTGTGGGCATGGTGTATGGTCATTGTTGAGTGTGGGATATCAAAGGCTCCTACTATGGTTATATTGCTGTTTATTTCTCCTTACAGTTCTGCTTTAAATGCTTAAGTGTTCCAGTGTTTGGTACACAAATATATAGAGTTGTCATATCTTCTTGATGAATTGATCCTTTTATCACTATCTAGTGACTTTCTTTGTCTTACAGTTGGGGCTGAAAGTTGTTTTTTTTTTTTTTTCTAAGTATGACCACCCCTACTCTCTTTTGGTTATCATTTTCATGGAATATCTTTCTCTGATACTTCACTTTCAACCTTTAAGGGTCCTTCAAACTAAAATAATTCCTTGCAGGCAGTGAATATAGGATTTCTTTTGTTTTGTTTTGTTTTGTGTTTTGTGTTTTGTTCCTTAACCCATTTAGCTATACAAGGTCTTTTGATTAGAAATTTAATAGATTTACATTAAAAGTAATTTCTGATAGGTAAGGTCTTGCTGTTGCCATTTTACTGTTTAATAACTGGCAATTTCTTTCTTTCTCTCTTGATGTCTTCCTGTGATGACTTTTGGAGTGGCATAAATTTTAGTCCTTTGTCCTAATCTTTTGTCTATGCAGATTTTCCTTTATGATGATGATGAGCTACAAAGTATGATATGCAATTAGTCTTCAGCTGGGCTCTGAGGTCGGGGAGGGTATTCTATGGATTCTCTGGCTTACTAGGGTCAGAGGATATCTTCCACAGTCAGGTGGGATTGCCAGCTTGCCTCCTTGTCTGGACAGGGCCTTAGGCTGGGCTGTGTAGCAAGGCCAAACTGTTGGCTGGAGATCCAACCAGTAAGAATTTTCAAGCCTGCTTCCCAGCCAAGTAGAAACCAGCTCAGCTCCACAGGTAGGAAAAGCCACAGGCAGGTCAGGCAGGAATACAGTGCCACCACCAAGATCCACACAGTGATCCCTGAGAATCTATTCCTCTGCTTTGTTTCTACCTGCACCAAGGTGATCTAACCCTGCCAGTTCCCCATGTTCCTCACGAAGTAAGTCAAGTGAGATCCCAGGATGTACTGCAGAATGCTGGGGAAACTGGATATCTGCCTGAGGCCCTCTTTTCCTCACTGAAAAAGGTGTAGTCCAGGAGAACCACCTTGGCATGATGTAGTGCTTTCCTGGGGGAGGCAGGGTGGAGGTAGTAGGTGCTCAAAGTGAAACTGCTCTTCTGACATTTAATGCATTCTTCTTGGTTGCTGTGGTCCAAGGGAGCATATCATCCTCATCCCCAGATTATGGGACTTTTAGAAAGGCATTCTTATCTGTGGACAGTTGCAAGATAGACTCTGTGAGGAGGACTAAAGTCAGAGAACTTATTCTACTATTTTTTCTGATATCACTCTTGATCACTTTAATTGTCATGCACTTAGAACTCTTCTTTCTTCCCTGTCTTATTGTTTTGGTTGGACCATGTTGAAAAGTACCAGATCTTGGCATACTTACTTTATTCTTAATTTTAATATAGATGCTTTGAAGTTTCTCCATTGTGATAATAATGAGGTACTCGATAAATAGACACATCAGATCAAGGAATTTTTTTCTCAATTTTCAAGAACAGTTTAAAGTTATAAATGGGTGTTATATTTTATAATTTTTTCTCTAATATTCAAGGTAATTATATAATTTATCTTTAATGCATTAATGTAATAAATAATATTGATAATAGATGTTAAAATTAATGCTGCCTTCCTTAGATAGAAATTCATTGATCAAAATGCATCATTTGATTCTTTGTTCTGTTAGATTCTATCAGTGCATGTTTTATTTGGATTTTCATTTTCATAAATGAAAAGAATCTTTTCTAAATTTTCATTTTCTTTTAAAGACATGGTAATTCTGATTTTATAAAATAAGTGGTGTAAATTTCCCTCCTTTTTTGGATAGCCTACTGAAACTATAAATCCATACATAGGTACTAGTAATTTTGTTGGGAAGAGGTATTTTATTAATATTTAAACATTTTTTAGATGGAGTCTCACTATATTTCCTAGGATGGTCTTGAAATCAGGAGATCCAGTAATTCTCCTGTCTCAACATCCTGAAAATATTTGAACTTTTTAAGGGCTATTGATATCTTTGAATATTCTTACATAAAGTTTCTTACAACCCTTTATATTTTTACAAGTTTTTGGTTCATTGGTATAAACATTGTTCATAACATTGTAACTTTCTCATGTGTCAGACTGTGTTAATTATCTATCCAATACCCATTCCAGTCTTGCCATCATCTCTCTACATTTCTTCCTTTAATAGAAGATATCTAATTCGTTTCGTATTTTTATCCCCTAATGCTATATAATACATTTTCTCTCATCCCAAAAGATAAAATCATGAAAACACAGACCTATAGCAGGTGCTGTGTTCTTCTCGGTGCTTTGCCCTTGGAAAGGAATTGCTTCACTCAAGGTTATGCCTCCTTTCTGGGGCAGTCTGCATCCAATCACTGATTGATGGGAATGGGGAAAGGCCCGGCACATACATCTCAATGTAGACACTCTGAAAGGTCATCTCAGAGCTCCCTATGGTATTGTATGAGTACTTTGTTTTCCCCTCCACTATTTTCCAATAATTTCCTCACATGCATATGCCGATCAGTCAGTACTCTGCTGAATACGCAAGGGTCTTCTCTGTAGATCTTTAGGATTCCTTTTACTCTGTTCTATCTTCTAACACTCTGTCTTATGAACTCTAGTGGCTTTGCCATCCTTCACTCCCATCTCCTTCTCCTCAACACAGAAGACAGCTAAGCTATACCTTAGATGGCCTTTGATATGGCCTGAAATCTCTATATAATGAGCTGGAAAACTCTCCAATAAATAGTAGACTATTTATTGTTTCCTAATTCAGGATCACTACAGCTTCCTATCTCTCAGGGACCACTGTCTATGACCTGATGTCCAATGCCTTGAAAGTCATTATTTTTACATATTTTGTTTTAGTTTTTCAGTTGTTTTAAGTGAGGGGGTAAATTTAGTGATGTTCTATCTTAGCAAACTAAAGTACTTCTAGAAAATATAACTCCATACTGTATAAGCATCTATCTTGTGTCTCCTTCCTAGGATCATAGTTGGAATTGTAGAATAAACCCCATCCCATTCCATCCTGCCCCATCCCTCAGGAAAAGTCTGTGAAATGACCACAGCTTTAGTGTCTCAGGAGGACTATGAAATATAATGACAGGGAATACACCTCTGAAAGAACCAGAGGACAGAGTGATTTGGAGACTTCAAAGTGTATCCAAGGAATTTAAGGAAAATATATAGAGAAGGGCAATGATGTCCAGAAATTGGAACTCAAATGAGATGTGACTAATCAAGACCTTCAAGATTAACATGGCATTTAGATTTTTTTTAAAGTGAACAGTCTACTAAACTTTTTTCCTTGTGTGTAAAGACAATTAGATATGTGCCCAGAATTAATATGAAATATCTCAAGAAGACTACATTACTGAAACTTTTCTCACAGGATTAAGCAAGGACAGTTGCCTGATCAAGCTTCCAGGTCAGTTAGGTTTGGCTCTGGGGAACCTGATCTCTGTCTTTATCCATAAGAAGATAAGCGTATGCCAATATATTTTGAATAAGCAGAGTCAAACTGACGAAACCCACAGAAGTCTCATTATGAAAGCTTGAAAATACAGTTGGCCATCTCTCTCTCATTTATGCCACACATTTAACTGATAATCAAGTTCTGCTGGTTCTTTAAAGAAATTACCTTAAAATACTTTCTGATCACTTTTTCTTTAATTTAAAGATGTCAAGAAGCTCCCTAGCACCCCACAATTCACCAAGTTCTTGTTATATTCTAAAGTTGTCTAATAAATGCCTATTCATCCAATATTTATAATTAGCCATTAAAGAGATATTTCATAGAACAACAATGATCATTTTTCATTAAAACAAGGGATTGATACTCTATATTTCAAATGTCTTTAATTTAACAATCATGGAAGTTTCTCCTCTGAACCAATCTTTAACCTCTTAATGGAGTGGCTCTGGCTTCTACTTCATGACATTTTTCAAATAAGAATTATGCCTTCCCTTTCAGTAAGGTTATTGGATGAACCTGAACCCTCAATTTCCTACTATACACATGAAAAATATATAAGTGCTACCAACTACAATAATAAATTTTTTCCTTACCCATTTTTATCAGATTATGAATCCAGAGATTTAACCAAAGACTATAGTTATAGTCCCCTCCCTCGAAGCTCTAGAACTCCAGAGCATATGAAGCATGATTTTGAGTACACAGGAGGTTCCCTGTACCCCAGTTGGTTTGACCACCATCTACACTGATGGTATTATTCCCCAAGGATTTCCACTTTGGTCCCCATAAGTGTTTGAAGATGTGTGAGGCTTCTACTTGGCCCTGGTTGGTACAGTTATGATCATGAGCCTTTTGTGATAACAGCCTGAAGAGCCATGATCACAAAAAGAAGGTGACTGTGTCTCTGGGTTCTGTGCTCCTATTTTATTCTGAGAGAAAAAGCCAATGGGCAGCATCAGGTTCATAAAAAAATAACATAGGATTGAAGAGGGAGTGGAAATCCATGGAAACATTCTGGAGTCAGACAGACTTGTACTGGAATCAATGCTCCACCACTCACCAGATTATCAATATATGGTTATCAGTATATGGAATAATAATCCTACCATGCAAAATTCTTGTAGGATAGGATGATTTGAATATGTAGATGTCTAGTCATAGTGAAGTAGCTACAAATGTTAATAATACCACATAGGTCTTTGAACTTTGATCAAGAACTAAGAGGGATATACTAATTCCTGATATTAAAGAGACAAAAAGTAGGTAGGAAATATTCAATATCTGCACATTAGTTTATTGCCTGGAATCATGGATCCTGAAATGGGGGGAAATGGTATTTCTTTGAGTCTTTTAGAGTTCTTTAGAGTTTGGTAAGTGTTCAAAACCCTCTCTGCAGCAATTTCTGAAATCCTTGCTTTAACTCTTTGGTTCGAAACCCATATACAATAGGGTTCAAGGCAGGGGGAATAAGGTGATGGAGAACATTAAGTAGGATCAGGATGTCCATGGGGACCTTCTTTCTGGACACATTTGTCAACACTACGACCAGCAGGATGGTGCTGAAGAAGAGGATGAGGATGAAGTGGGAACCACATGTGCTCAAGGCCTTTGTTGCAGCACCCTCAGCCTTAAACTTCAGTACTGCTCTTAGAATAAAGGTGTAGGAAAGGAAGATGAGAAAGAAATCTGAGCCAAATAAGATCCAACCAGCCACAAATTGGTAGATTCTGTTAAGGGTGATATTGTCACAGGAAAGCCTGGACACAGACAGGTTGGCACAGATGCAGTTCTCAATGACATTTTTCCCACAGTAATGGAGGTGAGCAGAGAGAATGGGAACAGGTGAAAGCAGCAAAACACTCCGAGACACAATGAAGACACTAGCCTTGGCCACAAATTGGTTAGTGATGATGGAGGGGTACCGCAGTGGATGGCAGATGGCCACATAGCGGTCATAAGCCATCACCATGAAAGTGCAGGACTCCATGGGGAGAAAGCTGTTCATGATGAACATCTGGAGGAAGCAGGCAGAGAAGCTGATGGGTCTGAGGTCAAACCAGAAGATGGCCAGGACCTTGGGGATGACAGTGAGGCAGAGCACAATGTCCAGCAGGGAGAGGAGGCTGAGCAGGTAGTACATGGGCTCATGCAGGGAGGCCTCCAGCCAGATGACGATGAGGAGGGTGGTGTTGGCCCCCATGGCCAGGAGGAAGAGGAGGCTGAGGGGCAGGGACAGCCAGTGCTGCCAACTCTGGTAGTTAGGGAAGCAGATGAGGAGGAATTCAGAGACTGGAGCTGCGGAGTAGTTACTGGATAATTTCATGACAGAAATCCTCAACTGAGAAGATTTTACCTGGATTTATGTATGACAAGACTTAGGAATTAAGTTTAAAAAAATAAAGTTATCAAAATATTCACTAACACTTTACCATCCAGAAAATTGATGAGATATAAAATACTAATCCAGGGCTGGGTAAGTGACTCAAGTGGTAGCGCGCTCATCTGGCATGGGTGAGGCACTGGGTTTGATCCTCAGCACCACATAAAAAATAAATAAAATAAAATAAAGATGTTGTGTTCACCTAAAACTAAAAAATAAATATTAAAAAAATACTAATCCCAGACAAAGGCAAAGATCAGTGGATATTCAGATGAATGGGGGCAGGGTTGACAAGTTATTTCTGGAGTTAGTTTAGAATAACAAATAAGAAAGATTACACCAATGGTTTAGAAGGAAAGTGGTGAAAAGAATTAAAGCACATCGTAAAATGGAACAAATTATGTTACATGCATCTGTGAATACATCAAAATGAACCCCACTATTATATATAATGCACTAATAAAAAACATAAAATACACATAGTAAAGTAAGAAAAATTTTCTAACCAATGTTGACAAAGCAAATAACCAATTATAAATCCTACAAGCCAGAAATGCCTGCTCATTTACAGAATAATCTAAAATTACTAAATAAATCATAAAATCATGGTTAATCATATGGTACTTTCAGAAAGGATGCTGATATCATTTATTTGATAGTAGTAAAACATTAGATTTCTCTCATTTTTATCATATACAAAAGTAAATTTTGGATGGAAAAATCTATGCTATACTTCCAATCTTATTCTAACTAAAGGAAAACACAAGTAAACACTGACTAAATATAAAGAGGGTTCCTCACTCCCTGTCATTCTAGCTTCTACTTCTGGCACACCCCATCATGAGCATACTTAATCCAAGTCAGCACAAGTACAATTCAATCTTTCTATAGAAAGTTATGTTCAAAGTCAGACTTTTCATTAAGGATTTATACCTACCAACCTGAACTGAGCTCTTTATATACTAGTTTATTACAATAACCTTCTCTGGATAATTCATTCCTCCGCCCATTTCAAGCAATTTTTCAATCAATTTTTCAAGCTTTCTAAATTCTTTTCAAATGCTAAACCGCTCCTTTCTCATTTAACCTCTTCAACTGCCTCACAAAGGCAGCAGAGATCTCAGATTCAAGTTCCTCAATTTCCCATGATAGACTCATAAATCCAGGAACATCTAACTCCTTGCTCTCCTACTTGTATATGGTAAAATAGACTTTCCATCCCTCCCTCAAATGGCAATTCATCCACCTCTGATTTTTATTCTACCTACTTTGATTTTCTTAGGAACTTTGACCTATTAATATTCTTGTCAGTTCCTTAGGTATTCAAATTCTTCACACTGATATTAAAAATGCTTTAGTCTCTCATATCCTAACAATTATTTTCATCTATCACACATCCCCATTGGATGTGTGATCATGATTTCGCTTTTGGACAATATACTAAATCTCTTTCCATTGTTCTTTCATAGTCAAACGTAAGGGACCAAAAGAAGCAAAGAACATCCTAAAATGGGACAGGTTATTGTTCTCTTCAATAGTCCAGTTGAGAATTGATATGTGTGTGAATAAATGGATCTGGAATGGCTCTGAGGGTGTAGAGAAGTGTCAATGTTATGGCACAGACAGAGATTAGACTGACTAGTTATATAGAAGAGAGGGTAGGCATTCAAAAATTGTAGTGTCTGTTCTGCCTTAAATGCCTTAGTAAATTTCACAAAACAAACAATTGACTTTAGAAAGACTTAATGTATCTCTGGAGGCAGAGATTATAGATTCAATTTTGATATATTGAGCATATGGAGTCTATATAAGTTAACAAATACCTATGACATGAAATGTTGAAGAACACAACTCCAATTTCTTGAAAGCTCAAAGTTAAATATAGGAATTGGAAATTATCAGCATATAGTGTATATTGCAGATCATAGGACTTAACACATTTTCTTAAGGAGAATATATAGATTAAAATATAAACAAGCATAGCAATGGACCCTAAGAAACAGTGATCCTTCAGCCAGAAATTATAGAGATTCAAAGGAAACCAGAAAGGAATTTCCAGAGCCATAATTGAAAATCAAATGGAGTGGCCAGATATGTCCACTACAGAATTTCATTAATGTAGAAAAATAAATGGTCCATTGCATTTGGCAATTAGATAATCACTGTTGATCCTCACAAGAACAGTTCAGTGGGAAGAAGATAGATGGAAGAGCCCACGGGCTTGACTGAATGCAGAAGGGTAAGTTTGGGTTTGTGCTATTGTTTAATAGGATAAATTTTAATATTCTTATGCTAAGAGTTAAAGGACTAAAGAAAGAAAAATACTGGCAATAAAGAAAAAAGAAAGATAAGGAAGGAAAAGGAAGAGGTCCTTGAGGAAATAATTTTATTCCTATTTAAATACTTTATAAAACACAGCACCATCTGACTTTCCTCTTTTCCTAATCCACTATAAAAATCTCTGAAGTCTATAAAATATAGTTTTCATCTTTTTATCCCATGCTGTGTTCACACTACCTAATTCTCAGTAGATTCTGAATAAATGGTTGTGAAATAAATTTTATATTTTGAGATTTTGAGGGTTTAGAGGTTAAAATGAAAAAAAAAAAAAACAGAAAAACATTAACTCAAGCGTCCAAGGGAACTGATGGAAGAATTGATGCAAGCCAAACCACAGGAAGAAGTGCAAGATGTGAATAGAAACCGAGCAAACTCTGGGCCAGAGGCAGGAATAGAGGCAGACAGGGCGATATTTGTGATATCTTGTTGGACTTTGGGGATCTTAAACTAAGCACCACATGTAAAGACTCCCTGGCCCCAAAAGCCTGGACCCTGTTGAGTGGGAAATTTCTGATTCAGTCCCTGACCTACTAGGTCCTTTGCCTTCATACTTACACCAGCAGCAAACAACATGGTAGTTCCTCCTTTACAAAAGAGAATTGCCTCAGATATCTTTCATCCCTGTGGCAAACCACATCCGATTACTCTGCATTACTTATTTTTCACCTTCTGCCTGTTCTCTTTTCTTGTCTTATTCTATATCTGAAAGATCCTTGCCTTAGCTTTGCTTTTTCCTGTCTCTTATGTATGGTCCCCATCTATGATCCTGCATCATAATTCCTAGTCTCTGATTCTTCCTCTTCCCTATCCTCATTACTTCCTCACCTTGTGGAAGCAATTACAAGCTCATCCTTCTACCTAGACTTCAGTAAGAAGGATGTACATATTTATAGAGGATAAGAGCAGAATAAGTATAGAGAAAATACAGTTAGATAACTGGATTTATTACAGATGGAAGTATAGACACAGACATGAGTCAAACTTTTGACTTATTTGATTAATAAGAGCTACTAGATGCCAGGCTGGTGGTACACGTTTGTAATCTCAGTGACTCAGGAAGCTGAGTCAGGAGGATCACATGTTCAAGGCCAGCCTCAGCAACTTACAAGACCCTCAGCTATTTAGCAAGACTGTCTCAAAAAATTAAAAGTGAGGTAAGTCAGAGGTAAAATTCCCTTTGGGTTCAATTCCTAGTACAAAAAAATAAATTAGGACTTAAGCTATATAAGTAGAAGTAACAGTCATCAGAGGGAAAATGGTGTCTTCTATTCTGCCACACTTAGAATGTTCTGTCCAGTTCAGAGCACCTTGATTTAAGGAACAGTTTTAAACTTGTACTATCTAAAAAGAGGTGTCCAGGATAAAGAGGATGCTAAAAACTCATTGAAGAAAGATTAGGAAAGTGTAGATATTTTAACTAAACAATTATACAAATATACAATTGACTTTGAAAGAAAAAAGGAGGAAACAAGAACACTAAGGGCATTGGGAGAAAAATCATAAATCTGTTTCTGTTGGAAATGAATCCTTTATAATCAGAGAAGATTTCTCTCTTAATACTGGGCCACACTGAGAGAAGAAAATAACCAAATTTCCTTACCAACTTTCTCCCAGAGCTTCCAGAATCTGGGTGCCTAGTGTCACATTGAAGTCAAATTGTTGTCATTGTCCTTTCCCTCCCTGAAATCCCTAGACTTCTTCTGGGCACTCTCTCATGAAGGTCTCAGCCATCAGACACACAGGATCCCTTGCATTCAATGCTGTGGGATTCTTGAGACTAGACTAAGGTCCCTTCTGGGAGGAATCTGGGTATCTGAATGTGCAGGCCACCTGGTACCACAGCTCATGGGATTTTCCTTTTTTTAAAAAAAAGAATTTGTACAAAGGATTGAATTCAGGGGCACTCAACCACTGAGCCACATCCTCAGCCTATTTTTTTATTTTATTTAGGGACAGGGTCTCACTGAGTTGTTTAGCACCTTGCTTTTGCTAAGGCTGACTTTGAACTCACAATCCTCTTGCCTCAGCCTCCAGAACTGCTGGTCTTTTCCTCTTTTGTCATGGGAACCATTATAAAAATGTGGAGAAAGTGTGTTCTGTCTTTTGGTGACACAGATGCTACTGACCCTGAGCAATACTGACCCCCTCCCTCACCCCTGGAACTCACAGGTAAAACAACAGAGCAGGTCCTGCTTGAGGAACTGTCTGCCTCCAGTAACCAGAGCTGGAACTGTTTCCATGGTTCTGATGAAAGAAATCTAAAGAGTTTTATGATATGCAGTTAATTCCTCCCACTGCCCCACCCACTTCTCAAAGCCAGCTGAGAGATAGTACTTTGGGAACAGGGTCCTGGCAGCTGAGGAGCTGGGTCTCTCGGGGACCCTACCTTAAGTTATGATACTACTGAATGAAAATAATTGAGATATTGTTTGAAACTGAGTTGAAATTCAAGTCAGCATATACTGCTTGACTGTACAGACCAGCCACTTAAACCTTCCTTAATTCTACATTCAACATCCTGAAATGTTATCTTGATAAATTTCCTATATTGAAACTTTCTAGGATTTATTAACAAAACTATACAATTCTCTTCTTGTTATGGTTTTCTGAATTCATCTCTGCTATTTGATATCTGCATGAATTTAGGCAAATAATTTAATCTATGTAAGTCTCAGGCATTCTACTACTGTTGACATTATTATCAACTATATGTTCATCACTAGATTAGCCCCAGGTAGTTATGGGTTCCTGCCCTCAAGATTCTTTGGTAGTAATTACATGACATTGCAGTATGAGTAACTTCTTGTTTTAGTCAGCTCTTTCATCCCTGTGACCAAAAGACATGACAAGAACAAAGACAGAGGAGGAAAAGTTTATTATGGATCACAGTATCAGAGTTTCAGTCCATGGTCAGGGAACTCCATAAAACTGGACTCAAGGTGAGACAAAATATTCTGGCGGAAGAGTATGGCAAAGGAAAGCAGCTCAGGACTTGGCAGTCAGGAAGCACAGAGAGCTCCACACAACAGGGACAAAGTATAAACCTCAACAGCATGCCCCGTGACCTACCTCCTCCAGCCACACCCTAAATGCCTACAGTTACCACCCAGCTAATCCAACAGTGGATTAAACCACTGATCAGGTTACATCTTTTATAATTTAATCATTTCTCCTCTAAAAATTATTGCACTGTCTCACACACAAGCTTTTGGAGGACACCTCACATCTAAACCTTGTTGTTCACAAAATAAAATCAGCTTCCTTAATATGGTCACTTCAAGACTACATATAAGCTTCATAAGGATTAGATTCACATGGATTTTGTTCTCTACAAACTTGCATGGGACTTACTGCAATAGAACCAGTACAGTTTTAGCTAATTAATTAATTCAAGATCATGCATAATGAATCAACTTCTTTCCTCTCCAGCATATTTAAAACCACTTTTTTTCTGCAAGTAATTATTTTTAATATAATAACATTTTCAATAGTCATTGAATATCTCTTGGGGTGTCTGTGAATATGAAGTTCAAGTGAAACCAGTCAGTTTTATTGTTTGATTTTTTTTCCCTTTACTCCTAGGTTCAACCACAGAGAAGGCAAACAGCTGGCTTCTATCTAGGACGGTGTTTATTCATTATTTCACAAGTCTGTTTTCTCCTTTGCCCTGCTCTGTGCTGGGACAGACTGCTTCTCTGGGTTCATCTGTTTGACTCTCTGCTTCTAGTTCAAACAGCAGGAGCCACCTGCAGAAGACAAAAATATGAAAGGAGTAAGGGTTTGGGTGCTTATCCTGCCTGACTCCGCTTTAACACAGGTCTGATGTTGATGTGTTTCTCTGTAGCCACAGACCCTGTGGAGACGCAGCCCTTCCACAGCTCCAAGGTACCAGGCTTCAGCAGAAACCCTGCCAGTCCTTGCTCCTTCAGGCCTGAGGATATAAGTGGCCTCCTCTGTTCCCCTATTTTAACACTTCTATGAATAGCCCTTTTATTAAACTCCTCTCTGAGAAATCCTTTATGCTTTATGTTTTCTGCTTCCTCAATAGCACAGTAATGTGTACTAGAAGGAGACCCAAGAACTGATTCTCAAAATGAGATGCTAGAGGAAGTGAAATAAAAGAAGAGAAGAGGGTGGGGAGCAGGTACTGGGAATTGAAATGCAGGACATTATATTCCATGTATGTGTGACCATGTCAAAATGAACCCCAATATTATATATACTTGTAATGCTGTAATAAAAACAAATTTTTAATGAGGTGCTAGAATTGAGTTATAGACTTGATGAGCAAGTGGAAAATCTCCTTTTCAGGGAAAAATGAATCATCAGTGAAGTGTGTAGTACGGAGTGGCATCTCAGAAATGCCAGTTACTACCAGGTATGTTGCATGGTGGGCAGGCAGAGGGCAAGGTGGTGTGGTAAGCAAACACATAGGGTGAGATATCTGGGTTAAAATCCCAGCACCACTGCCTACCAGCTCAGCTACTTTGGATAAATCACTTCTCTTCTCTGGGTTACAGTTTTCTTAGTTAGCGAGTAAGGGTTAATATATAAGCAACACTTAGTGCTGAACTCATAGTAAGTATTATATAGGTGTTAGCTCTGATCAGTTGAACTAGTTTATATGTAGTTCAAATTAATTCCATTGGGTCCTCATATTTCCTCTTTGGGAAAGACTCCTCATCCTTTTTCCAAGTTGGAGCCAACTAAATAATGTAAAGCTGTGCCTCTAAAGTCCATTTACTCAGTCTACATGTCCTTGCTATACTGACACTGACAAAAAGAAAAAATCCATTTAAAACCACTTTTTTTCTGCAAGTAATTATTTTCATCATAGTCACTGAATATCTCTTGGGGAGTCTGAATATGAAGTGCCTCTGCATAGAGCTCATTTGACCAGAAACAAACCACAGAGTGAGTTTTCCTATCGCATTTTTTGGAGATAAAATAAGAATGGCTCGGGCTTGACCTTGCCAGGAGTTCATATCAAAGAACAAATGGCCAAACATGGGAAAGAAGACATTCTTAGTGGATGGGAAAGGGAGGATTCCGGAAAAAGATCTTAAGGAAACCTGCTCTCTTGAACTAAGCCATAGGAGAAGGGAGGAATGGGGAACAAGGAGAGGGACAGGGAAGGGATAGGGAGAAGGACAGAGGAAGGGCCAGAGAACAGAAAGGAAGTAGCAGAAGAAAAAGGAAAGGAAGGGAAATTGACAAGAAGGGAAAAGGGAGGGGAATCGAGGGAAGAAGGAGGAGAGAAGGGAAGACTATCCTCTGAGAATCCTTAACCCAAGTCTGCATAAATGGTATTTTACAGGTGGAACTCGCATAACTGAGGTGTCCTAAAATGTAACACACACACACACACACACAAAAAAAAAAAATGAAGTATTACTCAGCCATAAGAAATAATGACTTCATGGGGCTGAGGTTGTAGGTCAGTGGCGAGCACATGTGAGGCACTGCATTCGATCCTCAATACCACATAAAAATAAACAAAATAAAGATATTGTGTCCATCTATAAATGAAATTTTAAAATATATATTAAAAATAGAATGACTTTATGACATTTGCCAGCAAAAGGATGGATCTGGAAACTCTCATGATAAGTGAAGCCAGTCCCCAAAACCCAAAGATCAAATGTTTTTTCTGATAGATGGAATCTAACCCACAATAAAGGGTGGGGGTAGGTAAGGGGAGGAATAGAAATGTAGTAGATTAGACAATGGAGAATGGAGGGAAGGGAAGGGGAATAAGCAGAGGAAATACAGTAGAGTGAATCTGACGTAGTTTTCCCGTGAACATATGTGAAAACAACACACTGAATCCCACCACCATGTAAAGCCATAAGAATGGGACTCTAACAAGAATAAGATATACTTCATTACTGTGTAATTATATAAAAATGGATTCTTCTGTCATGTATAACTAAAAAGAACCAATAAAATAAATAAATAAATAAATAAATGCATACATACTAAAGTAAAAAAATAAATAAAACCTCTTAAGCAAACTGTTGGTTTTATTGGCTTAAAATTTTTTCTAACAAGTACTCTTTTACTATCTAGTATGATCTGCACTGATAACTCCTTCAGTCATCATATTAATCCTTTATGTTTTTCTTTTTCTTTGATAAGTCTTACTAGGAGTATATCAATTTTAATGATCTTTTAAAAAACAACTTTTAAGATTTCTTTATATTTAATTAATAAAATATAAAATGACATTCTCCATTTTTATATTTTATTAATTTCTTCATCTTGTTTAACTTGGGCTTAATTTCTTCTTCTTTCTTCTATATTCTTAAATTGCCAAATTAAATAATTGATTTTAAATACCTATTCTTTCCTAATACAAGCATTAAATGGTGTAAGTTTCCCTCTATTTAGTCTTTAGCTGTACCTCCTCACCTTTTGCTTTTGTCATGATCAATCACTTTAAAATATTTTCTAACTTTTCCTGTAATTTCTTATTTAATACATGGTTATTGAGATGTCCTTTGTTTGTTTGTTTCCAACTATTTAGGGCTTTTCATTGCCATCATGTTGTTATTGGTTTTCAATTTTACATTCTGTGTTGATAAGAGAATATATTCTGTACCATTTTATTGTTTTAAAATTTATTGGTATTTTTGATGACCCAGTACATAAAGTAATGTCCTGGCCCTCCTAGTGGCTTTCAAACTTCCAAGTAACATTATCAGCAGGCACTAAGTTCCCTTGCCCAAAAGTACCTGTCTTGATTTTGTTTGTTTTAAGTAAAATGACACTAGTGTTAGGATGAAGGGTGTTTTCTTAAAAAGTGGCCTTCTCAGCTGCTTTGAAGAGACCTTGCTGCCACCCAGGAGTCCAGTGATTTGGACTCACTGTCAAAGGGTTTGAAGACACTAAAACAGAGCAAAATTGGGGACTTTTCCATTCCCATTCCAGACAGGGTTGCAGGAAAGATGTCATAATCAGAGCTGTCATTTATCTTATTCTGAAATCACTCTGAAAAAAGGAGTAGACAACTGTGGGCACCAGGAGAAAAAAATACATATAACATGTGTGTGTGTGTGTGTGTGTGTGTGTGTGTGTGAAGGAGGGGGAACTATTCATGATCCAGCTATCCAGATACATCCCAATAGAACATGGAGCCAAATGCCTGTGGGGTGTTCTTGGCATGGGGCTAATAGGAGTAGAAGGACTCTTCATTGTAGAGTGGCCTCTATCCATATAATCCATACAACCATGAGTTCTTGGCTGTGCCTGTGGCAGGAACCTCTAAAGAAAGTAACTAGATTAGGTTCAGACCAATCCTTTAACATAGAACACCCTGAGCACTCGCTGGCGGATCTGCCGAGTCTTCACCCCATAGACGAGAGGATTGAGGGCAGGTGGCACAAGGAGGTACAGGGTGGCCAGAAGAACATGGACATGATGGGGTACATGGTGGCCAAAG
This sequence comes from Spermophilus citellus, assembly GCF_964194105.1. Classification (NCBI taxonomy): domain Eukaryota; kingdom Metazoa; phylum Chordata; class Mammalia; order Rodentia; family Sciuridae; genus Spermophilus; species Spermophilus citellus. The sequence continues at coordinate 199,198,170 of NC_138183.1, forward strand.
CGATGAGTGAGGAAGGAGAACATCCCAGGGACATAGAAGACCAAGATGACACAAACATGAGCCCCACATGTGCTAAAGGCCTTGAGTCGAGCCTCACTCCCTGGTACCTTCAGCACTGCCTGGAGGATGAGGGCATAGGAGACACCAATGGCCAGGATATCTAGCCCAACCACCAGAAGTGCCACTGCCAGCCCATAGGCTCTGTTCACTGTGGTTTCTGAACAGGCAAGTTTTACCACAGCCATATGTTCACAATAGGCATGGCCTATGACTGTGGTCTGGCAGAAGATAAGGCTCTGAAGGAGGATGGGGAAGGGGATGAGGAGGATCAATCCACGCACCAGCACTGCCACCCCAATGCGCCCTATGGTCCCTGGATGCAGGATGGTGGAATGGTGCAGAGGATGGCAAATGGCCACATAGCGATCCAGAGCCATGGCCACCAGTACACCTGACTCCATGGAGGAGAAAGCATGAATGAAGAACATCTGGGTCAGGCAGACAACATACCCAATCTCATGAGCATGGACCAGGAGCACAGCAAGGGCTTTGGGTGCAGTAGAGGAGGCCAGGACAAGATCAATGGCAGCTAGCATGGCCAAGAAGAGGTACATGGGTTGGTGCAAGGATTGCTCAGCCCAGATGATGAAGATAATGGTAACGTTGCCCACTAGAGCAAACAAGTAAAGGACACCCAAGGGGAAAGCTATCCAGTGCTGACTCTCTTCTAGACCTGGAATACCTACCAGGAAAAAGGAAGGCTGAGGTAGCCTCCAGCTGGAATTGCTAAGGGCCATCATAAAGAGCTTAGAGAGGGAAAAGGGAAAAGAAACCAACGTCATGATTTTTTTCACTCCTGATATGTTACCACATAGTCCAGCTCTGGCTGCCCTCTGCACCAGAAGAATGAAGTGCCTTGAGCTGCAACACAAGGGAACACAGTTAGAGGCAAGGAAAAATATCCCCTTTCCTGGAGATACGCTTCTTATGGGTGAGACTTGCACATGTCTGAATTAGGATAAATCTAGTTTTACTCAGAGATAAGAATAAACACATGCTGCCTTTAGGGGAGATGCTTACACTTTACCATTCAATTATTTGTATTTCAGAACAGTTCATTTGAAAGATCTCCCCTCATTCATTCTCTGGATGTTAATAAGTCCAACTGTTTCTTTTAAAACTAGTCTCCTTAAGTTTCCACAACATTGGCACTCGACAGTTTTTCCTCCTCTGACCCCAAGTTCACCATCTTCTCCACCTTATTAGAGATTGATTCCAGGGTTCCATCCTCTCTTCCTTTCACGAAATTACACATTATTTCTGAATCACACTCTTTTAACTATTTAAATACTTTCATTTCTTCCAAAATTATGTTTTTAAGTCAAATATCTTTCTGAAACAAAAGATCTTTTTATATTTTCTTTACTGCAGACTATGCACTCAACATATCCAAGATTGGACAAACTTGCCTATCCTTCCCAAATTTTCTCTATGTCTTGTCAATATTTTTGTGAGCTATACCACTATCTACCTTCCCAATTTCATCCAGAAAGTTGGAAACTCTCCTTACTAATTTTCTCCTTCATTCCTTTTGCCCCTTCACCAGTTCCTATTGTCTTATTTTTTTGCATCTCTGATAGCCACTCCTTTTCTCCAACCCCCGAAGTCCCAGCTTTAGCACATACTTCCAACTTCTCTTACCTGGACTTTGTCATTAGGTGTTTCTGCCTTATCTTTGTCTCTCCCCAATCCACTCTCAACCCGGAAGTTAGAGGGTTTTTCCTAAAATGCAGATGTCAGCACATTACTCCAATGGTCAAAATTCTTCATGAATTCCCTGTATGAATAGTCATATTTTTAGGACAAACACATGAAATTTTGAAGATAGTATTTGTGTATTACTTGTGTCTTACATTCAACATGTTCCCAAAAGTTAAATGTTTTGTTTTAGACATTCTAAAACTCCTGGGATTACCACTGGACCATTCTATTTTGTATATTCCCTTCATATATTCCTTCTTCTTCCTTCTTTATCTGAATTGATACTTCCATCCACCAAACTCGAGTCCACTCTCTCCCATCCCTCAGGAAGATTCATTGACTGTGTTAGGTCAATGCCCATTATATTAGGAACTCTAAATTCTATGATAATCCTTCATTCATCTACAATTCTGATTTGTCACTATTATAAAAACCTTCCAAGGGCTGGGGATGTGGCTCAAGCAGTAGCACACTCACCTGGCTTGCGTGTTGCACTGGGGATCATCAGCACCACATAAAAAAAAATAATAAAATGGAGGATGTTGTGTCCACCGAAAACTAAAAAATAAATTCTCTCTCTCTCTCTCTCTCTCTCTCTCTCTCTCTCTCTCAAAATAAATAAATACAAACCTTTCAATATCTTAATGGTTTGTTTCAACAGAAAAGATCATAATTTATTAAACTTGATAATTACAAGTAAGCATGCTGGACACTTCACAATGTAGTAGGATTAATACAAGCTTTGGATTGCACCAAAGGATTCAGGTGCATGCTATGTCCATTTCATATTCTAGGAATGAAATTTTGGCAGGCTACTTAATCTCTCAAAGGCCTCATTTCCTCATTTTATAGTAAGATAAATAAGATAAATTCACAGGTTTATACTAAATATTTATTAAATATTACATGTGAAATCTTGATACATAAATAACTCTAGAAATGATAGTTATTATCATTAGCAGTAATAATAAGGAATGACTTAGTATAAGATCAGATTTCTTTTTTCTTTGTCTCCATGAATCTCTTCCTGTGTTTCAGATTGTTGGCATGTCTGTCTCACATCACAATGCTATAATAACTCAGTCTCAGTCACCCTCCATGTAAACATCAAGTGCCAAATACTTAGGTGTTCTATTTAACCACTTGATTAACCCCTCAAGCACCAACACAAAAATCTGAAACTGCATGTTTGTGTCTACATGTTTGTTTTAAAAGACAGATGGCACTCTGAAATGTTTTTCTGTGTTGAGGGTATATCTATATCTATCTATATATATATAAAATCTAGAATGCCTCAGTTTTTGTGGACTGTGCACCCATAGATCATTCCATGTGCCTTTCCCTAAATCAATAATGATTAAATATTGCCACAAAACTCTGAAAATATCAGCAGTAAAATATGAACTGCCTGGTGAGTATGTATCTCCCTGTCTTTGTTTTTCATCAGAATCAGCTTAAAATAGCAGTGACATTTCTATTGAGACCTCTAGAGGAATCTCATAATTATACAAAAATTCACCTTTCAGGACTTAACATTTCACCCAGTGAGACAGCTGATTGCTTTCTTAGCTACCCTCTTCTGCCACGAGATTAAGGCCATTTCCCGTCATTTAGCTGAGAAGTGAAAGAGCAGCTACACATGTGCAGGGTGCCCTGGCCTTAACACAGGCAGCATCCAAGGAGCACTGAGGCTGAAGCCCACCTGTGGGTACAGGAGAGATGAGAGAAGCTTGTGCTGAGTATAACCTGCCTCCTCTTTGTCCTGGGTGACTCCTGAGCCACAGTAAAAGCCTAGAACTGCTTGTTAAATATTAGCTCTTAAAGTAACAAGAATTGTCTCTATGCTCCTTAGAGGAAAAGCAGAAGGGACTTTATTCCCAGGAACCTGACGGGGAAGATGCACTTAACTCTCTGACCAAGAAGCAAAGCGATCAATGAGCAAAGCACTGATGTTGCTCAGCTCCTACTTGATTTTGTAAATCCAGTGCAAGCAGCCTCTCTTCCATGAGGCTGTCCTCCAGTGCTGGAAGGCAGCAGGATGTGGCTCCTGCACTTTCCCATCACAGTCTCCTCACTGCTTTGTCAGTGCACTGATTACTCCACACTGTAAAACCAGTCAGTGTCAGTCCTTGAGGAGTCGGGGCTATGCCTTCCTTACTGGAGCAGCCCTAGCACAAACTTCAGAAGGGCCTAGAATCTAGTTGGTACTCAGGAATGTTGGTGAAATAAACACTCACATGACTAAATTAAAGAATAAATGAATAAGAACATGAGTGTCTTAAAGGAACTGAGAATTGTGGGAACCTGGCATAAGGGATAAGGATGATGTAACAGACAGTGGAGCATCTCTTGAGCAGGGAGGGGGCTAAGCCTCAGTGTTCTTCATGCTAAGAGATACTCTGGGAGCTTTGTGACAGAACCAGCCTTGCTGAACCTCTCTACCTTGAGAGGCCAGGGAGGAGTCCCAGATGTGTGTCAGATATGAGGGAATTCCTTTGATCATGAGGGATCACTACTGTCACTAAGCAGAAAGTCTCTTCTCTGATGTGACCTGACCCTTCTCCTTAATTCTCTTCTTTTTAAAAAATTTTTAAATTGATTTTTTAAAAATAAATGACAGCAGTTTGCATACAAGTCTTATTAAACATATACAGAACAATTTTTCATATCTCTGGTTGTATATAAAGTATATTCACACCAATTCATGTCTTCATACATGTACTTTGGATAATGATGTCTATCATATTCCACCATCCTTGCTAATCTCCTGCCCCCTCCCTTACCTTCCCACTCCTCTGTCCTATCTAGAGTTCATCTATTCCTTCCATGCTCCCCATCTCTACCCCACTATGAATCAGCCTCCTTATATCAGAGAAAACATTCGGCATTTGTTTTTTGGGGATTGGCTAACTTCACTTAGCATTATCTTCTCCAACACCATCCATTTACATGCAAATGCCATTTTATTCTCTTTTATTGCTGAGTAATATTCCATTGTGTATATATGCCACATTTTGTTAATCCATTCATCTACTGAAGAGCATCTAGGTTGGCTCCACAGTTTAGCTATGGTGAATTGTGCTGCTATAAACATTGATGTGGCTGTGTCCCACAGAGGCCTGGACTCCATGAGAGTGAGAAAGAGGGAGAGACAAAACCATGCATAGCTATTGGAGGAGGGCACAGAAGCAGAGTGTCCATGATACTGGCCTAATAAGAAAGGAAGATAATAAATGTCAAGCATTGGGAGGTAGAGCTCCAGAGAACAGACCTGAGACACACAAGTAATTGATACACCATGCCTGACAGTGCACTGTGCCATGGTCTCTGGGATGTCCTTGAAAATGCACATTTTAGTCTGAAGTCAGGCTTGAGAGAGACTCAGCAGCACAGAGAGAACTGAGAAAAGACAAAATGCCCAGACTCGGAAAACTTATACTACAGCCTTCCCTGCTCAGCTCCAGGGATTCCCAGATTCCCATGAAGTCCTTCTGCACTAGCTGGGCACCAACAATGAGGATCGGGTATTTTGTTCAGAAGGCTTCACTGCAGTCTCTGACACTCAAGGGAAACCCAAAGACCTCACTCAAGGTCTGTGCAGTTAAAGTTTCCCAAAGTTAGGAAACATGAGTTCTAGACCTGGCAAGACTAGCACGGATTATGTCCTCCTGCAGTATATGTGCTGGTGAGAATGCCAACCCAAGACCATGCTGAATGCCCCATGACTGCCTCAGGCTGACCCCAAAGGTTTGATGACATCTATAGGCATCTGTCAACCTACAGGTTGGCTTGCAGCAATGTGTCCTCCTCTGATCTCTCTTTTTGTGCTTGACTCTCCCTGTCAGTGCCCAGGTCAGACCTGGGAAAACAACTATTCTGTCTCAGGAGGAAATAAAACTAAGAGATGCTAAACCAGAGGCACTGGGAGACTCAGCACCACGCTAACCAGGCCAAGAAATGACCCCATCACAAGGGCTCTGAGAACAACAAAAGTTCTCAACAGTCTGCCCCTCAAATGATAAGCCCCAAGTCTGACCTCATTTTCCCCACCTGAAATCCCATGGACTGTCTCATGGCTGGTTCTCTCACTTTTACCTTGAGAGTCCATTCTTGATGTTTACCCAAGGCAGGGACGGTGACTGTGGACAGAGCACTGGGAAGGTAGGGTGTTATTACCAATCCCAGGTCCCAGAGGGCTCCAGACACACCTGGACAAAACCAAAGCTGGCGTGAAGATTGGCAGGAGGCTCCTGAAGCTAAGGATACTGCCCTCAGGGATGGGTGGTTAGGCAGAGAGGCAGAGTAGGTAGTGGCACCCATACCTAAATAGGGGATCACCTCTGTCCACTGTTAATTATGACCCCTGCATCATCCTGCACATCCTGAAGGCTGGGCTAGAAAACCTCCTGTTCAGTGACCTGGGAAATTCCAAAGTGCTCTGGAGTTCAGACTTCTCATTGTCACAGAATAATCTGGGACCCCAGTAAATTGTTTAATGGATACTGTGTTTCAGTGCACCTGTTCTCCAGGACTTAGGAGTGTTGACTGCTGGAAATTCATAATTAAGTCACTTTTAAAAAACTTTTTTTATTTGTTCTAATTAGTTATACATGATAGAATTTTTTGACACATCATACATAAATGGAGTATAACTTCTCATTCTTCTGGTTGTACATGATATAGAATCACATTGGTAATGTAATCACATATCCACGGAGTATAATAATGTCCTATTCATTCTACTATCCTTCTTACTCCCAATCCCTTCTCCTCCCTTCACTCCATCCTATCTAATCCAAAGTATTCTTCTCTAGCCCACCCCCCCCTGCTTTATGGTGATTTAGCATTCACATATCAGAGAAAACATTCATCCTTTGCTTCTTTGGGATTGTTTTATTTTGCTTAACATGACATTCTCCAGTTCTATCCATTTACCTGCAAATGCCATAATTTAATTCTTCTTTAAGGCTGAGTAATATATTATATATATATATATATATATATATATATCAGTTTCTTTTTTAATATTTATTTTTTATTGTAGTTTGACACAATACCTTTGTTGCACTTATTTATTTTTATGTGGTGCTGAGGATCGAACCCAGGGTCTCCTAGATGCGAGGCAAGCACTGTACTGCTGAGCCACAACCCCACCACAGTTTCTTTACCCATTCATCTGTTGAATGACACCTAGGTTAGTTCCATAGTGTAGCTATTGTGAATTGGGCTGCTATAAACATTGATGTGGCTATGTCACTGTGGTATGCTGTTTTTAAGTCCTTTGGGTATAAACTGAAGAGTGGGATAACTGGGTCAAATGGTGGTTCCATTCCCAGTTTTCTGAAGAATCTCCAATCCATTTTCCATAGTGGTTGCACCAATTTACAGTTCCACCAGCAATGTTATGATGTACCTTTTCCCATACATCCTCACCAACATGTACTTTACTGTTGCTTGTATTCTTGCTAATTGCTAGTCTGATTGTAGTAAGATGAAATCTCAGTGTAGTTCTGATTTGCATTTCTCTAATTGCTAGAGTTGCTGAACATTTTTTCATATAATTGTTGACTGATTATATTTCTTCTTCTGTAAAGTGTCTGTTCAGTCTCTTAGCCTACTTATTGTTTAGGTTATTTGGTTTTGGGGTGCTAAGTTTTTTCTTGATTAGAATTGTTTGATTTTTATCAAATTTTAGCTGTATTATTTCTTCTCTATTTTATATATTTCTGCTCCTACTATTATTTTTTTCTTCCTGCTACATAATTTGAAAATCATTTGTTATTCTAGCTTCTTTCTGATACAAGTACTTTAAGTTATAAACACTAATCTAAGTACTGTTTCATCCCAGAGATCATGATATTTTAAGCTTTTATTATCACTTAGTTTAAAGTACTTTTTATTTATTTTTCTTTTATTTTCTTCCTTGACCTCTGAGATATTTATAAGTGTGCCATTTAATTTTGAAATAGTTGACATGTGGAGATGGGGTTCTATATATCTTAAGGTTATTGAATTCTAACGTAATAAATCATGCAGGAAATAGATTCTGCATGATTTCAAAAAATTTTAAAAAGTAATAGAAATACTTTTAATATTGATTGTATTGGTTACATACATGTTGAAACTGACAAAATTGCATACTTCATATATTTGTATTTATTGTATTCCAATTTTACCTCAACAAACCTATGGAAAAAAAATTTTTTTAAAAAAATAAAGTACATGAATACTGGGGGAATAAAAAAAAGCCACTCTGACCAAAGAGAAAACTAAGTTTTATATAGCAGAAACTAGCCATAGACTCTATTCACCAACTTGGATTCATCCACAGAGACATCAAACCAGACAACCTTCTCTTGGACACTAAGGGCCATGTGAAACTTTCTGCCTTTGCACAGGACTGAAAAAAGTACATTGGACAGAAATTTATAGGAATCTGAACCATAGTCCCCCCGAGTGGTTTCACTTTCCAGAATCTGAACTCCAAAAGGAATGCAGAAACCTGGGAAAGAAACAGATGGCAACTAGCCTTCTCCACAGTAGGCACTCCTGAGCACATTGCTCCAGAGGTATTCATGCAGACCAGGTACAACAAATTCTGTGGTTGGTGGCCACTTGAAGTGATCATGTATGAGATGCTCATCAGCTACCCACCTTTCTGAGGCCCCTTAAAAGACATGTAAGAAGGTGATGAACTGGAAAGAAATTTTGATTTTTACCTCCGGAAGTTCCCATCTCTGAGAAAGCCAAGGATCCAATTTTGAGATTCTGCTATGAATGGGAACATAGAATTGAGCCTTTGGAGTTGAGGAAATAAAAAGTTATTCTTTTTTTTTTGAAGGTGTTGACTGGGAACATATCAAGGAGATGCTGCAATATCTATTGAAATTTAAAGCATTGTTGATGTATCAAACTTTGATCAATTTCCAGAATCTGATATTCTTTTTTTTTAAAGAGAGAGACAGAGAGAGAGAGACAGAGAGAGAGAGAGAGAGAGAGAGAGAGAGAGAGAGAGAGAGAGAGGGAGAATTTTAATATTTATTTTTTAGTTACCGGCGGTCACAACATCTTTATTTGTATGTGGTGCTGAGGATCGAACCCGGGCCACACGCATGCCAGGCGAGCGCGCTACCGCTTGAGCCACATCCCCAGCCCAGAATCTGATATTCTTAAGCCAACAGTGGCTTCAAGTAATCACCCTGAGACTGATGACAAGAAAAAGACTGGATCTTCATCAATTACACATACAAGTGATTAGAGGGCCTAATTGAAAAGTGGGGGGAGGTAGGGGATGGGGAGATACCTTCCTACATGAAAGCAGCAAAATAGGACCCTTGTCACGGAATCCTGAGAGGAGCAGAATTCTTTGTATAACATCAGAGTTTTCCTCTTACGCTTTTCCAAGAAGTTTATGGAACCCATCAATATGTCATTAGTAAAGTTTCCTGAAATGTGATAGTAAGTGGATTTTCTTCCACAATACATCTGAAATCTGAAAGAACAATGACAGCCAATTCTACTACATTGGCCATAAACAGCTGTCTTGCTTCTTTAGATTTTAACACAAGGTGCCTTCTCTGTGGCAGTTCTGCCACCTTCAGATGATTTTTGCTGCATCAGAAAAATATGGAGGTTCCACTTTAATGCATTACTCATTTTTGGTTTTAAGTTTTGATAACTATTAAAGCCTCATTTGCACCTGGATGGTAACTTTGCCTGATGTAGAGCATCATGGCCAAGCTCCAGCGGGGAGACTGGTTTCTTCAGTCTCAAGGTTGCAAAGGTCAGCTTCAAAAGGGAAGTACATCCCAGTGAAACTGCTTGCATTTTAACATCTTAGATGAAGAAAAAAAAGAATGTTAGGGAAGTTTTAATCTGGATGAAAGTAGTGTGTTTATCCCTTAATTTTTCATTCATAGTCTGTGACAGGAAGTAAATGAGATTATTTTGTGCAACTCTGTAGTTCCTTTGTATTGCCAAATAGTTGGTTAATACATGAGTGTGTTTTGCAAGAGTGTGTGGGAAGCAGGGTAGCAGTAGCTTCTGTGGGTTTGGGAGTGGCAGGGCATGGTTTGTTGTAGGGAAAAATGCCCACATTTTAATTTTCAAACTTCTAAATAAACTGTGAGAGCAGCCAAAAAAAGTAAAATAAAATAAATAAAACGGATTGGGGATGTTGCTCAGTGGTAAAGCACCCTTGAGTTCCATAATTAATGCATACACACACAAATACAAACACACGAATAATACAAAGACCTAACTCACTTTATTCAATCTTAACAACACTGAAGGGTCAGCCCAGCTCAAGAGGCCCCACTGGGTTAGCTGAGGCATCTGGGAGAATGAGATCACAGTTCAGCTTTTTTCTCTGTAGTTCTGCTTCTCTCAATCTTTGACAGGTGTCATTCCAATATACATACTTCACAATGAACTTCCTTTGTATAAAAGTAAGTTTCAGGGTCTGTTTCTTGGGAATCAAATCTAAGAAATATGCTCCCTGCATCAGAAGTACTTTGCTGTTTCTTTGCAGGATTGTGACACACTCACAGACATCAACCTCCTTGCCATAGCAAGAGTGGGATAAATAGGGCTTCTCAAACAGTCCAACCCAGGAAATTCCCAACAAAATGTGCTGAATCCTCCTCATATTTCCCCATCACCAAGAACTTCTCTTGGTCCCACCTCTGAAGTAGCTACCACATCAGCCTTCACTTCAAGAAGAGTGGCTACCCTCTCCTTGGGAACAGTGCATAAGCCTTTCATTCATTCAGTCAACAAGTATTTCATTCACAGCTGATAGAAAGCCTCATTCATTCATTCAATAAATACAGATTTTCTATGACTTAAAATTGTTCAATATTACAATGGTGCAAAAAATGCTAAGGATTCGGTAGAAACCATATGATTTTTAAAATTTTGATCTTCACCAAGCGGCAATACATGATAGAATACTCTCTAATGATGTTGGTAACAACAACTGGGAACTTACTGAAGTTCCCAGTCAGCCACACAATTACAGAAGAAAAAAGGCTTTTATTTTACAGTGTACTGTGTTTCTAGGCTTGGATTTTCAAAAGGTTTGGTGTATTAAATGTCTTTGATGGCTGGCATGGTGGTGCATGTCTATAATCCTAGGGATTTATGAGACTGAGGCAAGAGAATCGCAAGTTCAACAACATATTGAGACCCTGCCTCAAAATAAAAAATAAAAAGGGGTGGGGATGTACAGTTCAGTGGTAGAGTGCCCCTGGGTTCAATCCCAATTACTGGAAAAAAAATCCTTGACTTTATGTTTTCAACTTGTGATGTGATCCCATCGTAAATCAAAGATCATCTGTAATAAATATCTACCAACTCCAGGTACTCTACTAGATGTTAGAAAAAGTAAACAATATGATAAAACAGTGATAAAATGATAAAAGTGTTACTAGATGATATATATTAAGTACATGATCACATAAATAATTAATAACAGTTATAAGTATTAGAAATTAAGCCTACTGTGTGTTAAAAGCATATACTAGGTAGACTTTTCCAGTCTGCAGAGCTCAGAAAAGACCTCCCTAATTCAAGTCAGCAACCAGAAGTACTGATTAAAGTGAAAGAGGGTGTGGAGTAGGTTGAGGGTACAAAATCCATATGGCAAGAAGAGAGAGAATTTGATATTTTCAAAGAATTGAAATAATTTTTTTAAATTCAGGATTATAGTACTCAGGAACTTAGACTAGAGTATAAGCTGGAACCTGTGCATGCAGGGTCTTTTAGGCCATGTTAAAGAGCTATGGAAAGTCATGATGGATTTTAAGCAAATGACTGAGACATGAACAGACTCTCATTAATAAAACATCATCCTAAGAGAACAGGTAGGAAGGAGTGAAACAAAGTTGGAAATCTGTTGGGAAGCAAATGCAGAATTCTCTAGAGACATTTAAGGACATATCATGGGAATAGGAAGATGAATTGGGGAACTTTGGGGATAAAGAAATCAGGGACATAAAAAGCCAGAGCAGTCAATGGGTCATCCACATGAATATTGATGTCTCCCACAGGGATCAAAACACAGATTTTTGACCATGTCATCATTTAAGGAAGAAGAGTAATGATGAGAGATAAAAATTAACTGGGAGTAGTAGAAGATAATATACATGAATGACATGAATATCGAAGAAGTACCCCATCTGTGCTTATTTGTTTGCTTGTCTGGTTTATGGGAAAGAACTAAAAATTATATTGGGAACAAGCACACTAAACACTTCCACCAAACAGAGATAGAAAAGAAATATGAGAAAACAAGTGGTTCCTGCTGAATAGGAGATATGACATTTCATTAGACATAAAATGGGAATAATCATGACACCAGCTCTGCATTTTGTGAACATCAGAGAGTATGTGTGCAAAGTTTTTATCTCAAGGACTCAAGGTACCATGGAGTAAGAGCTGAAACTCAAGTAACCCTTATTAACAAGATTTTTCACTAATACAACATATTCAAAGTAGAATTGTTCAAAATTATTTTTCTCAAAGCACTTGAAGTCCTCTAAGCCCCTTGGTGGTAGCCATCACTCAATCCTCCACCCATCTAAAGAAGGCTTCTCTGCAATCCTGTGGCTGGTCCACCTCTCCTGCAGATCTTTGTTCCACTCTGTCCCTTGGAACAGCTACAAGGACAAACTGGGTCTCTACTTGTTGCCTTTAAGAGCCATCTTCTTACTAATAATCTCAAAGACTAATATTTAAAGAAGAAAATAAGGACGTAGTGTATGGCATAAAGCAGAAACTAGTTAAGAGAAATATTTGAGGCAAACCTCTGCTTCCTGGAACAGGAAGTTTATCCCTAACCCTCTGACTACCCATCTATCAATGCAAGCCCCTGCTCTTCTTAACCTTGGTCATACATAGCATCCGTTTAACCCAACCCAGTCCATACCCGACTCCTGCCACTCACCCTCCAATGAGGACTGTTCTCTATGATTTAGAACCAATATGACTTGGAACCAGTCTCTCTCAGAGCAATACCACATTTTATCATACTTTCTGCATTTTCAATTTCATCTCACCATCACACTGAAAGCATGGTAAATACTCAAGATGTGAAAGGTCATAATTAAGAAAAGAAGAAAGGGGAGCAAAAGAAAAAAGAAGGAAGACAAATGCCATTTTTTTTCCTGTTTGTCCTATGCTCGTGCACAACAATGACTCTGTCTTAAAACAGTATTCATGTCCTTCAGTGCCTCTGCACAGTGTAAAAAATAACCACCATTTGAAATTACAACCATTGACAAGGCTAAGTTAAGGAGATGTCAGTCTTGATGATGATAGTGAAGAAAGTAGTATTTGTGATGTGATTGTGATGACAATGGTTCATTCCATTTCTTCAAAAAAAATATACTGAATGCCTACTGATATGGAAACTTGTGTATTCATTTATTCAAAAACGCACATAATGTTAATGTGACTAATGAAGAAATACACTAGGGCCTAGATAAGATCTTTTTATTAATCAAACATTTATTAAGAGCATATCACATGCAAGAATACAATAGAAATCATGTTCTACTGGGGATGCAGGACAGAGATCATTATATTTACACATATATACACCTTTATACATTATATACACATACACATTTATATGTATATATAATGACATATAAGTATGTGTATTACATGTATAGCATAACATTATAATGATATATATAGTTTAGATTACTTAATGTATTATATATATCATTATATATTTATATATAATTATAAATTGAAAGATACATACACTGTACTCTGAGGTGAGAAAATGAGTGACTTGATGTAGTTAGAAAAATTTCCTCCAAGGAGTTGAGGCTGGAACTGAAGTTCAAGATGAGTAGAAGTGATGAGGATAGAACAAGGAGTTGTATTTCCATGAGGAGGAGCTGGGATAACCCTCGCTAGAGGGAACATACACATTTGAGGAACCTGAAGAAGGGAACTTGTGTAATTAGGAAGGTATAACACTCAGACAACACTATAAATTTCACAGATATGTACAATTTTAAGAACACATGAAAACACAGTAAAGTGGGTGCCAATGGTAGGGACTAGGAAGAGAATGAGAAGAGTTAGAAATGAAAACAAAAAATAAGAAACAGAACAAGAATTTTAAAAATTATTATTGTGTGCAATAAACTTAGAGCATACTTAACTCAAGTCTCTGCTCTTGAGACTAAAATTGAAGAAATAAAATAATAATTACCATTTCTTCCAAGAAGTAAAAGTATATAATATTATAGGAGTCATTGAGGTCATCTATCCATAGACTGAGAAAGTACATAGAATAAAGAAACCAAGCTTTATCTGCAATTCTGGAGTTAGATAACATATGAGTATTTTAAAGTATTTTTTCTCATAAACTTGAACTCTAAAATATCCATAAATTGGCATTTCTCTTTATCTAATGCCAAAGTTTCTCTGGTAACAAGGACCTATCCACTCCCATGCACAGGTTGTGTGAGTGCCGTGTGACAGAAGGTGCCCTGTTTGTTTCAATGCCCAAAATAGGTATCCAGTTCCTCTCTCCCTGAACCCCTCAGTCACTTGAATCTCGATCCATCAAAGTCCTGTTTCTTAGTTACTTGATGTATTTGTATTATCAGCACAAATAAACTATAAGCTTTTGGATAAAAATGGTATCCGAAAATTACTTGCTTAATAATTAGTTGAGATATAACAGCCCTTCTTAGTCTTTTTCCCTAATAGCTGAACATCACAGAATCCAGAAGTTATTTTGCAATTTACAGCCTCTAAAGATAACTTTATTTCTTTTATCTTCACTGTCCCCACCAGACAAGTATACCTGAGCTGTGAGGCTTCTGCCCCATGGGAGAGGGCCACTCTGGCCCCTGATGTTCAGCTGATGAAAATTATACTCAAGTGGGATCAATCTGTTTGGAGCCTAGAATTGTGAACAGCCGCTCCCAGATCTGCTTGGTTTTAACCCCATAGACAATGGGATCCAATGCAGGAGGAAAGAGCAAGTAAAGATTAGCAAGGATGACCTTGGCAGCAGAGGCTGTGGGTGGCCCAAAGCGCTGCATGACCACAGAAAGAAAGCCTGGTCCATAAAAGAAGATGACACAGACGTGAGCTGTGCACGTGCTGCCTGCTTTTGCACGTGCCTCAGGTGAAGGAATATGCATCACAGTCTTCACAATCTGCCCATAGGAGTAGGCAATAAAGGCCACATCCCGACACCAAGAAAGACTGCCACGGTAAAAGCATAGAGGTTGTCCAAAGTGGTGGCCCCACAGGCCAGCTTTACCACTGCCATATGTTCACAGTAGGTATAGGCAATCGTGTGCGAGCCACAGTAGGGCAGTCGACGAGCCAAGCTTGGAAAGAAGATGGTCAACCCCACACCTCGAAGCACCACCAGGCCCCCAATCTTGGTGACAACAACTGGGGTCAGGATGGTTGCATAATGCAGTGGATTACAGATAGCCACAAAGCGGTTGAAAGCCATGGCCACGAGCACCCCTGACTCCATGGCAGAGAATGCATGGATGACAAACATCTGGGAAAGGCAGGAGTAGGAGCTGATGGCTGTAGCATCAAACCAAAATATAGCCAGCATCTTGGGCAGAGTGGAAGGGAGAGGACCAGGTCAACAAAAGACAGCATGGCCAGAAACAAAAACATGGGCTGGTGAAGACTGTGCTCTGTCCAGATGAGAAAAAGCAGGATGCCATTCCCAGTCAGTGCCAAGAAAAACATGAAACAGAAAGGAAGTGAGATCCAAATGTGGGCAGCAGTCAGTCCTGGGATGCCAACCAAGAAAAAGGTATGTGGGAAGAGATGAGAGTTGTTGGAAAGAATCACGGCCATCATCCCACATGGAAGAACAAAGGGCCTCTGCAAAGAAAAGCAGGCAGATGAGACACAATAATGGGGAAATTGGGAACTCGAGACACATGGTCTCATTACACCACCAACCACCACCACATCAATTTCCCCAATCATTCTCAGGGGGAAAGTAAAAAATAATTTTCAGTTCAGTCAATATTTCTGCAAAATCTTCAAACACAGAAGAGGCAAGTTGGTAGGCAATACATTGAACAGGAAGTTCAGAAACCAGTTTCCAGGTTACATATCCCACAACAATCCATATATTTTAAGGGGATGCCCAGGAATTGTTGAATAAAAATTATTCCCATGAAATTCATATTCCCAAATTCTGCATGCTTGTGTTTGATTTAATCAGCACTGACCTCAGCTGATCCTCTGGCCTTATTCTACTAAATTTCATCTGAAACCACCAAAAATCTGACATTAGAAAATACCTTAGTTTAGAGACATCCTACTCCTCCAAACTTCACTTGAATACCAAGACTAACGAATAACATGCTCCCTGATGACTCCAACATTGATCGGCTCTTCCTTGCTTCTCTTTCCAATATTACCATGTCTGTCTGACTCTAAAACCTCCCATGTTTTCCCCTCCTTCAAGGTGATATTGTACTGGAGTTGACACAAAGCTTATCATTGTGGTGACCTTCAGGAAACAGAGGCTCTTGGTAACAACAGCACCACGACAGCCAAAGAATTCTGGATCACAGTCACCTTCATGAGAACAGGAAAGAAAACTGGCAGATGTGCCTTCCTCTCTTCTCTTCAGGTTTTCACACTAAGAGTTTACATTATTCATATCCCCAGGATATGCCACGTTCAATACATCATTTTATGGGTTAGAAAACTGAGATCTGGAAAGAAGTAAATTACCCAGCATCATGGCTTTGTATGAGTGAACCAGACCACTGCTCACATCTACTGGCCTCCAACCTAGATGACAGCACCCTATCATGGTGTAATCAAGGGCTCCTGTATGCCTCCAAGCCCCTCAGCCATAGAGGGTAAAACAAAGGGATTAAATAACAGGGCCGATAGGGAGGATTTAGGGATTATGTCTTTCTGACATCTCAATACCTCAAGTACCACAATCCTCACATGTGAGAAACAGACACAAGGACACACAGATACCTGGTTCTCGGGTCTGAGAAGTCTTTGGAATGTAAGATAAATGATTTCACCAATTCACATTCTAAGCATAAAAAAGGTACAGCCAGATTGATTTTTATAGCCTCAATGACAGCAAAAGAGGTCTCTAAGCATAAAGGAGAGAACTCAGCCTGGAACAAAGTCCAAGAAAGAAATGGCACAGCTTTAAAATGGCCAAGAAAGTTTCCTTTTTTATCTCCAAGAGAAACCACATATAATTATTCCCCATGCCTTCAACCACAGCTGCCGAAGAGACCAGGCAATGATGGCAGAAGGTGTGTGGGCCGGGAAAGTATGAGTGGACCTAGAGTTTTAGTGTCATGGAATAGACTATCGAGAAGAAATCAACATACTGGTTCAGGGCACCTTTTCTCTCAAATGTCAGCTGTGTGACCTTAAAAGAGCATCAGGACACTTCAATTTTCCTCACATGCAAAATGATTATACTAGAATCTATCTCAAAAAGACATGGAGGGAATTGAATAAGAGGTAATATGTAAAAATTAATTGTCAAAAATACTGAAAATAGTTTGATTTTTAATATTATTGTTTTCACTGAACTATAATAGACACTACTTTGGGAGGAGTCTGCTTAAGAATAACAAAAAATTTCAAAATTGAGAGACAAACCAGATACCTCCATGGGTGGATGCTATGTAGCAAACAGGAGCTACCCAGTTAAAAGCACCATATCCTCCCAGAAAATGCTCCCTCCTTTCTTCCCAATAGCATGTTGCTTCCCTCAGCAACCCCAGAGTATAAGAGTGTCAAGAGATGTGGCTCTGATCACCAGAACATCTGCTTCAAATTATCTTCAAAACTGCCCTTCCTTAAACCTTTATCCCCAGAATATTGTCGATGTCTCAATTATCCTCTTGTGACTCAGAAATTGCTCCTGTCCTGGTGCCTTACAAAAAAATCTGACCCAGTAAACTCAGATCTTATACCTCTATCAAGGATGCAGGTAAAGAGAGGCAGTGGGTCTAGGAACCAGAGAAGTCAGGGACTTGTAATTGGGGTGGATTCATAAACCCTGCAGGTTTCACAGAGGAACACTCTTCCAAAGAACCTATTTCTAACCTAGGACTAGATAAATGTTTGCTTGTGATGGAGTGAGGAATTCTCACATCCTTAATCCCTCTCTCGCCCTGTTCCATAAAAGGTCTTTCTTCCTTTTCCACCTTTGTTCCACCAAGGTCTAGATCAGTTTCTGACGAGGTAGAATATTGCCTGTGTTTTTTATTTTTCCTACTAAAATGGACAGCGCACAATTCTACCCCAGGAAGGCTGATTGTTCAGGTTTGGAAAAGTTAGGGGAAAGTTAATAGATAGATGTAGCCAGTATGGATCTCTCTTTCCTGATCCTATCCTTAGCCATTACTTACCAAAGAGCTGTAACGACTGACCTACAAGAGAGGTGACCTACAAGAGAGGTGAGAGTTTAAGGTACCAGGCAAGTCCCAAGAACAGGGTATTTAATGGGTACTTTTTCAAGCACTGTCTGTAGGGATCGAAGGTGAAGTTTCTACCACCTAGAAACCAATTAGTACTTCTGCCTCCTCTTCAAACAAATTTCTAACTAGTTCTATTCCTTTTATTGAGACCCCAGGGAACAACCCTAGGAGGGAATATTTTGAACAGCATACTCCAGAGTAACTTGCCAAGAGGGAGCAAAGGCCCTGCAGCCAAGAGCAAGAAGAGGCTTCCTGCCATGGGGAATGGGACCACCCAACCTGATGATGGTCCAGAAAGATCTGAGCTAGGGAAGGTAGAGAAAAACACAGAAAAATGTAAAGGGGCACCCCTAGGACCAGCATAGAACATTGCCTAGAGGACTTCCAGTGAGACAGGAGATCATGAAAGGAAGAGGAGATTAATATGTGAGAGCCTTTATGAAAAGAGAGACTCCGTACAAAAACAGTAAGGCCATAGAAAATGGAAAATGTTTCCTGTGCCTAGCCTTGAAATGGTAGGTGTGAGGCTAGCCCAATCCTGTAGGTTTTGCTATCCATATGTTATTTGACAACTCTGACCCTTTTTAATTGGTCTCCCTATTTTTCACTTTCCTCTCAGTCACAAAAATCACTTCTGATAATAGTGCCAGATTAACCTACAGGGGGCTATCCAAGAATATTGCAGTGCATTAGGAAAAGAGGAAATAGAGGGCTGATTTCTTTCAGTTTACATAGGAGAAGACATGGAAGAATGCATGATTTTTCACAGGTTCTTAAAATCCATAAAGAAATTTCTGGTACTGGCAAAAAATGATTTGTTCTATGAAGCTAAAGGAAAAATAAGAGCAAATTTATAGAAATTTATACTTCAGAACTGAAACAGACTTCTCATCTTCAGAATGACAATCATTTCTCAATTACAGAGGTAACCACAGGTTATATCAGAAGAGAATAGAACACAGTTTACTGGGAATGGTAGTATCCAGAATCTGGTCATCCACTTAGTAGAGCTGTGTTTTAAGGTAATGATTAGTTCCAAAGAAAATGAGAAGATATAGCAGGTGTCATTTTAGGTAGAGGCAAGATAACAAACATTAATATGAAATGCTCAGTTTGCTGATCAAGAAGGTATGCTTGGTAATAGTGAATTTTTTGACAGATGATGCTATTACAACTCTTAGAGAAAGAGAGGTATAATGACGTAGCAAAACACCAGTCCAAAAACCCAGTGGAGAAGGAAGGAACAGGCAGGACAGCAACAAAAGCAATACAAAGAGGACTAACATGGACAGGTAACTGTAACAGGACTTAAGGCTCAGAAAAATAAAGAAAGGTCTAGAACAGAGATACTAAATGTGGACCAGTCATGTGAACCACATGACTAAAATTCTTAACACCTTCCTCTAAAGTCAGAAATTGTATAAAACATAAAGAGATTGCAATAAGGCTAATCCAAATACAGTCAAGAGTCCTTGACTTGCATCAATAATAGATGTCAGATTTTTTTTCTGAGTTCCTTTTAAGGTCATAGAAAGAAATATAGAGATTTAACTGGGCCATGAAGAAGATATACATTAAACTAGGACAAAGCACCACCATCAGCAAAGCAGAAATACATGAAAGGATCTATGGCCACGCCTTGGAGAAACACCTTGTGGGAAATTAAGCAGAGTAATAAGATACAAAGTCAATACAAAATTAACTGAATTTTTACATAATTATGCCTGTAGGGATCAGAGAAGCCTTCGAAAATGAGGCACCATTTGAGAGAAAAGTTGAGCCGCCGAAATAGAATGCTCCGGAATACTCACTGGCATTAAAAAAAACACCAAATTTATAGAGCACAGAATTCTCGACGAACATCTAAGAGGGCAATGTGGAGGAAGCAGTGGAGAGGAGGGCAGTTTAGAGAAAAGCTGGACACAGATTGTGGGAAGCGTGAGTGCTCTTCTGAGAGCAGCAGGAGTTAAATAAGAGGTGAAGGCAACACCCAACAAACAAGGACATTGTTCTAAGTAGGGCAGTGACATCTGCACGTCAATGCTTTCATAGATTTCTTTCATAATATTCTCTTTTTTTGCAGGAGGGTACTGGGGATTGAACTCAGGGGCACTCAATTGCTGAAGACATCCCCAGTCCTATTTTGTATTTTATTTAGAGGCAGGATTTCACTGAGTTGCTTCCGCATCTTGCTTTTGCTGAGGCTGGATTTGAACTCACAGTCCTCCTGCCTCAGCCTCCTGAGTGGCTGGGATTACAGGTGTACACCATCGTACCTGGCTTCATAATATTCTAGCAGAAGAAGAAGGAAGTGATATTAGCTAAGAGAAAAGTTGATAAAATCCTGGAACACAACAGTGACAATGGGGTGAAAAATGAAATTGGATCAAGGCTTTACTGGAAGATTCTATCAAACCTTTAGGAAAGAAATAACAATTCTTTACAAACTTTTAGAAAATGGAAATTTAAAAAAAAACACATCTCAAACTACCTTATAAAGACATTATAAGATAGGAAAACACAGACCAATAACTTTCATGAACAGATATATAAAAATCCTTAACAAATTATTAGAAAATCAAATTCAGTAATATATTAAAGAGTAATGGATTGGGAGTAAGTGAGGCTTATCTCAAGAATGCAAGATAGTTTACCTGGCAATAATTAAGCATATCTAGCATATTTTATCTTGCAAAAATGAGTCAATATAATTCAGCATATTAACAAAAAAAATGAGAAAAACCATATATCTCACTCAACAGAGGCAAACAAACATAAAACAAAAATCAACATTTAAAATTTTGCTAACATTCAAGATTTAAAAAAAATAACTCTCAGTGTACTGGAAATAATAGAGAGCTTCCCAAGATGATAAAGAGCATCTATATAAAGCATACAGTTGACACTATACACAAGGTAAAAAACCAAGGCCTTTTCACCTAAAATCAAAATAAAAGCAAAGATACTCATTCTCACCACTCCCATTCAACATTATACGGGAGGCTGTAGTTAGAGAAAAAAGACGAGAAAAAAAATCACACAGATTAGAAAGAAAAAAGTAAAATAGTTATCCTTTGCAGGCAACACAATTGTATATGCAAAATACTAAAGTAATGCACTAATAAGTGAATTTAGTGAATAAGATATAGAATTAATGCAAAATTAACTGAATTTCACATAATATCCATGAAAAACTGAAAAATTCAATTTATAAACATATTACTTAAAAGGGCACACATATATATGAAATACTCAGGGATAAATTTAATAAAAATATATGCATCCCTACCTTGAATATTAGAAAACATTGCTCAGAGAAATTACAGAAGATATAAATTGTGGAGAGAAGCTATACTTCTGTCTTGGAAAACTTAATATTACTAAAATGTTAAGTTTTCCCAGGTGGTCTATATAGTGGATATGATCCAAATCAATACTGAAACAGGATATTTTGTTTATGGAAATTTGCAATGTTAAAGCTGGGTCCAGTGGCCCATACCTTTAATCCCAACAATTCAGGAAGCTGAGGCAGGAAGATAGCAAATTCAATGCCAACCTTGGAAAATTAGCAAGACTATCTCAAAACAAAAAGGGCTGGGGCTGTAGTTCAGTAATAGAGCATCCCTGGGTTCAACCCCTTGTACTTCCAGAAAAGAAAGCAAAGGAAGGAAGGAAGGGAAAGAAAATTATTTCAAAGCTAATTCCAAAATTTGTATGTAATGCAAAGACCCTAGAACAGCTAAAACAATTTTAGAAACAACTCACAAATGGTGAAGCTTGGAAGACTTACATTTTAGATTTATTATAAATCAACAAAATTAAGACAGTATAATATTGGCATAGATATAAACACCAATAAACAGAATAGATATCAAAAATATGTAGTCAATTAATTTTTTATTAAAAATAATTCAGAAAGTAAATTAATGAAGAATAAATTCATCAATAAAGAGTATGGAAATAGCTAAACTGCAGTTCTTATTTTATATCACAGAAAAATGAATTTGAAATCACTCTTAGGCATAATATGAAAGTTAAAACTATAAAGTTTCTAGGAAAAAGAACAGTACAAAAATCTTTGCAACCTTATATTTGGCAAAGCTTTCTCTAACAGAAAACAAAAAGGATAAAATATAAATATAAGTTCATTACATTATTTTAATTCTATTCTTCCAAAGATACCATTAAGAAGATGAAAAGACAAGCTATGGACTGGGTGGAAATATTTGCTCTACATATGTTCAAGAAAAGACTTGAATCCAGGATATATGAAGAACTTTTTTAAAGTGATTATATAACAAACAACCCAAATAAAAACAGTAAAAGTATTTGAACAAACACTTCTTAAAGAAAGGTATTTGAGTGACCTGCAAACCCAAAATGCATGTGAAAAGATGTTCAATAGCATTAGTTATCACATAAATGCAAATTAAAATCACAAGAACTTGCAATGACAGACAAATCAGAATGATTAAATTAATAACACTGACAATACCAAGTGCTGATGAGAATGCAGAAGCCCTGAATTCTCATACACTGCTGGGAGGACAGAAAATGTGCAACCATTTATGAAAGCAATGGGGTGGATTTGTTTTAATAAAAGTAAGCATACACTTACTCTATAACCCAACAACTTCATGAGGGGGAAAAAAGGTTTAAGCTGAAAAATACTCTTGCTTATGTTTAGTTTTTTAAGTTTTAGTTTTTTATGAAATTTTTGTCTACCCAAAGATCATGAATATATTCTTCTATGCTGTCATCCAGAAGTTTATAATTTTTAGCTTTCACAGTTAGTCTTTTTTAATACTTTTTTATTTGTTCTTATTAGTTATGCCTGATAGTAGAATGGTAGAATGTATTTTGACATATTATACATACATGGAGTAGAACTTCTCATTCTTCTGGTTGTACATGATTAGAATTATATTGGTTATATATTCATATATGCACATAGATTAGAAATGTTCAATTCATTCTACTTACTGTCTTTCCTATTCCCATACCCCCTCCCTTCCCTTCGTTCATATTTAGTCTTGAAATGACTTTGTATATAAGAAAGGGATCAAGATTCATTTTTCTCCACTGACTTACTAAACTACCCAAACCTCTTAGTAGAAAGACTACCTTTCTCCCACACTGCCTCTCTTGGCCATAAATCAAATGTCCTTACAGATGAGGTTTACCTTTTGACAGTCTGTTCTTTTTCATTGATCTCTTTATTTAGTCTTATGCCAAGGCCATATCACATTAATTATTGTAATTTTATGATAGATCTTGCCTGCATTGTGTAAGTTATCTAATCTTGTTCTTCTTTTGGTGTTTTTCTCAAAAAATGGGTGAGGAAGCAACAATTTTAAAGATTAGAGCAGGCACTATATCAGAATATCCAGGGAAATTCTTATCCCTGACTGTCAATGTCATACATATCAATCCACTAGCATCATCCCTCACATTTTTATGTCATTTGGAAAATTATTCTTAGATTCATGGATTCCAATAAACAAAAATACATTAATAGTGACTCCCATGAGGAATCAACTTCATTTAATATGTAATGGCAAGTCTTTCCACAACAGACCACTTCAGAGGATCCAAAAGGAACAATGAAAAAACCAGCTGCTTTGAGAGTATTTTCCAATTACTATGGTCCCCAATTTCTACCAACTATATAGTGTTAGTGCTCATGAGGGCTTATGTCAGGAAACTGGCCACACAAATCTCAGCCTATTTATTTTCAAATTTTCATTGTGCCCTCCTGTATCTAAGTGATATGGAGAGATAGGCATCCTTTAATCTGTAGGGCTTTAGAGACTTTCTTTATAATCTGACCTGTAGGAGTGAGCCCTGCCACTCAGTTAATACAATATCATTAAGCAAGACACAGAAACTTCCTTTAAAAATATAATTGTCTTAATACAACTTTACATTCTTTGCCAACACTCCACAGGAAAAATTATAACATAAAGGTGAGAGTTCTTAAGAAAGCAGTTTGTCAGTTTGAGTCATAAATTGTTATACATTTTAATTTTGATCAAGCAATAAATCATAAGTAATTTTTGAACATAGGACTCTAATCACTTTCAAAAATAAAATCTTTATCTAATTTTCAAAAAAAATGTGTATTAATTTTCTGTTCCCATATTACTCATGCAGGAGTACTTCAGGTACAGATCAAGTTGGAAAACAGATCTGGAGGGACAGTAGGAGGTATCCAACAGTAGAGACTTTAGAGTAATTATATATGTTTATATATGGAAAAGAGAGCTTATAAGAAAGCGGTACAATATAAAGCACAGAGGATACATATACTGGAATGTGGTCCCTGAAGAGGCTGAAAAGGTGTATTGAAGGAGAGGAGCAGGCACTCAGAGATTCACATAGAATGAGAGAAACCTGTTTCTAAACCTTCAACAAAACTGCAAAGTACCGGCATAAAAACAGACACATTGACCAATGGAACACGATAGTGAGTTTAGAACAGTGCCAGCACACAAATGGGGAAAGGACACATCTTCTATAAATGGTGCTGAGAAAACTGGGTGCTCACATTGCAGAAGAATGAAATTGGACTCTTTATCTTACACCATATACAAAAATCAATTCAAAATGAATAAAAATCTTAAACTTATGACCTAAAAATAAAGCTACTAGAGGAAAAATAAGGGAAAGCTCCATGACATTGATTCAGACAAGGATTTATTGGTTAGGTCTTTAAAAGCACAGGTACCAAAAGCAAAAATGGATGAACAGGTTTACATAAACTTATGTTCTGCACAACAAAAGAATCAATAAAGTAAAGAAATGACATACCAATTGGTAAAAGATATTTGCAAACCATGCATCTGATAATAAGTTAATACTCAAAATGTTTAAGAAATCCAAACAATTTGATAGTTAAAAAAGCCACACAATTTTAAAGTGAGTAAAAGATCTAAACAGACATTAATGAAAAGAAGAGATATGACTGGACAATAGGTATATGAAAAATTGCTCAGCATCTCTAATTATCAGGGAAATGTGAATTAAAACTACAATGAGACACCTCTCATATGTTAAAATGGCTATCATCATAAACGTGAATAAGAAAAGTTTGAGAGAGGATGTGGAGAAAAGGGGACTCTCGCACATCACTAGTAGGGATGCAAATTAGCACAGCCATTTTGGAAAATAATATCGAGGTTCCTCAAACAACTAAAAATAGAATTGCCACATGACCCAGCAATCCTACTTCTGGAAATATATACAAAGGAACTGAAATTGGAATGTCAAAGAGGCATCTGCACTCCTATGTTCATTTCACATCATTCACAATAGCCAAGATATGGAAGCAACCTAAGTGTCTATCAAAGAGATTAATGGAGAAAGAAAGGGTGGTCTATATTCACAAAGCAATACTATATAGCCTTAAAAATTAAGGAAGTTCTGTCATTTGAGATACAATGGATGGAACAGGTGACATCATTCCAAGTAAAATATGTTAGGCATAGAAAAACAAATACTGTATGATCTAAAGAAATCAATATCATTGAAACAGTAGAAAGGTGTTACCTGAGATGGAGAGGAAGAAGGAGAGATGGAGAAAGGGAAGAAGTTGATCAAAGATTCGGCATCTCAGACTGGAGAAATATGTTTCAGTGATTTATTGCCCTACACGGTTACCACAATTAACAATAACATTTGTATATTTCATAATTACTAAAATAGATGTTTAGTGTTCTCATCACACACACACACACACACACAAAATGATAAATTAGTGAAGTAATGGACATGTTAACTGAATTTTTTTCATATTGTATACAGAAATCAAAACATCATATTGCACTTCATAAATGTACACAATTATTGCTTGCCAATTAAAAATAAATTTTAAAACGGGACTGAGTATTTTTGTTCCACAGGTTGAGTTCAATTCCCCTTCAGATCATTGAAAGCCATTTGAGATGGGGGTTAAAAAAAGAAGAAGAAAAAAAACATGAAATTCTTGGAGCACACAGGAAAACAACTAGGGAAACGCTCTTCGATGACCTAGAGAGCAGTAGAAAATGTTTCATCTTGGATCTCCAATCTGGACATCAGAGGAAGCCCTAGAGGTGAGACTAGATATATCCTCAGCAACAAAGCCATAGAATAGAAGTGTTGTCACGAAAATAGAAGTGGCTACAGGCGCAATTCCATTCAGAGAGGATCTCTCCGGACCTCTTAGCAAACATTAACCCAGCAGCCAGAGGTGGTGAGAAGAAAGCACTTTTCTTTCTGTTTTCCTAGGTCTCTGTCCTGGTTGCCCCATTGCTCCTTCCCCTCTTTCTCCTCCTTCAGCAGCTTTATGTTTGCTTCCTTATTTTGTTCCTTTCAACTCTGGTCCTCTTCCTTCAAAATCCTTACTTGTGCAGGAACAAAGGCCTGAAATCTGGAGAACAATTTGAGAAAAGTTGAGATTCCTCAGGGAATCTGACCTGGAGTAGGCTGTCTATAAATACTCAAGCTGTGTGACAGCAGGAAGTCCTTCAGTTTAAATTATAAATCCAAGACTTCTTGAAAGAGATATAGCTATTGAGTTCATCAACGCTGAATTTTTTTTAAGTAATAAAAATTACTAGAAATAAGTACCACCTCAGCTAAATTGAAAAGCCCAATTATCAGAAAAACATTATCAGCCAGTATTTCCAAGAAACTGATATTACTGGCTGCCTCTGGTGGGAAGGAAAGGAACTTGGAAAATCCAAGTACAGGAGTATTATTTTTCATTGTTTATGTTTTTCATTTTATTTGAATTTTTAATCATGTGCATTTATTATATCTTAAGTTAAAACTTAAAAATTAAAATAAGATACTATTAAAATAAAATTTTAAGATAATTGTGTCCTTTGTATTACTTTTGAAATTCTACTCAAAGGAAATAATCTTAAAAGCAAAACACTATTTAGCAAACGATGGACATATAAAAATACAGAAATATAATATAGTAATAAAATTAATATTACACATTTTAATGATATTAGAAAGTCTTTATGGTTCATTTGTTCATGTTGCATTTTTAAATGAGTACTTATATTATGCCTAAGAACATATTGCTGAAAGACAAAGGCAAGATAAAAGAAGTTTTGGCTCTCAATAGACCTGGTTGTAATCTGCATTCACCACTCACTAGGGGAAAAAAGTTGCCAGTAAAATAAAGAAAATTGTCAGCCTCAAAATATACATGTTAAAATTACAATGAAATTTCCTATTGCCTAGAAAACAAGTGAGAACAGAAAAATAAAATGTTCCTGACTTTTGATATCACCCTAAGATTGACAGTCTTTAATATACACAGCTGGTGGGTGCCGCGTCCGGCAAAATGGACCGAGTCCGGCGGGAGACGTCGGGATTAACAAAGACACAGGAGTCCGAGGTCCTTCATCCAGGGGGAATCTGACTTTATTATCTCAGCTCATACTTATATATTTCTTTCAGACAGAATGGAAAGTTACTGGTAGGCGGAAGCAAGGACGGAGGGGGGCAGGTGGTCCTTGTCGACTCATACTAAGCCTTCAACCAGGAACCTTATCAGACCCAAGCAGGTCAGGACGTTCCCACATAACCGTTATAGGCTGAATAATATGGAAACAGACACCACAAATCTTTCAAGGCCTTGGGAGCTGGCCTCTTTGGCGTGCACACAAGAAACCAGGGCTGGGCCCAAGCCCCAGGGGCCAGGGGGAATCTGAGCCAGCAGGTGGGTTTGTAAATTGCCACCAACATACCAAAATCAATTTGGCAAAATTTATCAAAATTGTTCACAAATGTTCAAATTTTCTCACCCATTCTATTTTTACAAATATATCCAAAAGAAATAATTTAAAGCAAGCCAAAAATTATTCATTAAAAAATTTATTCTAACATTAGAATATGAAGCCTTTAAAAATAACTTTTATACAAATTTACTTTCTCTTAAATATTTATGTGCTTTCCATATAATTTGGAAAAGAAAGCAGCAGATGTTTATTACTTTAAATAAAAATGTTTATTACTTTAAGAGAATTTACTTCATCTTACATATTTACGTTTTTCATATAATTTTCATAATTCAAAAAACAATGTTTATTAAAGAAACAGAAAAAAATTCACTTTGTACCAGAAATCCCCAATCACATTAATAAATTGATGTTTAATAATTGCTAAGAACTTCTTATAGGCCAGAAATAACTTTGATGATGATGATAATTATGGAGTGTGTATTCTAACTTATTCCTCACAATAACCCTAGGAAACAGGTACAATATCATTCCCAATGTATACATAAGGGAACAAGGCACTGGTAATTATAGAACTTACTCCCATGTACATAGTTTTTTAAGTAAGTGGAAAAGCTAGGATTTGAGAACTTGGAAATCTAAATGTATAACCATTGTATTCTTCTCCCTCTTAGTCTAGCTCTATTCCAGAAATTCTATGAGAATTTAAACAACTTCTGAAACCTCCCTGTGTTACAATTCTTTAGGTAGTAACAATAATACAGTTTTACATGTTTTAACTTAGTACATGTTTGAACTAAGTTACAAACATGCTGGGTCAATCAAAAGGAAGCATGTTTTGAAATTTCATATGCCCATGGAAAAACTGATCTATGTGGCAAAGCTATCTTGCTAAGAGAGAAAGAAAATGAATCTTAGAAAGTGCCCTAAAAAAATAGTTACAAATAACCAATTAGCCAATTAATTAAATCTAAATGAACTTTTCCTGTTTGCTCACCTAACAAAAATGCACTTCTTGAGCACAAGAACTCTGACATATTTTGTACCTTCTCTGAGCCTAACAGAGCTCTCCATATAGTAGATGCTTAGTAACTGCTTTATTCATGATATAGTCAGTCAGACATCATAACATGGTCTGCTGAATCCTATGTAAATAAAAAATATGCTATATATTATAAAATTTATATATATATATATATATTTTTTAAACATGGTCTATATAATGACTTTAGGAAATTTGTGTATGAATCCATGCTAGAAAACAACTTATTAGAAGCATTAGGAGTAAAGCAATACAGGAAATCATAAGCCCATTCTTGCAGGGTAGTGAATGCTGGGTAGCATGGCAGAACTGCAGAAAATAAATCCATGTTGTAAGACAGGTCATCCTCAGAGTTAGGCTTGGAAACTTACCCAACAAGAGACTATAAACAGCTTCCAAAAGGAGAAACTACTAACCCTTCCTCAATGTTGGCCACTGATTAAGATTGAAGTAATTTGCCGCAGTCTTGGCTGGGCACAGAATCACGAGCCACTCAAGCAGGAACAAAACTTTATTTTGAAAAAGCCGCCAACACTCTCAGCGCCAGCAAGCCAAAACCGGTCCTCCCACGCGGGCGTCTACCGGAACTGCCGGTCTCCTGGGACTTCCCCCGGAATTCCCTCCTACTATCCTTCCCCAACCAATGGGAACTCTCCATGAGTCCCCGTAACATGAGTCCGGTAGTAGGCCAAGGTGAACAGCAGGAGCCCAATTTGCATATGAATGTAAATCTTAGCATAATAATACCTCAGTGGCTAGCTGGCGTCACTTTACAACCAAAGGTGCCATACATCGTATATTTTGCTTGTGGCTCCTAGCAGTAATTATCCAATAGGAAAAGGCAAGAGAGAAGCAATGACAGAAAAAGGGCTTTAACTTAACACAACCTCCTACAGTGTGTACCCTGAAAGATCAAGGTAATAACACCTAACCCTGAAGAATCCTTCAGTTTGAGAAACACTTTCCAATGCTGGATGAGCTAATTTCATGTAATCTTTAAATATATATATATATATATATATATATATATATATATATATATATGCTAATTTCATGTAATCTTATATATATATATGTTATAAATGGACCTTTATTTTATTTATATGCGGTACTGAGACTCAAATCCAGGGCCTCACACATGCTAGGCAAGTGCTCTACCACTGAGCCACAACCCCAACCCCTCATGTAATCTTCATAGCCACCCTCATAGTCAAGAAGTTATGAAAGGATTGTTGTTAATACTTTTCTACCCAGAAATAGGGGCTCAGGTTGAAGGGCTAAGTGGCATTATGAAGGATCAGGCAATTTAGATGACACTGGTAAATTGCAATGCCAGACTATCCTCGAACTGCCTTGAAACCTTTATATATTTTTATTTATTATTTTTCTTCATTTATTTATTTGTCCATTCAGAAATAAATAGCAAGGTCAAGGTGTAGCAGCCCAGATTGTAAGCCACTCAACAACTTCTGTGAAAATGTATCTTGGTTCCTTTGAAAATATATGAACATCTGACATCCAACTTGGAGTACCAGCAAAAACTCTGACACAACAGAAAGATTGTGCAGTTAATTATTCTCTCTTCTCTATGCTCCAGGAGTTTAAAAAAGAAATATACATTATTTTATTTTTATTAACCATTCTTCTTTGTCAGGTATGTTACATTTGCCCATGTTTTTCTTTATGTGTTTTTAATACTGTCACACTAGTTTATTTTTATTTGCCTGCCTTTTCCCATTCACTTATTTCCATATCCCTTTGACATTTTAATTTCAGCCCATTTTGAGGGACTATTAAAAGCAATATTTAGGGCTGGGGATGTGGCTCAAGCGGTAGCGCGCTCACCTGGCATGCATGCGGCCCGGGTTCGATCCTCAGCACCACATACAAACAAAGATGTTGTGTCCACCGAAAACTAAAAAATAAATAATAAAATTCTCTCTCTTTAAAAAAAAAAGCAATATTTATTTATATGATGTTGACACAAAAGTAAGTTGCAGTGAGATGAAAAGTATTCAGGAGAAAGAAGTAAAACTTAGATGTTTCTCATAAAGTTTGTGAAGCAGGAAATAGGAGTAACTCTGAGAAGGCTACAGAGTGGAGATATTTATATAAATATTTTTTTTAGTTGTAGATGGACACAATTTATTTATTTATTTATTTATTTTTATGTGGTGCTGAGAATTGAACCCATGACTCACACATGAAAGGCAGGATCTACCACTGAGCTACAGCCCAGCCTTGAAGATATTTTGATATGGGAAGACTTCAGAACCTTCTATAATGAGGACCATGATTCAAAAGGCAGGGCTGAATTAACACCTGAGGAATCTGAATTGAAAAGCTGTCTATCTGCTATTCTGCCTCTGGGACCAAGACTGAATGAGTATATTCCCAGCAGGTACCTGGTTAACCCCAAAGAGTACTTTGTTCCCATTATGTTAAGAGCATTAGGCCCTTGAGGATACAGGGACTAAGAGGAGGGCCCAGAAAGCAGCAAACCAGGACCAAATATCTCAAGGGCACAATTTATATTAAAACCCCAAACTCCAGGGGCAAGAAGAAAGAACAAGGGTCTGTTCTGGACAACAGGTTAAACATAAGTAACTGCAGCTCAGGAAAGTAAAAGCAGTTACAGAAGTCATTGGCAGGCTGGGAGCCTCTTCATAGCCCCTCCTTAAGCAGTAAGTAAACCAATTAATGGTTTGTGTGTTGAGAGGTGAGGGCATAGAGTCCACATCCTATAATTCTGTCCTGACCTCTCAATTTGATTACATAATCTTATTTTTGGCTTACAAGTTTCACTTTTCTATTCTTTTTTTTTTCTTCCTTCTTCTTCTGGATTGAACCCAGAGGTACTTAAGCACTGAGCCACATCTCCAGCCCTTTTTTATATTTTATTTAGAGACAGTTCTCATTGAGTTGCTTAGGGCCTTGCTAAATTGCTGAGGCTGGCTTTGAACTTGGGATCCTCCTGCCTCGGTTTCCCAAATAGCTGGGATTACAGGCATGCACTACTGCACCCAGCTTTTCTTAGCTCTTTATTTTTGTGGAACCAAGATCTGTAACCAGGAAAAAGGAGAGAAATTAGGCTAAGCTCTAACATGGTTAGTGAATAAGTGATAAACCAAGGGATCTAGAGGAATAAATTCTATACCCCAGTGTCCCAGAAGAAAGTTAACTCCAAACAAGACTATTCAATTATATCTGATAAAAGACATGCAACTTAAAAGCAATAAACATTAAATGGATGTAAACTCTAGCTGAATTCCCATTGAAGTCAACCAAAAAAGTCAACATAATCCATCATAATTATTTTACATTAATCATGAAACAAAAACTATTGAGACATGAAACAAAGATTAAGAGATACAAATATTTATAGAGGAAATATTGTTTGCAAGCAACTTTTTGTTCTGCCTTGAAAAATTATCAAGTTTTTTAAAGATAAAATATACATGGATCCAAACATATAGATAATTTGTAGCATGCACAATCAACCAGACAAAACTGAGGGAGATGTTACTAAACCATTTGATAACATTTAGTTGTCAGTGGAAATATATTTATAAAGAATCAAAATGTTTATAAAGAGTTACTTAATGAATAGGGAAAAGCACAGAATGAAAACCCCTATGTATATGAAATGTCAACTGTGTAAAATGCTGAAAAATAAATATTTTAAAATGTTAAACATATTGACTGTGGTTGCTAGAATTTTGATTTATATTTTTCTTTATTTCTATTTTCTAAAAGTGTTATTGTCTTATTTTTCTTTTTCAAATAGTCAGAGATGGTAAGAGATAGAGCCTTGAATTTATAGTAATGCCATGAAATGAAGCAAAGGCAGAGATTTGGAAGAGGTGATATTGATACCTAAACATCTGACAAGGAAAAGTGATATTCATAGATATTAAAGTATTCCCCAAGCATAATGCCCAAGTTCACTTTTTGATACAATTACTTAAAACTATTCTCCAGTGGTTCAAGAATTAGCACAATCAAAAATAAAGTGACCTCATAGTGGGGTAGGGAGGGAGAGCATGGGAGGAATAGATGAATTCTAGATAGGGTAGAGGGATGGGAGGGAAAGGGAGGGGCCAGGGGATTGCAAGGATGGTGGAATGTGATAGACATCATTATCCAATTTACATGTATAAAGACCCGAATTAATGCGAACATATTTTATATACAGAGGGATGAAAAATTGTTCTATATGTGTGATAAGAATTGTGATGCATTCTGCTGTCATGTAATTAAAAAATAAAATAAAGAGAATCAAGTGTTAAAGGGTCAAGAATGAGCCATGAAATAACTTAAACAAAAGAAGCCTAAATGTAATAAATGCCTGCTATATTTCCAAAGTGTTCCATGCAAAACTCTGTATGTGGGTGAAAGTTTGTTGGTAATGTTCCTCTTACATCCATTACTAATATAATTATTTTTAAATACATCTTTAAATATCCTGGTTTTTTTTTCTGGACATGGTGGTACACATCTGTGAGGCTAGCCTCAGCAACTTAGTGAGGGCCTAAGAAACTTAGTGAGACCCTGTCTTGAAATAAAAAATATAAAGGACCAGGTAGGTAGCTCAGTGTTATAAAACATGCCCAGATTCAACCCCTAGTATGTATAAATAAATAAATAAATAAATAAATAAATAAATAAATAAATAACAAGCTTTTGTCATTTTTTTCGATACTTTATTGTGAAAAATTTTATATGTATACAGTAAATTACAAAGAATTTTAAGTACGTACTCCCACCCACGACCTGGGTTGTACCATTAACTTTAAGTTTTATTTTGTTTTTACTTGACACATAATAATTTTACACATGGGGTTCAGTATGATGTTTCAATACATATATCCATTATGTAATGATCAAACCAGGGTAGTCAGCATATCTATCAACTCAAATATTTCTCATTTCTTTATAATGAGAACATTCAAAACCCACATTCCTGGCTATTTTGAAATATATAATACATTTTTTAATTGTTATCAACACTCCTACTGGCAATAGAATTTAATTCTTCTATCTAACTGCACCCATTGGATCAATTTCTGCCCATCCAAGCACCCCACCTTCTCCCTTCCCTAGCCTCTGGTAATCACTATTTTAACTCTCTAATTCTATGAGAACAACTTTTGGGTTTTCTTAGTGCATTAAAGCTATATTTAATAGTGGGGTTCATTTTGACATAATCACACATGCTCAGAATATAATTTGTTCCATTTCAGTTCCTAGTACCTCCTCTCTCTTCCTCTTCTCTCTCCACCACATTCCATCTCCTCTACTTCATTGGCCTTCCCCCATCCATTCATTGTTTTTATAAATTGGTTCTTTATAAGTGTACATTAAGGTGGAATTTGCAGTGCTACATTCACACATACATACAGTGTAATTTGGTCAACCTAACTGTTGACCTAATTCCTCTTTTTTCCCTTTTTAGACTCCATAAATGAGTGAGATCATGCAGTATTTGTCTTTCTGTGTCTGGCTTATTTCACTTAACATAATATCCTCCAGGTCCATTTAATATTACTTTCATAATTAGAGGGGGAAATAAGGATGTATCCTAACAGATACTGATGTGTTGGCTGCAATTTTATGGGAGGGATAATATTAAAACATGCATTTAATATTTTTGCTATAGTTTAGTCCCTTATTAGTGTTTTCAATGTATCCAACTCATTCAATCTCAGTTTCTTCATATGTAAATAACTGAATGGTAAAGATGCAATGAGATGATCAATATTAGACACCATTTGCCAACCACAAGACACTGTCTAAAAGAAAAGCACAGTCAGGGTTTATATTATGACATAATTTCTGACATAAGATCCCCCAAATTGAAACACTGCTACTTCCCTTTATCTAATGTACATCTCTCTCACTTTGAGTCCATGTTTGTCATATTAGAAATCCACCCCAGTATTTCTAGAGGAAAAGTTTGTAGATATTCACATGTATTGCACTAAAGTATTTTAGAATCTATTTTGGTCTTTCTGCCTTATCTGAACATTTTCCAAGTCTCTCAAGGGGGTTGAGAATGCATTATATTATAAGGGACCATGATATTGTAGGTGAGCTTTATTCCTCTACTCTCAGCATAGCTAACGAAAGCCTTATTTATTTTCTCCTGAATCCACAGGCAGATGCTGAGAACAAGACATTTCATGATATGGATATTGCCCTGTGTACAGCCAATAGCTCAAGGGTTCAAGTATCTGAATTCATCCTGATGGGACTTCCAGGCATTCATGAGTGGCAGCACTGGCTGTCCTTGCCCATGGCTCTGCTTTACCTCCTAGCTCTTGTTGCTAATCTTTTTGTCTTAATCACCATCCACCATGAGCCTACCTTGCACCAGCCAATGTATCAATTCCTAGGCATCCTGGCTGTGGTAGACATTGGCCTTGCTACCACCAGCATGCCCAAGATCCTGGCCATCCTATGGTTTGATTCCAAGGCCATCAGCCTTCCTGAATGTTTTGCTCAGATATATGCCATTCATTCTTTTATGTGCATGGAGTCAGGCATCTTCCTCTGCATGGCACTGGATAGATATATAGCCATTTGTTATCCCCTTCAATACCCCTCCATAATTACTGAAGCTTTTGTTATCAAAGCCATACTGTCCATGGTGCTTAGGAACGGCCTATTGACCATCCCAGTACCTGTACTGGCTGCCCAGAGACACTACTACTCCAAGAATGAAATTGATCACTGCATGTGTTCTAACTTGGGGGTCACTAGTCTGGCCTGTGATGATATCACCATTAACAGGTTTTACCAGTTGGCCTTGGCCTGGCTTGTTGTTGGGAGTGACATGATTCTGGTCTTTGCTTCCTATGCTTTGATTGTTCACTCAGTACTGAAGCTGAACTCAGCTGAAGCAACATCTAAGGCCCTGAGTACCTGTAGTTCCCACCTCATTCTAATTATCTTTTTCTATACAGCTATTATTTTAGTATCTGTCACCCACCTAGCAGAAAGAAGGGTTCCCCTAATCCCTGTTCTTCTCAATGTGCTGCATATTGTCATCCCTCCATCCCTTAACCCCATGGTATATGCCCTTAGGACTCAAGAGCTACGAGTGAGCTTCCAGAGGGTGCTTGGCTTGAGTGAATATGTGTCTAGGAAATAAGCCAACTTTATATGACAGAATATTATATGCAGTATTGCAGAAAAAGAAAAAGCTTTGAAGCCCAAGATTCCTTTGATAAAACTTCACTCCTCCAATTGTTAGGATCATCAATTCAAATGAATTAATTTATTCATATAGCATGTAGTATGTTCACGGCACTGCTCTAAGCATTTCACAAATATTAACTCAATCCATGAAATAAATCTATGAATCAAGTATAGTTATTTTTTATTCATTTTGAAGATGTGGAAGCTGAGTTGGGAAAACTAGCCTAAGATCAAAGAAGGCAGTTGTGGAGTGAGATTTGAATCCAACAGTTAGGCTCCAGAGTCCCTGCTCTTAACCCTTCTTCTCTATTCAACTTCACTACTGATTTTTAAAAATGAAAATAAAAAATAAGAGGAAATTATATATCAATTCCTTTTTAATAAATTTCATTTAAAATTTGGTAGCAATTTTCCTGCTTAAGGATAGAAAATAGATTTTAAATCTTCTAAAAATAGTCACTATAGGGCACCTTTTTAATTATATAAATGTAAGTCAGGAATTTGAAATAAAAAATGAATATCCATGAGTCCATACTGATACAAATTATTTAATAAATAAATAAGTGAGAATTTGTCTAAATTTCCCAGGCAGAAGAATTCCAAATGATGTATGTACATACAGGCCACCCTAGAGTAAGTGGAGCTCAAATCCTCTAAAGAACATGGTAACTTCTTTAGAGTACATAAAGGAGAAAAAGAGTAATTTTTACAAATGAAAAAAAAAACTGACAAACACTACTTCATCAAATTATCAAGTTTACTTAAAAGTAATGTCATGTTCATAATACAAATCCATGGAATGACAAATGATATGATATGATATAACATGTTATAATATATGAGAATAGCACTTTACCTATGTGATCTTCCTCCAAGATATACAACCCAATCCAATTATGAGAACATCATCAGACAAATTTCACTGAAAAGCAGCCCCCAAAATGTCCACCAATTAATTATCAAAGCTGTCACAGTGATAAAAAATAAGAATCTGAAAAACTGTCATGACCTAAAGGAGGTTATGGAGACACAGCATCTAAATCCAATGAGATAACCAAATGAGATCCTGAAACAAAAATAAAGGACACTAGGTAAAAATTGAGAAAATCTGAATAAAACATGGACCTTGGTAATAATGTGTCAACCTTGATTATTACAAGTGAAAAATGTACCCTACTAAAGTTAGTGTTAATAATGGGGGGCAGGGAAGGTTTTCAGTGCATTCCAGGTAGAATGGCAATCATTAATACAAATAATAATAAATTCTAGCAAGGAAAAGAAGAAAACTTGTACTGTTGATGACACTGTAAATTAGTACAACCTCTATGAAAATCAGTATGGAGGCTTCTCAAAAGACGAGGAATAGAAACAACTTACGACCTAGCTATACAACTTCTCAGTATTTATCCAAAAGAATTAAAGTCAGCATACTATAGTGATATGATACAATGTATACCCATGTTTATTGTGCAATTCACAATAGCCAAGTTAGGCAACCAACCTAACTGTCCATCAACAGTTGAATAAAGAAATGTGGCATATATACACAGTGTGGTTTTAGTGACTCATAAAGAAGAATGAAATTGTATAATTCACAATGATGGTACTAGAGAAAAAAATTGTACTAGAGAACATCATGTTAAGCAAAATAAGCCAGTCTCAGAGAATCAAGCATTATGTTTTCTCTCCTATGTGGAAGCTGGAGAGAAAAAAAAGGGAAATTCAGTGGTGCAATCTCATAAAAATAAACCAATAGGGCAGAAGAAGGGGATGATGGAAAGAAAAGAAGTAGTGAAAGGGGAGGTACCAGAGAATGAAATTTACCAAATTGTGTTACGTTCATGCACAAGTATAACACAATGAATCCCACCATTATGTATAATTATAATGCTCTAATAAAAATTTTAAAATAACTAGGACATGGTGGTGCACATCTGTAATCCCTGTGGTTCAGGAGGCTGAGGCAGGAGGATCACAAGTTCAAAGACAGCCTTAGCAATGGCGAGGCGCTAAGCAACTCAGTGAGAGACTGTCTCTAAAATAGGGCTGGGTATATGGTTCAGTGGTTGAGTGCCCCTGAGTTCAATTCCTAGTACACCCCCAAAATTTTAA
The DNA here is from genome assembly GCF_964194105.1 of Spermophilus citellus. Lineage (NCBI taxonomy): Eukaryota > Metazoa > Chordata > Mammalia > Rodentia > Sciuridae > Spermophilus > Spermophilus citellus. The sequence continues at coordinate 199,236,503 of NC_138183.1, forward strand.
AATAATAAGGGGAACTGGGAGTGGGATATATGGAAACTCTGTGTACTCTTTTCATATTTTTTTCTATAAATCTAAAATTATTCTAAAATAAAAAGTTCACTTTTTCACTTGCTATTTTCTATAACTATCTGTCTGTTTATGATAGCAATCCTAAAGAGTGTCAAATGGTATTTCATTGTGGTTTTGATTTTCATTTCCCTGATGACTTAGTGATGGTGAGCATTTTTTCATGTGCTTATTGACCATTTGTATCTTTGTTGGAGAAATGTCCATCCAGATTCTTTGCTCATTTTTAAATCGAATTTCAGATGGATCATTTGTCTTTTCATTATAGAGTTGCAAAAATTTTTTGAATATTCTAAATACAAATTCTTTATCAGGTATGTGATTTGTATTTTATCCCATTTCATGGTTATCTTTTTATTCTATTGATGGTATTTTTTTTAAATGTGAAGGTTTTAAATGTTGATGAAGTTCAATTTATCTATTTTTTTTCTTTCATTGCATGTGATTTCAGGGCAATATTAAGAAGACTTTGCCTGACCCAGATATGAAAAAGATTTATTCATTTTTCTTCTACATGTAATTTCAATTCTTAGATTTAGTTCTATGATCTATTTTGAGTAAATTTTGTGTATATTGTGAGGAAGAAGTCCAACTTCATTATTTTTATGTGGATATCTAATTATCCCAATATCATTTTTGAAAAGACTATTCTTTGCCCCACATAATGAATTTGGTTCCCTTGTTGAAAACCAATTAATCTTAAATGTGAGAATTTATTCCTGTGCTCTCAACTCCATTTCATTGATCTACATATATATCATTATATCAGTGACATGAAGTTTTGATTTCTGTCGCTGTGCGGTTAAGTTTTAAAATAAAGAAATATAAGTACTTCATTTTTTTTCCTTTTTAAAAAATTGTTTTGCCCATTCTAGGTACCATGAGTTTTAAGATAAGTTTGTTGACTTATTCGAAAATGTCACTGGATTTTAGTAGAGATTGCATTGGATCTATAAATCAAGTTAGGGAGTTAACAATATTAACAATATTGAGAATGAATTAACAATATTAATATTATATTAACAATATTAAGTCTTCCAATACATGAACATAGATATATTTACCTTTACTTAGGTTATCTTTTGTAATTTTTTTAGTAAATTTTTTGTTGTTTTCATAGTATAAGTTTTGTACTTTATTAAATTTGAGTAAAAATATTTTTTTTCATTTTTGTGCCATTGTAAATGTAAATGCCCTTTTAATTTCACTTTTGGATAATGTTACAGTTTAAATATGAGGTGTCCCCCAAAATTGCATATGTGAGACAATGCAAGAAAGTTCAGAGGTGAAATGATTGGGTTATGAAAGCCTTAATCTAATTAGTGCATTTATACACTATAGAGATTTACTGGACAGTAACTATAGAGAGGTAGGGTGTGGCTAAAGGGGGTAGTCACTGGGGATGTGCCCTTGGGGTTTATATTTTGTCACTGGTGAGTGGAACTCCCTCTTTCTGCTTCCTGATTGCTATGCCTAGAGCTGCTTTCCTCCTCTATACTCTTCTGCCATGATGCTCTGCCTCACCTTGAGTACAGAGCAATGGAGTTGGCCATTTATGGGCAGAGACCTCTGAAACCATGAGCATCAAATAAATTTTCCTCCTCTAAAATTGTTCATATCGGGTCTTTTGGTTACAGCAATGAAAAAGCTAACACAGATAGTCTATTGCTAGCTTATGGGATAGAATTAATTTTCATATACTGATCTTATATTCTAAAAACTTGCTGAGTTTTTTAAAAACATAGTTATAATAGCTTTTTAGTAGATTCCTTAGAATTTTATATATAAAGATCATATCATCAGCAAATACGGATAAATAGTTTTACTCTTTCCTTTCCAATCCAAATGCCTTTTATTCCAGGTTTTTGGTCTTTATCCTAAACAGAAGTGATGAAAGCAGTCATCCTTGCCTTTTTCCTGATCTTAGAGGGAAATCCTTCAGTCTTTCACCATTTACACTTTTTGTCCCATTATCCCAGAAGTGGAACACATATAACAACTTCAATATGGTATGTAATATAAATATGACTACATTATAACATTTATAATATAATATTAGTTATTAAAGTATATATAAACTCTGTTAATTCCAATCTATTTTAATGCACCATATCAATTTCATTGAATTAAAAACTTGGGAAACATGTCTATCAAATTGAGAAAGTTACCTTATATTTTATTTATTTTTGTTATGAAAGGTATTGGAATTTTCAAATGCTTTTCTACATCTTAAAATGATCATGTGGTTTTTATTTCTTATTGTATTGGCATATTGTATTACATGAATGTACTTTCAGATGTAAACCTGTATTTCATTTTTGATGTAAATCACACTGAATCATGGTATATACTCCATTTAATATATTCTGAGTTCTGTGTTATTTTTATATTAAGAATTTTGTACCTGGGGCTGGGATTGTGGCTTAGCGGTAGAGCGCTCGCCTTGCACATGAGAGGCCCTGGGTTCGATCCTCAGTACCACATAAATAAATAAAAAAGAGATATTGTGTTCAATTACAATTAAAAAATAAATTTAAAAAAAGAATTTTGTACATAAATTCATGAGAGATATTTTTTGATCTATAGTTTTCTTGTGATACCTTTGTCTGGTTTTAGTATGAGGATAATGCTGACCTCATAAAATTATTTATAAAACAATACCTATCTTCTAGTTTTTGGATAAATTTGTAAAGAATTAGAATCAATTATTATTTAAATGTTTGGTAAAATTACCCAGAGAAGTCATCTTATCCTGGACTCTTCTTTGTGGGTTGTTTCAAAAATTATTATTAATACAATTTTTTACTTATTATAGATCGTTTGATATTTTCTTTCATTTGGAAACTTAACAAATATGTAAAAATTAAGCAATACACCCTTGAATAACCAATGAGTCAAAAAAGAATCATGGAAAAATTAGAAAATATTTTGAAATGAATGAAAACCAAGGTATGCTATACTAAAATTATGGGATGTAGCTAAAGCAGTGATTAAGGAAAGTTTATTGCTACAAATATGTATATTAAAAAAAAGAAAGGTCTTATGTCAATAAAGTAACTTACCTCTCAAGACAGTGTTCAGACACCATACTTTATGATTGATTCTTTCAAATTCATTGAGTTTATTTTATGGCCTGGATATGGTCTACCATGAAGAATTTTCCATGTGGCCTTGAGAAGATTCTGTTGCTATTAGATGGACTGCTCTATAGATGTCTGCTAGGTCTGATTAGTTTATAGCACTTATACTTATTAGGCTTCACCAGAGAAACAAAACAATAAAGAGAGAGGGAAAAAATGAGATTTAGTATAATAAATTGACTCACCCTCTTGTGGAGGCTTAGAAGTCCCTGAGATTACTGGGTGGCAAAGTGAGAACCCAGAAGAGCCAATGGTAGAGTTCCAGTATGAAAGAAACAGAGGCCTGAGAACCAAAACAGCCTATGTTGTAAGTTCCATACAAATTCTGGAGGGCTGAGAACCAGGAGGGTTATGGTGAAAGTTACAGTCTAAATGGAGGAGAAAACCAATGCCCCAGCTCAAGGAAGTCAAACTGGAGAACTTACCTCTGACTCTCAAGAATAATTGGTCTTTTTGTTTTATTGAAGCCTTCAAATAATTAGGTGGAAGAAAAACTGCTTCAATCAGTCTATAGATTCAAATGTTACACTAATCCAGAAACATCCTTATAGATACAATCAAGATAATTACCATATGATCCAGCAGTCCCACTAGTGGGAATATATACAAAGGAAATACATCAGTAAGCTGAAGAGACATCTGCATTGGCATGTTTATTGCAGTACTATCCATGATAACTAAGTATGGAATCAACCCAGGTGTCTATCAGTGGATGAGTACATATAGAACATGTTGTACATAAGCCAGGTGCAGTTATGCACACCTGTAATACCAGGGACCGGGAGACTGACAGGAGGATCACAAGTTCAAGGCCAGCCTCAGCAATCTAGCAGGACCCTCAGCAATTTAGCAACAACCTGTCTGAAAATACAAGGTTTTGTAAAAAGAACTGGGGATGTAGCTCAATAGTAAATAAAGTACCTCTATATTCAATCTTCAATGCCCTCCAAATGTGGAATATAAACAAAATTAAATATTACTTGGGCATTCAAAAGAATAAAATTCTGTCACTTGCAGCAACATTGATGGAACTAGAGAGCATTATGTTAAACAAAATGTCAGACAAATATCACACATTCTCATTCACTTGTAGAAACTAAAAAGTCAATCTCAAAGAATTAGAGAAGAAAATAGCAGTTACCAGAACTTGGAAAGGGCATGGGGAGTAAGAAGGGGTGAATAAAGAGTAGTTAATGGGTATAAGGGTGCAGCTAGATATAAGAAATAACTTCTAATGAGTCATATACCACAGTAGGATAACTATGGTTGACCACAATTAATTGACTATTTTAAACTAGCTAGTAGAAATGATTTTAAATTTCCCCAACACAAATGATATATGTCTGAAATGATACAAATTCCAACTACCCTGATCTGATGATTATACACCATATATTTATTTATATATATATATATATATATATTGCAATGTCATGCTTTACCTTATGAATATGTATAATTACTGAGTTAATTAAAATTAAAATGCATTTTTAAAATGCTTTCCTTGACTTCTGAATGTTCCAGTTTTTGAACACAATGTTGTTGTTTTCTGTATCTGTTCTTAAAGTGATCAAATACATATATACTGTTTAGATTACTTTATAATTTTTTTACTCCTTTCAGGAAAGTTGGGCTGAATTTTGAATTTTACTCATCAGGTAACATCTAATCTCTTGCAGTCTTAATATGATTCTGATTTTGTAGATTATTAACCTTCACTCATTGTCACAGTTGAGAAAAATTCTCCTATTATTCTGTATGCTAAAGTAATACTGAAATCCTCAGCTGGATTTGGAGCAATTCATTGTACCTCTTAGTACTAACTTAAAGCTAAATATTTGTAAGTGCTCTACTCAGTTGCCTTGCTTTAAAACAAAACAAATATCATTCTAATCTTAAAGTGTAAGAGGATTAAGATTGAAAAAATATTTTCCCTAAATGTAATCTCCGCAATCCCTATGATTGCCTAGGCAAAGCTACACACTATAATTCAAGTTTGTTTGCATTTCTATAATAATGTGGCTCAAGTCTTCTGAAAGTCATTTGCTATGCTGAAATTATTGGCCCCGTGAATTTGTGGGACTATTGAGCTGTACTCTCCACATTTTCTCTGAAACTACGGATCCCTAATTCTTAAATAAGGCCCATTCTCTTATTAAAGTTCTCAATCAAGATATTTTCTGAGATATGAATGACCTAAACTTTGCTAAAGTCTGATAAAGCTTGGATGAAAGGCCTTGACTTGGCTTTGGCCCGCCCACAAATTGCTAAAATCAATGTTGTCTCTAAAATAACAGCTATGAATTTTCTGTAGTGACTCATCAAGGTCCAAACCCTGTGATTCCCTAAGGCCTCAAGCCACTCATTTAGCCAATAAAAAGCCAACTATACAACTATAAATATAGCCTCAAGGTCCCAAATAAGTCTCTGAAAACCATTGTGATAATAGAAGCAAATGTGACTCCATTTTGTTTTATAACTTTATCCTATAAAACAACCATGCCAAATAGAAGGGTCATGACTGGGGCAAGATGTTCTTTTCCTTTTGCTATAGAAACCTTTAAGAACTCGGAACTACCTAATGGGGCATTCTGTAACTAGGGTAATGGGGCTCTGTTTCTGTAAATGGGGTGACTGAGCTAACTGTGATTGGTTAGGCTTCTTGCCCCTTGACTGCACTCTCCCGCTTCTGTAACCTGGCTTGCTTGCATTGGCTAGACCCCCGAACATCCCTTTTGCGGTTTTCAGGCTTATAAGGAGTGCCTTTGCAATTGTTCGTGGCTGCTAAGGGGAACAGCTTTATGTTCTGGTCAGTCACCACCAATGTGCTTCAATAAAGGCTTGATTCGATTATACATGAGTGGTCTGGAAGTCAGTTTATGAAACCCCAGGACGAAGCTTTAACTATAACATCTGGGGGCTCATCCAGGATCCATTTCTTCTCTTCCCTCATGCCAAATTTGCCTTCAAAGATGGGCCTTTGGACCTTGACCCCTGTAGAGGGAAGCTCCAGTCGCTTACACGTTTCCGGGGACAGGAGGAGACATTGTCACTGTCTCCCTGGAGGTCTCCTTGTGTGACCTCATCTGTATCTGGGGCCCACTGGAAGCCTCCCTGCGAGGCCTCATCTGTCTGGGGGCAGGACAAGATGTGGTCTCTGCCCCATTAGAGGTCTCCCTGTGTGACCTCAGCGATTGTTGCTTGTCCTGTGTCTGTTCTGCTGTTTGTTGTTTCTCCAGCATCTTCTTGCTGTTTGTCATTTGTCCAGTGTCTATTTGCAGGCCACTTTTGTGTTTATCTGTCCATGTGTTGTGCGTGGGCCCTTTTCTTGTTCTCATAACCACTCTGCTTTCATTAGGACTCCTTCGCTCCACCAACATATAGGACAAGGAAGCGCTACAGAGATCTCTACCTGTACCCCTTTAACTTGTTTTCTTAACAATTTTCAGGACTTTGTCTGTTGGTTTGTTTTTGTTTGTTCCCTTTGTGTTCTGTGTTAATTCTACCTCAGTTTGTTTCTAATGGTAAAAAAGATGATTAAAATGGTTTTAACTGTGCTCACTACAGCTTGCATTAAAATCTAAAGTGCTGCCAATAGGACTAAAAGAATTGTCAAAAGTAAAAGCTAAAGGTAAAAAGAAAAAGGCATTCATTTAGATTGTCTTCATTTAGGAACTGGGCCAAGTGGCCAACTGGGTAAATCATGTCAGTTCCTTTAGAGAACAGATTAAAACTAAAGTGTTTTATAAAATTATTATTCCTAAATTATATAACAAAAAAACATAATTTTGTCTAGAAAATTTGGCTTTTGTCTCTCAGCATTTGCATGCATGAATAACTTCCAATTATTAAAAAATTGTCTAAAGATTTTTCAATGTCAGGCTAAAAGTTGGTGGCTGCTATCCAAGAAACCAGAAAAAAACAGTTTAAAATTTGGGACCCCAACCTAGGGGATTCTCCCAAGGAGACCAATAAAGCTTTGTCTTTGGGAAGTTCCTCTAGGGAGAAATAAGCCCCCTTTGTTTGTCTATGTTCCCTCACTCTTTTCAGCTTTCATGAACAGGACCACCTCAGAAAAAAAGGTTAGAAAACTTTTAAAATTCTATATTTGTTAAATTTATAATTTTGATCCAATATGCTTAGGTTAATATGTTTTTCTGATTACACCTGCTTTATTCTAAGGCCAATTTACAAAGGCTAACTATCTAATAGGTTTTTAACAAATAAGCTACAAGGCTTTTGTTTTGTCTGTTTCCTTTGTGTGGGTGCACTGGTGTACTATCTGTCTACACGTATTGCCATGTCTACATATATTTGGTACAAAAAGATTAACTATGAGCTCATAAATTATAATTTTAAAAAAAACGGATCCAAATACTTTTGGTTAATATGATTTAGAAGGTTCAATTCAAATTGGGAAAATAGATAAAAGTACAAATGTCTTTAAAGTTACTAATGCACAGTTTTGTTTCTAGATAGTAAACAGCTGTTAAAATGTTAATGTCTATAAAGTGTCTGACATCCATTGTCTCTAGGATTTTTCTTCAACAGGAAAAAAAGGTTACTAATACTATTCAATGCATTGTCTGATACCTTGTTTTTTAAAAAAGATACGTGAATTATATCTAAACCTATATAAAATTAATCATGGATGTGTTTGTTAGAGACATCTAATTGGTACAAAGTTAAAATGCTGACTGTTAAATATAATATCAAATACTCTTAACTCCTTAAATTCCATAAGGTAAAATATTTAAACAATGTTGGTGTTTTCATAAACTGGTAAACTAAAAAGGATAAAATTATTTTGTGTTATTATAAAAACAAGGTTACTATAAATTACAAAGTCCCAACAGGTATAATTCTACATACAAGGAGTCAAGAGGTTTCAACTGTATTTCAATTAAAGTACTGTAAATAACAAATATTTCTTATTAAAATGGATTAATTCATTTAAATTCAAAATTTATAAGGGTTATTTCAAGGTACAAACAGAAAAAAAGGGATCAATGGATTAAATTTTATTAAAAAGTTCTAAATATAAAAATATATTCAATAAAAAACGTTTCCAGGTAAAAAGTCTTTATGTGGTAAAGTATAATTATAATACAACTAAGTAAACAAAAGGGTCTAATTAAGTAATATAAAGGTCTATAAATAAAAGACAAATATTAAAAGGTCTATATATAACTAAGTTGGTTATATATGTAACACAAATAGTTAACACTATACAAGGTTGTTCTCTAAGAACAAATAATAATGTACTGACATATTTATATGTTAAAAAGACAAAACTTCTAAAAATATTAATTACATTGTATCTATTAAGTTTTATCCCCTAAAACAAATAATCTTGGAAAAATTAAGGTTTGTACATCCATGGCTAAACAACTACTGTTATTTTAAAGTATTGTCCTACATTACAGAGTCTAGATTTTCCTTTAAAACCTAACCTTGGTTAATATAAAAACATCAATAAAAGTGTGGTACATTACTCTTCTTTACAAATTAAATGTGTTTATATCTTTCAGGTATACAAGTCTTTAAGGTAAAAGGTTTAAAGGAACATTTTATCAAGCTGGTATTCTCCAAATTAAAATTGTCTGTAATGGTAATTTAAACTTATAAATATAATAGATTTTATTGGGGATTTATTTATATTATTTGATGTTTTGAAACCAAATCTTATGTTTCCTTTTACACTAAAATATAAAAAATTAAAGATATTTTTAAAAGTAATGAAAGCCTAATCTATTTAAAGATTAATATTATAAAACATTTTGCCACTTTTCCACATGGAAAAAAAAATGTTAAGGGCTCTCAGCCTTTCCTTAATTAATGTTTCAGATGTATGTCATATTGTGATACTAACATTCATAGAGTCAGAAAACAATATATGTAAAGTTTATAAAATGATATCTAAAAAGAGAGACAAAGATCAGCTTTAGAACTGAAACACTTTACCTAAGATTTGTAAAGAGCCCTGCTTTACTGAGATAAGGCTCTGCCTCCCACCTTACAGCATGTCATAGTAGGCCAGATTTCAGTTGATTTAAAGTTATATTAAAAGATTAATTTTATTGGAAAGATTACTGTGATCTCAAATAGAAAATATAATGTATAATTCAGCCAAGGTTCAAAATTATATATAAGCTAAATATGTTTTTACTATTGTTAATTTCACTTTGTGTTTTCATTATAACTAAAAAAAAAAAAAAAAAGTGACCATGACACTCAGAGCAACCAAGAGACCTTTATTGTGGCAGTGTCTGATTAACACACAAAAAAAAAAGAGAGAGAGAGAAAGGAAAGTGCAAAAGAGAGAGAAAGGAAAATGCAAGAGAGAGGGGGGGAAGAGAGAGGGAAAGAGAGAAGAGTAAAAGGGAGAATGAAAGAGAACAAAAGTGAGAGAAAAAAGGGAGAGCAAGAGAGGAGGAGGACCTGATAAGAGAGAGCTTTTATAGCCAAAATCTAATGGGGTCTCTGGGTCTGCAAGCTGCCTTGTTGGCATGCAGTGATAGGATCATACAGTAGATGCTAAGGTGTCATCTTCTGCCTTCAGGCAGATCTTCAGCATTACATAAATTAATAAATAAGGATATTGTGTTTTGTAAAAATTAATTGTAAAGTTAAAAACATTAAAGTTAAAGTCCAGAATTCTTACTTTAAAACTGGTAAAACTGACTTGCTGGATGTTTAAAGCCAAACTTAAATATTAAGGTGCTAAAGAAACCAATATTTGGCTCTTTTTTTAAGAGAAAGAGAGAGAGAAAGAGAGAGAGAGAGAGAGAGAGAGAGAGAGAGAGAGAATTTTAATATTTATTTTTTAGTTTTCGGCAGACACAACATCTTTGTTTTCTGTGGTGCTGAGGATCGAACCTGGGCCGCACACATGCCAGGCAAGCGCATTACCTCTTGAGGCACATCCCCAGCCCCAATATTTGGCTCTTGATCTCTGAGTCAGCCTGAACCCAGGACAGGGGGAAAAGCTTTGCAACTCCGGGCCACATAACCTCCCAATAAGGGAGATAGGAGACCCCTGGAGAACAGAAAGCCAATGAGTGTACATGCTGCAAAAGAGGAGGGTCATTGAAAAAGGGAGACATGCCAGATGCTTCCAAGGGAAGCCATATGGTCAGCAAGACCTTGACCCATCCTAATGCAGATGACACTAACAGAGCACTAAAATGCTGATCACAAGTTCCCCAAGAATGTCCTCCAAGGAAACTCAGCTGACTCTTACCAATAGATAGAAACAAGGTCAGTTTGACCAGCTTGGTCTTAAACACCTAGCGAAACCTGTTAAAAACCAAAGCACAGCCGTTCCTGGGCATTTAAAAAGAAACAACAGTTATTTTAATGTAACTTAAAATGTACACTTGTGTTAACACCCCTCAAAATAAGTAAGACTGGAGACAACAGAAGAGAGATTCTTAGGCAAAAATGCCTGATAACTACCAATAAACATTGCCAGAAGTTTTTAGTCAGTTTAAGGCCCTACAGATCTTCCTAATTTCCTACACAGGTAGACTTAATCAATGTTTGCTAGTATAATTATCTATCCCTAGTTGTAAAAAAAGATAAAGGGATCTCTACTAAACACAGAGGTCATGCCAATAAAGATAATTTACAAAAATCAGATGACATTACCTAACTTAACTAAATGTTGTATCCACATTCCTGATAATTCTGACAATGTTAAAGATTTATGTTCCCTAAAAAGGGCCTTATTAGGCTTTGTTAGGCCTTGTTATGGGGACAACTTCTCAGTTGTTCCACCTCCTGGTAAACGATTATTAATTTCTGTCATTTTCATGATATTCACGGACAGGTTTTCAGATGCTTCAACTGCTATTATTAATCTTCTTTCAATACTCATGTGGTTTTTGTTTGTTTGTTTGTTTCTCTCATAGAAGTGCCCACCCCCAAGTAAATTTACAACCTGTTCTTCCTTAACCAGATTTTTTACATGGACTCCTTGACCCTCTCAATTTCTAAAAAGGGACTCCAAACTGCTTGCCCACTGCACATCACCCCCTTTCAGCTCAAAGTAGCAAGAACGGTCATTGCCCTTTACTCTTACATCAGTAGTAAGTTCCTAACATTAAAGAAAAAAATTACGGTCAATATAGATGTTTGCCAATATTAGTCTAGCTCAGGAAGATGTACCTGGGAAACCACTCCCAAGATCACCCTGGGTGATCTCCCAGAAAGAGATACTTGCTTCTACAACCCAACTTATAAGTGGAACAACTCCCTGTTTGCCAAAAATTGTGCTTCCCGGGTCCCACTTCGAACTCCTTGCCTAAATCTCCAAACTGTCAATAACTTTGAACTATGTAACCCACTATTATTTTGATGGAGTAAAAGGAAAAGAACACCTGGACTTATTACAAGGCCAGGGCCCATTGATTTATCAACATAGACTGACTGCCCCCATTTTAGTTCCCCTCCTGGCTGGCTTGGGAATAGCTGGATCTACTGCTTTGGGAACTACAACTCTTATCACAGGCTCTAAAAATTTTAAGTCCCTCAGCCATCAAATTGATATAAATTTAAACTTCAGGCAATTGGTTCCAAAACTTATTCTCATGGTCCCCTTGGTTGACTACCATCATTTCAGTTGTAGTTGGGCCCCTAGTACTTCTCCTGATTGGGATTACTGTAGGACTCTGCCTCTTAAAAACCCTCCTAAACCATATACACAAGAATATAGGTGAGGTAAGACTTATGGTCTTATGAGCCCAATGTGGTCCCTAGACACAGAAGGATGAAAAAGAAACTGAAGCCTAATGATGTGCAAGATTGACATCAAACCTACTAAACCCAGTGGGGAATGTGATAGTAGAAGCAAATGTGACTTCATTTTGTTTTATGACTTCATCCTGTAAAACAACCATGACAAGTAGAAGGGTCATGACTGGGGCAAGATGTTCTCTTCCTTTTGCTATAGAAACCTTTAAGAACACGGAACTACCTGATGGGGCATTGTTTCTGTAACTAGGGTAATGGGGCTGTGTTTCTGTTAACTGGGGTGACTGGGCTAACTATGATTGGTTGGGCTTCCCACCCCTTGACTGCACTCTCCTGCTTCTGTAACCTGGCTTGCTTGCATTGGCTAGACCCCCGAACATCCCTTTTGCGGTTTTCAGGCTTATAAGGAGTGCCCTTGCAATTGTTCATGGCTGATCAGGGGAACAGCTTTATGTTCTGGTCAGTCACCACCAGTGTGCTTCAATAAAGTCTTGATTCGATTATACATGAGTGGTCTGGAAGTCAGTTTATGAAACCCCGGGGACAAAGCTTTAACTATAACATCATCAAGGCCAAAAGCTTGCCTTGGACATAAATAGGAGGAAAAAAAAGTCAAAATAAGTATTTTTGAGTACCCAATTATGAGGGTGTTTTATCCTCTTTCTCAATGAACTTTTAACAATGAATCAAAAGTTAATGATTTCTTGAACAAATTGACCCTCCAAAACTGCGAACTCCTGTATCATCTTTAAAGAAAAGGGGGACAGTAAAACACCATTTCCCTGCCCCCTTTCTTTTCCTAAAAATCTAGCCACATTGGGGAAACAATGAGAGCAAGCTCTCTCTTGTGAACACTAAGAACTAGAACAAGTTAGAGTACACCAGGACAGTTGCTCCTTGGGATGCTGATCATAAAACAAACTAAGCAAACTAAAGCTGATGATGTCACTGCTTCTGCAGCCTAACATATAAAGCCCCTCTCTGCAGGGGGACTTGTACAGAGCTGAGGGCATTGTAGAAAGAATACATGTCACTTATCCAGCTGGCCACCACTGGACAAAGACCTATGAGGGATGGCAACTCTGCTTGGCAAAAAGCACTGTGAGGGCAGAGGTACTGTCAGCCTATCACCCCAAAACTCTTCTTGGAGAAGTCACTGATCTCCTGTAGCTTTCCCTTCAATAAGCCATATATCTCTGATACTGTTTCTGGGCACTTTATTTAGTCTCTCTAAAACCTACATACCCCTCTGCCTTGGCACAACTGAGCTGTATACTCCCCCAGACATAAAACTTCTACAACAAGTAGCTACATAGCTAAGAGCCAGAAAGATACATGCTCCAGAAAAAAGAGAAAAGGAACTAAGTTCTACCTGCCCTTTTTCCCCCACTTACATTCACCAATTAAATCAAGACACTCCTTCCACTCTGGAGAATGTATTTTGATACATTTTGATAATGGAGTATTTTGATAATGGAATAACCTGTACCTGGAGGTGGTGGGGAAGAAAGTGTGTCTCACTAATATTATAAATAAATTATTTATTAGGGTTTTTGTTTAATTGTATGTAAGAGAAACTAGAATATAGAAGTATAATCAAATTAGTTTATATATCTCATACCCAAAGAGAGAGGTAGAAACAGAGACTGGATCAGGCAGATTAGAGTTGTTAAGTCACCTCTATTGAGCAACTGGGAACTAGGTTCTGTCTCTCTGTTGTTATCCTAAGCTATTTCAACTTCCATGTTTAATTCCATATTACAAACAAAAAGGAAGTAGTGAAAACAAAATATTATGCAAATTTTTACATCTATAATCAGAAATGAGTCTGATGTTCTTATACTTGCAAGGAAAAGTCAAAGTTTGTGTATATTAGCTTCCTAGCCTCTGACAGAGGAAAACTATGGAAAGGTGGGCTTGAATGGGTACTAAATGAATTAACGCTCAGTAAAAACAGACAATAAGTATCATTTTCTTCTTATATATTTTTAAAAATAAATAAATTATTAGGCCATGAGGAAGTCTCAATAAATTCCAAAAAATAAATTCCAAAACTTCTGAAGCAACATGACAGAATGAGCACTCCTGCAGCCTCTCCTTCCACTGTAAATCCTAGCAACCACTGACAACCTATTCAATAATAAATCAGCACATAACACTCTATAAAACAAATACAGAGCCATTAATGCACAGAAAATATGAGGAATCTCCAAAAGATGAAAGACATTTTCAGTGGGATTATGGAAAAGTACTGAAGACAAAAAAGTGCTAGGTAAAAGACAACTACTACAAATAATAATAATAATATTGATAAAAGTCAGATTTGTCTAATAATAGGAGAAGTGGAAGGCATTCAGAAAACCAAACTGGTGACTAATTAGGTAGCACAGTGTGAACAGCCAGGCAGGCCTATCCTTCTGCAACAATCAATGGATCAAGAAGTGGGTCAAGCCTGGTGTGGTGGCATAATCCTGTAACCCCACCTACTCAAGAGACTGCTGAGGCAGGAGGATTGCAAGTTTGAGGTCAGCCTTGGCAACCTAGCAAGACACTGACTCAAAATAAAAAACAAAAAGGCTCTCTGGGGATATAGGTCAGTGGGAAAGTACCTCTGGGTTCAATACAGGGGGAAAAAATGAGGAGGAGGAGGAATAAGAAGAATAAAGAAAGAAGAAGAAAAAGAAGAGGAGGAGGAGGAGGAGACAAAGAAGAAAAAGAAAGGAATCAAGTACAGGGGTGAGTGCTCCCAAAATATTGGAGATTGGGTCAGAAGAGGGCAGTGATCTAAATGACTACAAACATCTTTCCCCATGAGGCATGGGAACAAGTGCAAAGAAAAATCAAGATATTAGCACACACCCATATCTCCCCTATGGGTTTCATTAAATATAGCAATTTGCCAAAACTGACTACTAGAAAGAAAAATAATTACACAATCAATGACTAAGATGGCCTGAACTTTCCCCTCAACTTGGCTAAACTTTAGACATTTGCAGACTTTGGGCCTCTGATCTCCCTTACTTACAGCATTTACTTCAGAAAATTTATCCTTATAAATTTCTTTTCTACTCCTTTGAACTGTATAAAAATCTTCTCAAACTTCTTATTAATTTTACAACCCTGATAATATTTTTTCAAGGAGCTGGAAAATAGCTCTTGAAATATAGACATTGAAGGAGATAACACCCCCTTATCAGCGTCTGTGGAAGAGTAGGAAAATAACTTCAGTGGGAGCCAATTAGCAAACACAGATGACCTAATCTCAGAGAAAAGCATCTGCAACCTCAAATAATTCAATGTGTTTGACACATTCCATCAATCAGTTTCTTCATTGACATCCAGTGCTTTCACCTTGGCTCACCCCAGTGCTTACACCCACTTTATCCACTACTCCCACACACACCCACCCTTGCCTTTGTTTTAGCAGAGCAGTTTCATACTTGGTCTGTACCCTCCCCACTTTTGATGGCAATAGCATCTGAATAAAATCAACTTCCATTATCCTGTCCAGTGAAATTTTTTCTTAACAACACAATCAGATATTTAAGCAAAATTAATATGAGTGATATTAAAGTTAACAACAGAACTCATACCTAAACAAATAGAATAAATTCAACTTTAACAAAAAAAAATCTGAAGCCACCTTTTATTTCAGGATTCCATTCACTTATCCCCTCAGATCTATGGGCGGTGAGAATGGCTGTTACTAGCCCTAGGTAACTGTACTATCAATTAGCATCTCTTCCTAGCTACATTCTTATAAATGATCCATCTCAAATTATTCTAATTTGAATGGACCATCTGTTCCCTAATGAGCCTATGCTGGTTGGATTTTAGAATATGAAGGTTATTAGAAAGAAGTTTTGATATAGTGATAAGACAGTAGATGAATAGCCATAGACTAAAAAGATGAGGAAATGAAAACAATATTCAAAGATGTCTCTTATGAGAGATTGGTTCAGTGAAGGGCAGAAACTAGAAGTAATACTGAGACATGGAAGGCCTAAGGAGAAATATTTTGAAGTTGGAAACCCTTGGAATCTTCATATACTGAAGGGCAGCATATAAGAGAAAGAAACTGCTGATATAGGAAATAGGGGATACAGTTTCTTCTATATCACATTTATGTATATGTACATGTATTTATATGTAATGTCATCCACTAGAAATACTGGTTGAATGCTATATCAAAAGACAAAATTATAATAAATTTAGTTTAAACATCTAATTAATGTTAATTTGTGATTATAGAATGGGGAAACATCCCTTACATAAAATAGCATTAATGTTCTCATAAGCTGAGCAGAGAAAGTTAGCTTTATAGGCAGAAGAGGTCTAAAGAAAGCATAAATAGAACAAAAAGCAGATTGGTTGTTTCCAAGTTACTTTCCTAAATGGTAAGACAGAAAGAACTTTCTTATTATACTGACTCGAGTTGCCTGGAATCTTCTGATTTTTGAAAAACTAGCCTGTTAGAAAGCTCAGTTTGATTACATGGCAATTAGTACAAGAGGCTCCATTACGGCTTGGTCTGGTCAGCCAGGGTCTAGTGCGGAGGCTAGTTCAAATCAAAGGCATCATGTAGACCTTGCGTAACAGCAGAAAATTGCTTCAAACTAAAATGATACAAAGAAATACACAAATAGCACAAATATACACATACATCAACATTTATCTTAGTTCCTTTCATGACTTTCTGATTTCAGACAAAAATTACTTGAAGGAGCAAAAATATAACTGTCCTCAATCCTCATAAATTCAGTTGGGACAGACTTCCATAATAAAAGTCAGATAAACAAGAGAAACATAAACAAGTTTATTAATGCATGCTATGTCTACCATGCAAGAGAAAAGAAACTCTCTCACATAACTCAAAACAGGAGCTTGGAACTCCATTTATTTTTAAAAACAACAATAAATCTGAAAGGACAATGGAGAGAGTAGTTCCAGTTTCTCAAAGTTGCAAAAACTGAAGGAAGTTAAATTTGTGGAACAAAGTCTGCTATCAGATCCCTCTCTAACACATTGTCTCTGAGCTGATATGCAAGTATCACAAATAGATGGATCTGCATTCTTCCTTTAGGAGGGAAAGGAAGGAGGTTAGAAAGAGCTTTTTGTCTTATAAGTCTCTGTCACGCTCTTCAGGCAAGCAGAGGAAAAAATCAAACAGTCCCCTGTGTTTTAACTGTCTTTCACTCAATAACCCTCAATATTTTGGTGGAGGTATTTTGGTTTCCTTCACATTTCACAATAACTCAGAACCTGCAATGCTCCCCCCACTTCCACAAGCAAGTTACATGTCTTTTTCAAGATTAAGTGCCATATTTATTGTAGTATGTGTTTTTCTTAACCACTTAACATGTTTAAAACTGTTAAGGTTTTTTTTTTGGTGGGGGGGTGGTGTACTGGGGATTGAACTCAGGGGCACTCAACCACTGAGCCACATCCTGCCCCCCAATCCTATTTTGTATTTTATTTAGAGACAAGGTCTTACTGAGTTGCTAAGTGCCTCACTTTTTGCTGAGACTGGCTTTTAACTCTCAATCCTCCTGCATCAGCCTCCCAAGCTGCTGGGATTACAGGCATGTACTACCATCCCCAGCTAAAACTGTTAGTTTTTATTGGTTTTCTATCATTTTTATATATCACTGATGAAGTTTTTGAGTGTTCCATTTTCCCATAAACCTTGTAGTCTTTCTTGTGCAATTTTATATAACATGATGGTTTTTAGGACCGTACATGTTACATTGTAACAGATCTGACTATACTTGTTTGAGTAGGTGGGGAAGAAACCAAGCTTATACATAAGGGAGAGCACGCCTTCTTAAATTATACAGGCAGAGCTTTCTATCTATTTAACCTGCCCTCTAGGGTTAGGTCTGAGTAGGACGGCTCCCAGAAGTGAGAAAGGTATACCTCCAAATTCACTGGGAGAACTTCCTGCTGAAGTGAGACAACAATTTGGACTAAGATGAGACAGGGATGTCACAGGAGGGTCAGGCCTAAATCAAGCCATTTCAGGACTGTAATTTATAACCAAAATCTCAGGAGTGGTAGGGAAAGGAAGAGGGATGCTCAGAGCAACAAGGTCAAGCACCAGGAACAACAGTCAGGAGAGGAGAAGAAAGCACCAATGTGAGAGCATTTTCATAGCCTCTTCTGCAGTAGTAAGAAAACCAGAAATGATATGGATGAGATGGTCACTGGAAGGAGAACTGAAGGAGGCCATCTACCTCCCTAGGACTCTGTCCTGGCCTATGAATCTGGCCTACTTTCTCTTTGAATTTCTCATTTTGCCTTTCTTTACCTTTCATCAGGCTCTTCTATAGGTAAGTAAGAACTATATCTAGAAAAGAGGTTAAAGAGAGGCTAAACTCTGATATTCCTAATCAGAGGAATATGCTAAGGAAATCCCATGGTCTATCATACTGTCAGGCCTACAAAAAGCTGATGAGTAAATGACCAAATTAAGTGATATTAGAAAAATAAATAAATAAAGATGTTCAAAGGGGATTCTAGGAATCATGAGGCTCAATATTTTCATGATTTGAAATGCTAAAATAATATAAAATAAAATACTTACTTAATGTGACTTATTTGAAAAAGCACAAAGCCAAAGTCATTCTTAATAAAAAATTTTAACAAATTTTTACAAAATCAACCAAAGGGAAAACAGATTAGCAGTTATAATTATTATTCTACATTTTCAAATTAAAATAAAATATAAGTAATTTTTATAACATTTAGAACACAGAGCCCAAAATTATCATTTTTAAAATGATTATGAGATCTTCCCAAGAATTCAAAGAGAAAAAAATAAATCTTAAAAATATTATAACTGACAATAAAATACTAAAGTAAATTTGAGTCAAAATAATAAAATCCTATAGATTTCCTATATAACCAGCAAAAAATAATTAAAATATATACTTTAGGAAAAAATTCAACTGAAAAAACTTCAAATATTGTAAGAACAACAACAGTGTGAAGTCTTCATATGAATAGGAAAGGAGACTTTCTTTCCACCCTCTGAAGATTAGACTTTTGAGTCATGAAATGAACTGACAATAGACAGATTAACTGGAGAAAATCAATAGCAATTGATAGATGCAATTATATAAAAAATGTAGTTAAGGTTAAGTAATGATTTTAGGAGAAAAATTATACAAAACAAATAATAGATAAAAGGTTAAAATCCTTAAATACTAAAAGTTGGTGTAAATAAATAAGAAAAAATTGGAAAATGTGCAAGGAATAGGTAATTCTATAACAAGAAAAATAGATGGCCAATATGCATATGAGTAGATACTCAATTTTACAAAATTTAAAGAAATAAAAACCAGAATTATATTAAAATATTGTAGTTCTGATACAGCATAATAGGAAAACTATTAACCACTAGTACTGCGATAGGTACCTTGACATAGCCATTTAAGTAAGTAATTTGATAATAAGCTTTTAAATTTTTCAATTGTACAAATCCTTAAATCCAGTAATTTCCCTTCAGGCAATTACCTGCTGAAATTACAGCATGAAAACAATCTATAAAGCATAACTGTATATCAATCACTATGATAATAAGTTATGGCATATGTATTATACTAGAATCCTTTTCTTCCATTATAGAAAAAAGAACTATCAACTATGGTATAAAGTTTACAAAACAATTAAAGATTACAAGGTATAAATTTTTTGGTCTGTGTAGCAGCATACTTTACATTGTAGTAACAGAAAATCCAATCCATTTTGGTTTCAACACAAAAAGGAATGTCTTTGCTTCTATATGTTTCTAGTATCAGGTTACCAAAAGATTCAAGACATCATCAGAGCATCATTTCTTTGTATCTAACCCTCCAGGTGTTGACTCTCCTAGGACCAGAATTAAGGTGAGATAAATGAAATACTTACCTTGGGTGCAAAATTTAAGTGTGAGAAAAACATTAAAGATAAATAAAATTTTAACAAAATGTGTTTAAATGAACAATATAAAAAATTCATGATGAACAAAATATCAAAATTTTAAATAAAGATAGAATCTGACAGCATGACACCAGGCCGTATTTGGAGCTCGAGGTGAAAGGAAAGATGGGAGCCTCTATACACATGCTTTTATGAATTTTTAATAGCTATTTTTTCTGTTATTTTATTTAAAATATTATTTATTTATTTGATCTATTAAAGACAGTAAAATAATATTAAGTTTTAATTTGGTGTAAACAAAATATTTCAACTGAAGTTGTAAGTCTGAATATGCCTACTGTTCAATGTTTTAATATTTTAAACTATTTTAATATTCTGGAAAAATATTAACCCAAGTCCCAACCCTCCATGGCAGAAATGTATGTATCAGTTCAAGATATTAAAATGTGTACTTGCACTACAATACACTATCCAGAGGTCATGAGAAGATCTTATCTAAATCAGCAGTTTATTGTGTCTCTTCCAGGAAAACTTAAAAATATAAGGAACTAAACATTCATCCCCTGCCCAGGAATTTACCGTGGTTGAAGAGGAAGTTCTTTAATGTGTGAAAAAAATCTACAAGCAGACTCCAAAGTGAAATGGGATAGTATTTATACCTCATCCTAAGAATCCCTTGGGTAGGGAGACAGCTTCTTCCACACTGTTCTGTAGAGAGTATCTGGTTTAATTAGAGCAGACTCCAGCAGAAACTGTCTCCAGAGATCACTGACTCAAAAACCAGAGAAGGCAGGACATCTAACTGTGTTTTCCTGAAGTACTCTGTACATAGTACATCTGCTAATGACTCCATATCTCTGAATCAAACATATGGACAAAGTGAATTTGAGTTGCTGCTAGTTAATATGTAGATGTATAGCCCAGTCTATGCCTACAAGATTCGGGGAAATAGAAACCTATGGAGAAACAGAAGAAATAGTAGATCAGAAGATATGGAGAAACAGAAGAAATAATAGATCAGAAGAAGTTAATTGGGGGTGGTAGGATAGTGTGCATATTTGTAAGTGGTTTTCAGTCATAAAATTAGATAATATTTTACAATGAAGGGTCCAGAGGTCAATATCCTCACCAACATTTCAATCCATAGACATTCATATTTAACCTATGCTAAATGCTGGAAATATAATGGTATGACATATATATTATAGAATTTAAGTTATGAGGGGTTCATAAGTAGAGTAATTAATATTTGGTTGAAGGGGCTAGGGATATAGCTCAGTTGGCAGAGTGCCTGCCAGGCAGGTATAAGGCCCTCAGTTCAATTGGGAGGGGGAGCATGAGAGGAATAGAGGAATTCTAGTTTAGGGCAGAGGGGTGGGAGGGGAGGGGAGGGGGTATGGGGTTAGAAATGATGGTGGAACGAACTGACATCAGTAATCTATCATTTGCCAGATGTATAATTTTGATTATTTATCTCTTTTTCAGCCTCCGGTATCCCTGCATCTTAATCAGAGATAATAAAGCATTATCTATTGAGATTACATGAGAATTAAATAAGATAATGCAACAGAATTCTTGGCTC
The DNA here is from genome assembly GCF_964194105.1 of Spermophilus citellus. Lineage (NCBI taxonomy): Eukaryota > Metazoa > Chordata > Mammalia > Rodentia > Sciuridae > Spermophilus > Spermophilus citellus. The sequence continues at coordinate 199,257,965 of NC_138183.1, forward strand.
CCAGTATGGTATGACCTCTTAATAAATATTAATTGTTATTATAATTATTATTATTATTATCATTAATATTATTATATATACATTAATGTATTATTACATAGTGGTGTGTTTTAAAATAGAGATGGAAGAGTGAATCAGGATCAGATTGTTAAACTAATATAATTTTTTCAGTAATACTAAACTGTAATTTTCAAACTCTAGCTACTGGAACACTAGGTTGTATTAGAGATACAGATTGGTATGGTATCAACAAAAATTTTATGAAATGAACATGAAAACAGATATCTATAGTGTCAGAAACACACTTTTCTTGAACAACCATGTAAATGAGTGACAGAATGCTAGAATTTTCCATACTTATTTGACCATGGAACTTTTGTATAAAACATCCATTGATATCTAATATCTATTTCTATATGACATTCTGCGGAGAATGAAGAATCCTCCAAAGTATTTGACAGAAAGAAGCTTGACATGCTATACCTTTGACAATGCTTAATTTAGAGTCACTTTGTAATTTAGGTTAAATTATAAAAGACTAAAAACATTGAAAGCAATTAAGAAATTAATGTAATAAATGTAAAAGATGATAAAGGCCATCAGCCGGCAGTCTGAAAGGGCGGGGAAACAGCTCAATGAGCATCTCCAATGAGCATCCTCTGTGGTGATTTGGTGGCTCGCACGGGGAGCGACTGAGGGTAAGTGATAAGGTAAACTGCTCGCCCCTGAGGGCAGGGCGAGAGGATGGGTAGCCATTTTAAGATTCCTCTTTTGTTTTGCTTCACTTTTGTTTTAAGTTGCCTGTCCCTGGAGATGAGTGAGATGGAAGAAAAACCACTCACATCTGAGGAAAAACTACTTGCGTCTGAGGAACAGATAGGGAGAAAGGCTATAATGATTTTTTGTTGTTCCATTTTTATTTCATTCTATCTCGGTTTTGTTTGGTGTTATCTTGTTGGGTTGTATTATAGTAGAAATATGGGATCAGAAATTAGTAAAAAACAAACCGAAAGAGTGTTAAGTAAATTGTTAGAGGAAGGAGGCATCCCAGTAAAATCAAGAGCAGTCAGGGCATATGTTGATACAATACAAAAATGTAGCTCATGGCTTTTTAAGGAGGAGTTGTTAAATATATCACAATGGAACCATCATGGTGAAGATTTAAAAAGAATAGAAAAGAAAAGCCCAGGGACTCTGCCAGTTGGCACATTGCCATTGTGGACGTTCGTATCTTGTTTGCTTAGTCCAAAGCCTTCAGTTCAGACAATGGTAGAGGAAGGAGAAGACATATTGATTCAAGTAAAAGAGAAGGTCTCTCAAGTTAGTCAGAGGAAAAGATTCAAGTAAAAGAGAAGGTCTCTCGAGCTAGTCAGACAGAGGAAAAGATTCAAGTAAAAGAGAAGGTCTCTCGAGCTAGTCAGACAGAGGAAAAGATTCAAGTAAAAGAGAAGGTCTCTCGAACTAGTCAGACAGAGGAAGAAAGTTTAGAGCAGAAAAAGCCATCAGGGGAAAAGTTACAACAGGAGACTGCTACTAAAACCTTTCTATCACTAGAGGGTGTAAGGGTCCAACCAACAGCGCCACCTCTACAGGAGACTGCTACTAACACCTTTCTATCACCAAAGGATGTAAATGTCCAACTAACAAGACCACTTCCATATGCTGGGAGGCCCCCAACCCCCGCAGTTGATAGTTGGGATCCTGAGACAGGATCTCAAGTATTAACATGCCCTGTATTTGAGGTAGGAGGGCAGTGAATTCAACATGCTTTAAATTTCAAAATAGTGAAGCAGCTAAAAGAGGCTGTAACAACCTATGGTCCTCAAACACCCTTCACTGTAAGCTTGGTCGAATCCATTAACAACTTGAACATGATGCCAGCAGATTGGGCTAATATGTGTAAAGCTGTGCTAAATGGAGGTCAATACCTGTTATGGAAGGTTGCCAATGAGGAATTTTGCAAGGAGACAGCTAGGCAAAATGCATCAGCTGGTTATCCTCAGAGAAATCTAGATATGTTGTTAGGAAAGGGACCTTATGAGGATCAGCAGCAACAAATTGCATATGATCCTGGCGTATACGCACAAATTGCTGTAGAGGCGGTTAGGGCATGGAAGACTTTACAAGGACATGGAGGTTTACAAGGTCAATTATCTAAGGTAATACAAGGAGCTAATGAATCTTACGCTGAATTTGTAGATAGGCTTATTCAAACAGCTACCAGAGTTTTGGGGAATACAGAACAAGCAATGCCATTAATAAAACAACTGGCTTATGACCAAGCAAATCATTGGTGCAGAGATATCATTAGACCATGGAAACATGAAGATTTAAACACATATATTAAATTATGTAGAGACATTAATGAACAAGAGCAAGTCGTGGCAGCTGCAGTAAAACAGGCTTTAGATGCCAGAGACATTAATGAACAAGGGCAAATTGTGGCACCTTCAGTAAAACAGGCTTTAGATGCCAGGCCAAGAACATGCTACAATTGTGAACAAACAGGACATTTTAAAAGGAATTGCCCCATAGGAGGAGGGTTTAACAAAACTAGGTATCAAAGGAATAGAATACCGGATATTTGCCCACGATGCCGTAGAGGGAGACATTGGGCTAATGAATGCTGTTCTCAAACCACCATAGAGGGTACTCCATTATCAAAAAACGAATAAGGACCAGGTGTTTATCCATGATATCGTGGAGAAAGGCATCGGGCTCCGTTGCCAAAAAATGGACAGGGGGCCCCAATGCTCCGGGGCCCAAAACCACAAATATACGGAGTACTGGAGGAACCCAGCAACCCCATCAGGGTAGTGCCCAGGACACATTGTCCATCAGATCCCTCATCAGACAAACCAGAGGGAGTGCAGGGCTGGACATCTGCGCCTCCGCCAGATCAGTACTAACTCCAGAGATGGGAGTTCAAATCATTCCCACAGGGGTAAAAGGACCTCTTCCCAAAGGAACAGTAGGCTTATTATTGGGATGCAGCTCTTCTATTCTAAAAGGACTTATGATAAATCCTGGGGTAATTGATCCCGATTATGAAAGTGAAATAAAAATTATAGCCAGTTCTCCAAAGGGTATATCAGTAATTTCATCAGGAGATAGAATAGCATAGTTACTAATAATACCAAGCCTACATGATAAATTTTCCAGTCGTGCTGTAGAAAGAGGTTCCAAGGGATTAGGCTCCACAGGTGTAGATTGGGCTATGTATGCTTTCTTTAAATTTAGATTCTCGCCCCATGTTAAAACTAAATATTCAAGGACATGAATTTAATGGGCTACTGGATACAGGTGCAGACCTTAGCATCATCTCCCGTCAACAATTTTTCCAAAAGGAGCCGTCAATTGGCTTGGTATATTTTCCTCCCTTCTGCTTGTCATGATCGCTCAGCTAAAATTTGGGGGCCAACAGAGGTGAGGCAAAGAACCTCACCCTCCCCCGCTGGTACAAAGACCTCTCCACAGATGTGGCTGTATACTGGACCGGTAGTCAGTGACGGGTAAGATCCAATTGCAATGGTACCAACCTAAGACAGGAGGCTGACGCCTTGACCATCCGATAACGGGTAGGGACCCTATGTACTATTGGACAACCTAAGGCAGGCACGGTCCCTAAGCCACATGCTTGTTGTTTAAACAGAGAGGGGGAGATGTTGAGAGCCACAGCCGAAGGGGCCCCAGCAAACTTCCAGCTGCCGGCTGATGATTGGCTCACAGCGGCCCCAGCAACATCTAGCTGATTGGCTCCTCTGCGGTGATGCTCATTGGGCTGTTTCCCTGCCCTTTCAGACCACGGAGCTGCTCATTGGGGGACTTTTTTGGCTCCACCCACGCGACCCAGCCAATTGTCCTCAAGAGCAGGAGGATTGTGGGAGGTGGTGAGGCTTGTGTTTGTGTGAGAGGCTTGTGGGAGGCCGGTGGTGGCAGTTGGGCTCTGAGGGTTTTTCCTGAGGAGCTGTTTTGTTTGGCATGTGTGGTTCTAAAAATAAAGTTCGTTTCTTTTGACAAGTGGCTCCTGAATCGTGCCCAGCCAGACTGCAGCAAAAGGCCATAAATAATTGGTAGAGGCAGTGTTAAACAGAAGACTAACAATACAAATAACCTAGTATTAACAAAACATTTCTTATATACTATAAGCTAAGGATATGTTAAGAGATATTTACATACAGTTTATTTCATTTAACCTTCTCAACAACACAATTAAGATGCCCTGTACTGTTATTTATTCTGGAGATGAAAACTTCAAAAAATTTCACAAGCTTTACATAGCCAAAACACAATGGGAACAAACTTGAATCCCGATGACTCCAAATACCACCCACATAACTATGTAGCGTTAATATCAAAAGCAGTACCAACCAATAATTTATTGAGCAGCAGGCCTGAGAGGAAGAGGTTGAAAAAACTCCAGGGTTCCCAGCTCAGAAAAGTTGATGGGATCATCATAATCTAGTTCCCAAGAAAAGGAACACAGGAAGAAAAGTTGGCTTCAGTGGGAATTCTACATCCTGAAGGAGATAACCAGTTAATACATGGATTTATGTGTCTAAAACTAAAAAAAAAAAAAAAAAGTTCTACACTAGAGAAGGAGAGATGAAGGACTCATTAGTGTGGGTGGTAAAAGAGAGAACTAAGAGTACCCTTCTTCCTCCTACTTGGTCTATTCCCTCTACATTACAGCAATAGTGTGAAAAGTCAGTACTGAAGATCGATAGCTGACTTGCTAAACTATTTCAGGAAGACCTGGTTTATTAATCACAGTTTTCGAAGACTAAGTCAGTTGATCATGTCAATGCATCATAGAGATTCATGTTCTGAGTTCAGGGAGATAATTGTATTACTCTCATTCTTTTTCAAACATTTATTATCTATGAGGTATTTTAATGTATTAAGGGTACAAATATGAACAACACACATGCTTCCAATTTCAAGGAGTTTACAGTCAATTAAGGATACAATAAGGAACAAGCCATCAGAATATACTGTACATATTTAGAGATTTGTATACTATGTACTAGACAGGCAAAGCTAAGAACCTTAGCTTGCCTGGAGAAATTAATTAGAAAAGACCTCATAGGGAAGGCAATTCTTAAATTAAGATTTGAAGAATGAGATGAAATTTTCCAGGTGGCTGAAGGGTATGCCCGGCTGTTTTTAAAAACACCTGCCATTGTATAAGTGGGTGGAAATCTACTTCATTCTGTATGAAGAATCAATGCACATTTGGGGATTTTAAAAAATTGGAACTTTTTCAGATGTTAAATACAAAATTATTTTCATTCATTTGTTTAAAACCTACCTTAATGTAATGAATGTTCAGTTTCCTGTGCTTCTAGAGTATATCTAGTCTATTGAAGACACCAATTGTTCATATTAGAGGTATGTATACTTAATGATCATTTTAGATTATAGGGAGGAATGTATGAAGTTAAAGGGAGAAGGAGGCAAAACAGAAGAGTTAGATGAGAAAAAAAGAAAAGTTGGGGGAGGAGTAATATGTTAAGTAAAAGAATTAAAAAGTGGGAAGAAAAAAAACACTCTAAGTCCAGAAAGTCTGTGTATTTCACACCTAGTTTCCTAGAAGGAGCTGGGCATGAAAATTCTTGGGGACTCATCAGCCTAAAGGGGAGGCACAGCACCAAGTCTTGATGCCAAAGAACCAGTGAATTACACTCTCCCTAATCTGCTTAGTCTTCACACCATAGACAATAGGGTTGAGCATTGGTGGCACCACTACATAAAGATTGGCCAGCAGTATATGGACATGTCGCGGAATGTTATGGCCAAAGCGGTGGGTCAATAAGGTAAAGAATGATGGGACATAAAACATGAGGATGATACAGAGGTGAGACCCACAAGTGCTGAGGGCCTTGTGCCGAGCATCCTGGGAAGGCAAACGAAATACTGCTTGGAGGATGAGTGAGTAAGACACAGCAATGAGAATAACATCGAAGATGACCATGACAATGGGCACTGAGAAGCCATACCAGATGTTAACAGTAATGTCAGCACAGGCTAAGCGGGCCACTCCAATATGCTCACAGTATGAATGGGGGATGATATTGGTTTGACAGAAGGGTAGTCGCTTTAGCAAGAAGATCACTGGGAAGATGATGCAGAAGCTTCGGATGACAATGGCCACAGCAATCCTTCTTACAGCAGGCCATGTTAGCACGGTTGTATATCTCAGAGGGGCACATATGGCCACAAAGCGGTCAAAGGCCATGGCTAACAAGATGGCCGACTCCCCCACAAACATTGTGTGGACAAAGAAGACTTGGGTGACACAGGCATCAAAGGTAATGTCATGAGCATGCAGCCAAAAGATGGCTAGGGCCTTGGGTACAGTAGTGGTTGATAGCAGGATATCAGTGATGGCCAACATAGACAGGAAGAAATACATGGGCTCATGAAGATTACGTTCTGTGATGATGACCACTATCAGCATGCTGTTCCCCAGGAGTGCAGTGATATACATGAGGCAAAGGGGTATTGACAACCAAATGTGATAAGCCTCCAACCCAGGGATGCCGAGTAAGACAAAAACTCCAGGATGGAAGAAAGTAAAGTTGGTGTAAGTCATGATAAACATTATGGTTCTTTCTATAGTGGCTTTTGCAACTGCTGAAAGTGACAGAAACAGAAAGCATCCCTGAGTATGTGCAGAGATTAGAAGACATCATGATTTTCTCAACTGCTATACTCTTCAGCAAGTTCTCCTAGAGAATACTCACTGGCATAGGAATGACTTCTGGCCCTTGGTGCTTCATTTGCATATAGATCTTCTATGGCAAATTGTTTCAAGAAACAATAAAGGTTGCACTTTCCTTCTATCACCACATGCCCCATGATGTTGGCCCCATTCTATCTTTTTTTTTCTTTCATCCATTTTTCCCTTTCCACATTATTAGTTGTCCCCAACCCATTTTATACTTGTCCCTTTCCCCCAAGATTTTACTCTTTCTGTGTTTATCTGGATTTCCCTCCCCTTCTATGTCTTTACCCAAATTTTATGCTAAAATACCTCCTCTTAAGATATACCACTTTGTAAAATGTTCATAACAATATATCTCCATCCTGAAGACCTATTAGCTAAACTAAATTTTAACTTGATTATATTTAATCATATTAAGTTTATCTGGCTATCACCTTGAACATTTCATAGAACACTTGCACCTGTGGCTCTGTGTGCATGGAAATGGAGTACCAAGTGAAAATTCAGAAGAAACCTAAGACATATATTTATCTGTTCTGACTGAGATTCACATCTTCCCTAAAGGCAGCTAGCAATACCAGTGAAACCAAGAGGGCCAATTTTCATGATACTCCTTATGAACATCTCATGGTCTTTCCCAGACAGTTCTATACAAGTGATTCTTGATCTCCTTTCCCATAGAAAACTAAAAGATTCCCAGGGAAACAATTCTGAATAAAGTCAATCAATACACTCTGCTGCCCCGTCCTCTACTGGCTCCATTAACACAGCCTTCCTTCCCATGCACTGCTTCCCTAATCTCCAGAAAGAATCAGGTTTCCCTGCTACTAAAAAGTGTTAATTACAGAGCCCTTCTTGTTTTAGCCTTCCAACCAGGTAATAATTGTTTCCTTCAGAAGCTAACTACCTATCAGTTATTAAGACTACAGAAAGGATTAGTTATTAGACATCTAGAAGGAGACATGAAGAAAAAGAGCATAGAGAGAGTATGGAGAGAATCAGAATAAAGGTATCAAATAAATACTAGCTGGTTTCTCTAATAAAGATATTCAGAGAGGCCCAGGGAAGAAGTTATGTGAAGGAATGAAAAAAACCTCAATCTATAAGTCTATCCTCCTGCCTCTGCAAATATACTAAAACATAACTTGCTGCTGGGAGGAAACAATGGTACTTCAGGTGGGTACAAGGAAAGGAGCAGTGCCAGATTACAACAAGTAAAGACCCCAGTAAAGCTAATAATTTGACATCTTCCAAGCCAATATATTTTAAATATTTGTTTAACTTCTACTCACAGGATAGGCTGAGGTTTCCTGGGATATGCACAGAGAAGGATAAGTGGTAACATTGCTCTGCCTCTATTTTATTAAAGTGTTGATCTCAAATTTATATAAGCAAAATTCCCACCAGAAAACAAATTCAGTTTCCTTAGAAGGAAATTTATTGGATATTTGCCTTCCCACTATCACTCCCAACCCTACTATTTACATATCCCTTCTCAATAAAATAGTAAGGTACCAGATATGTCCTCATAAGAACAATTCCTGCCTTCTGCTTACAATTCATATATCATATTACCCCAGCAGTGAGAGACACTATATACCCAAGGCCGCATGTTAGAGGGGCAGTGAGTCCTGGATACCATTAATGAAGTTATGAAAAGAAGACTACTACCTATGGAAAGAATATTCATTTTATTCAGTGGCTTCTGAGGGCTCCATCTCAGCCATGCTGCTTCTCTACTTACACCTTGAAAGGGTTCTTGTTTGAGAAAAAAGGAACCACGTAGGCATAAATAGTCACATCCAAAGGTTTACAGAAAGTATCTACCAAAGCTCTAAGAGAAATTCCAATAGAGTGAGGAAAACAAAGGAGCCAGAATGGTAGAGAAGAGGCCAGGAGCCAAAGTGAATGGGAGAGAACACAGCACAGTAGGTGAGAACATTAAGTTCTAGAACCAGGCTTACCCAGTTCATTTTCCAGTTCATTCCTGACTAGTTAGATGATCTTGGGCAAGTCACTTTATTTCTGCATGCCTCCCTTTTTTTTCAAATTCATTTATAAAATGTAGACAATAATAAACTTTATGAGGTAATTGTGAGGATTAAATGATTCAATATATATATAAGGTCAGAAAAATGGTTATTATTGTTTATTGTTATTATTAAATTGGCCGTCATCTTATTGTATTTTTTCCGGTATGTAAAACACCTTAATAACTATTTAGCCACATTAAAGTCCTATTTTTCACTCAAATATGATCAAAGAAAACTCCTTTACCAGGAGGAAAGAATAATAAAGGGAATAGAAAAAGTATCCAAAGAGAAAAAAGGAGCCCAATACCATATCTCTCAGATGGAACTGGTGTCGTACTTGTACTCAGACCCACAGGCTTTGTAGGGAGCACTAGACAAGTCCACCAGTGATGAACTTAGCTTGGCTCAGAACTACCTAATGGATTTCCTTCAAGTGCTCTAAAAAGCACCCATCTGTCTCAGAAGAAGAAAAGAGAAACTATTTCTATCATTTATAGAAGTCCAAGGGACATCACGAAGTGACAGGAATAGCTTCAGCTCTACAACCAAGTAACTAGAGTGCAAACTACCAGAATCAGTCTAGGCTAAGGAACAATGGAGCCACTTCCTGCTGCCTCTGACTAGACTCTGCTTTCCCTTTTTCTTCCCAGTGTCTTCTTTTCTCCCTTTAAGTACCTACCCAGCTCTATTTTTTGGTATTACTCATTTTCTCTTTAGGGAGCTATATAAAGGCTTTTAAAGTCCTCACTCAACCCCAATTTAGAAGACTGTCTATTAAAATTCTCTATTAAGAATAACAACATATTTAAATGTACCTATCTACAGACCACATCAGATATAAAGGAGTAACTAACTATAAAGGAGTTGAGTTACTTTTTTGCCTATTTTTATTACCTAGTCATCTGTTTATAGAAGTATTAATTTCACTTTGCAATTTCCTTGCGTAGGTATTTCGATCTCAAGAATTTTTCACCACTCAAGTTCTTTACAATGCACAGTCTCTACACTGAAGGCATATACCTAATGGACAAAACAGCTACCTACCCACCTCTGGGCATAAGGACAGTCTCTGTCTTTGGTGCAATAAATGGAAGGATTTGTTTTTATGTCGCAAGAAATTTGTTTCCTTTTATTAAACATTTTCAGTAATATACATTAATTGTACATATTAATGGGGTTCAGTGTTACATACATTTATATACATCACATAATGTGATATTAAAATTTATAAATGGCTTACCTTTTAATACATGAAGAAAATTTATATTTATACTTTAATGACCTCCCTCTTGCTCACAGGCACTTAAAAACATCATATAAGATGCTTTCATAATCTAAAGCAAATGCTTTAGATTTGCTTTAATCTTTTCTATGTTGAAGAGGCACTGAGATTCCCTTACTCCACTGTCATCCCTTTAATAGTGACTCAGGTCTTTTTAGTTATTTATTTTTAATTAGCAAATAAAGATTTTATATATTTAAGGTGTACAACATATGTTGATACATGTATAGTACACTGTATGTGGTATGGCTAAATAAAGCTAACTAACGTGTATTGCTTCAGACACTTATTTTGTGGTGAGAACACCTAAAATCTACTCACAGAAATTTTAAGTATAGAATATATTGATGTACAATGGATCTCTTGAATTTATTTCTGCTGCCTAAATGAAATACTGCATGTTTTAACCAACATCTCTCCAAACACCTACCTGATCCCAGGCTCCAGTAACCACCATGGCTCATGTTTTTAATGAACAAATGCCTCAAGAAAAATGCCTGCCTACCTTTTTTTTTTTACTCCCAATAAACATTTTAGGGATTTTTTCCAACTTGAGAAATCATATGGTAGTGTGTCATATGTAAACATCATATACTATAATCCATGCATAACCTCTTCCTCACCCAATGTCTGTATTTCTTCTGCAAAATGAAGGACAGAAAATAGAATGAGGAAAATCTTTCAGGTTTAGAAACGCCTTACCCCAGATTACCAAGAAAAATTTTTTCAAGAGTGCTCCTCACTTTGTGACTAAAAATTTCCTAGCACTAAGCAGAGCCCGGCACATTATAGATATTTTTAAAAATATCTGATCAAATAATCCATGGAATAAGTGAGTTAATCTTTCTCCAGGAGCTTTCATTGCTTCACCAAATACAAGATAGTGATCAAATTCTGAACCATTTTATGAATAGTTCCCACTGATATTCCCCTTCCCTGGTACAGTGTGATTCTGATGGGTCTATAAACTTCCCTCAAACCTGCAAACAAGCAGTCTTTTCCTCCATTTCTTCAGGTGCTTTTCCCAGCACCTCTCTATATTCTCATTTTTATTTCTATCAGTGTCTACCTAGTTCCACTTGTATCTCTCCCAATACCCACACTCCCCACCCCATGGCATGTTATGCTATAATCCTTCTCTCATCCTTTGACCCCTTTCCCCCCATATCCATTTCCTCTGTCCCAGGCTCAGGCTCTTTCCTTTACATATGCTATTAAATACACACACACAAACACACCCCTTTCTCTCTCCTCTCCCACCAATCTCTTCTGCCACTACAATGCTCTGAAACTTACCTACTACATCACAGTATCATCTAATAGACTGTGAAAGTGGTAAAGAAGAGCTAAAAAAAATATTTGCTTACTCTGAGAGAGTAATAATGATATGAAAAGAGAAGGTTGGTGACTAATTATGTTGGCATGAAGGGGGTCTCACTGCTCCTTCCTGTACAGAACCCTTATATCTAGAGACTGAGAAGCCATCAGCTTCCTTCCTCTGGAGACAAGTGTTTGGTACCCCTGGGATTATTGAGCATATAGTCAGTGAACCATGTGAGAAATAAAAACCCTTCCACTAGTGCCAAGAGGGAGCACTAATTCTAGGGATAATTAGTACCCCCAAACAAAAAGCACAAAAATTATTTGAAGACACAAGAGCAATAACAGAAATCCCAGCAATAAAATAACAACAACCAACATTCATTAAGGCCTCACTATGTTCCCATTACTGTAGTAAGTTTTTAACATAAATTATCTAACTTAACTCCCAGAACAACTCAATGCAAAAATGCACTGTTATATTCATGTTATATTCATTTTGAACATGGTAAAACAGAGGCCTAGAGACACTAAGTAGCTAATAAAGAGACATATTAAGGTAAATATGTAAGTGTTCAGACTCAGTCCTGAAACACTGATTAAGGGAGATGCGTAATAATTTTGAAGAAATCCTAGATGGTCAATAACTCAAGGAATCAAATGAAAACCACAGTGAGATACCACCTCCTGCCCATCAGGATGACTGTTATTAAAAAATTAAAACTATTTTTTTAAATCAGAAAAAAAAACAACTTCTGGTCAGAATGTGGAGAAAATGTGCATTGTTGATGAGAATGTAAAATTACACAACTGCTGAAGGAAAGAGTATGGTGGTCTTTAAAAAACAGTATGGTGGTTTTTCTTTAAAAAGAAAAATACTGCATGATCCAACAACTCTACTTCTGGGAATATACCCAAAATAATTGAAAGATGAATATTGAAGAAATATCATATGCCATATTCACAGCGGCATTATTAAAATGTGAAAGCAATACAAGTGTCCATCAACAGATAAATGCATAAGCAAAATGCAGCTATATGGAATATTATTGAACTCTTAAGATATCAGAAATTCTGACACACACAATCACATTGACCTATTTTGAGAACATTATTCTAAGCAAAATAATCCAGAAATATACTGTGTGATTCCATTTATATGAACTATTTATAATAGTAAAAATTATTAAGATAGAAAGAATGGTGGTTGCCAGGGACGATGAGGAGAGGGAATGGGGATTTGTTTAATGGTACAGAATTTTAGTTTTGCAAGATGCAGAATTCTGAAGATGAATGGGGGGGGGCGCTATTTCCACAATAATGTGAATATACTTAGTATTTTCGAACTGTACAATCAAAAATGTTTAAGGCAGTAAATTTAATGATATTTATCTTTTATCACATAAAAAACTGGGGGAAAAACACAAAATTTATCATATATGAGTACTTAAGTAAAGTACTCTAACACTGTTTAGAAAGAGAATATTCTTCCTAACACATCTTGTAATTTTTGGAATAAAGTAATCACTAGGAAGCCAATACAAGAAAAAAAGAGAGAGAGAGACAGAATGGCATAAACCCAGAAATTCCAAGAGAAATAATAATATAAGTCCACAGAAGCCTTCAATAGAAATTCCTTTGCTACTTCTTTATAAGTAGCAAAAATAAATAAATAGATAGAATAGATCAAATATCTATCAACAGGAGATTGAATAAACAAATTATGATATTTTCAGACAACAGAATATTATTCAGCAATTAAAATGCAGAAACTACTAAATATGCAGCAAGGCAAACTAAAACTCAAGATCCCTATATTTAATAAAAGAATCCAGACACAAAAGGCTACATACTGCATGACTGCATTTATATTAGGTTCTACACACAAAAACTAGTATATAGTAATAGCAATAAGAATAGTAATTGCCTCTTAAATGGGAGGAAGCAGAGAGGAGTTTCTTTGGTGAAAATATTCTTGATACTGAGAGGAATGTTAGGTGACAAGAGTGTCTGTATTTGTCAAAAGGAGAAAATTTTTGAGCATCAGAAAGAAGTAAACAAATGGAAGAAGCAGAAATATGGAAAAATTCTTCTCATGGAGTTTTTGTATCATATGCAATGATTAAAACAAAAGTCACAACATCATCTGATATTCAACATGGTAACATTTAAAAATGGAAAGAGTAAAGGAACAAAAAATTGGTAAGATTTCCACTAAAAAGTTGTACCAACAACAGATGAGAATGAGTGACATGTATATTTTAATTCACAGAACAATTACTAAGAAAACTATGCAAGTCAAAGCACTATAAGTAAAAGAAAAAAGATGTAATCCTATTAGATTTCAAGTTATCCACAGAGAGGCAAGAAAACAAACAGAAGACAGAAAAAAGAGAGAGAGAGAGAACAAACAATAAAAGGGTAGACAAACTCTAACCCATTAATAATTACCTTAATTGTAAGTTATCTGAATATGCCAATTAAAAAAACAGATATTGGCCTCCTCAAATTATTCTATGAAATAGAAAAGGAGGGAGCACTGTCAAATTCATTCTATGAAGTCAGTTTCACCCTGATTCCAAAAACAGACAAAGATATATCATGGAAAGAAAACTTGAGACCAATATCCCTAACAAACAGATGCAAAAATTCTTAATAAAATATTGGCAAACCCCATTCAAAAACATATTTAAAAATAGTGCACCAGCATCCAGTGGGTTTCATCCAGGAGAGGCAAGGATGGTTCAATATATGCAATCAATAAGTGTAGTTCATCACATAGAGTTAAGGACAAAAATCATGTGATTATCTCAAGAGATGCAGAAAAAGCATTAGACAAAGTCCAGCCCTCATTCATGTTTAAAACACTAAAGAAACTAGGGATATAAGGAAATTACCGCAATATTATAAAGACTATATGTGACAAATCATACTGGAGAAAAACTGAAAGCATTTCCTCACCATTCCTATTCAACATAGTCTTTGATACCCTAGCCGAAGCAATCAGAAAAGAGAATGAAATTAAAGGGATACAAATAAGAAAATAAGAAGTCAAATTATCCTTATTTGCTGATGACATGATTATATATTTAGAAGGGCCAATAAACACTACCAAAAGATTTTACATCTGATAAACAAATTTAGCAAAGTAGCAGAATATAAGATCAATATACATAAATCAATCACTTTCCTATATTCTAATAATGAATCTGCATAAAAATAAATTAGAAAAACTATCTGATTCAGAATAACATAAAAAACTTGGAAATAAATGTGATCAAGGAGGTAGAAAACCTCCACAATTAAAACTATAAAACACTAAATGGACCTTAGAAGGTGGAAAGACCTCCCATGGTCTTGGATAGAGAATTAATACTGTCAAAATGGCCATAATACCAAAAGTTATACAGATTCAGTATAACCCCCATAAAAATACCAGTGACATGCTTCACAGAACAAGAAAAAAAACAGTTCCAAAATTCCTTTTAAAAAAATAGGATACCCAGAATAGTCAAAGCAATCCTGACCAAGAATTGTGATGCAGGAAGCATCACAATACAGGACCTCAAATTATTCTACAGAGCTGTACTAACAAAAACTGCATGGTCTCAGCACCAAAACAGTCATGAAGGCAATGAAATAGAATAGAAGACTAAGAGACAAATACACATACTTACTGCTATTCCATACTTGACAAAAGTACCAAAAATACATGTCAGACAAAAGATAGTCACTTTAACAAGTGATGCTGGAAAAACTAGATATCCATAGGTAGAAGAACAAAACTTAATCCCACTATCTCTTATCCTGTACAAAAGTCAACTCAAATGGATCAAAGACTTAGGAATTAGACCAGAAATTCTGAAACTGCTGGAAGAAAATATACTCCTACCATTCCAACATGTTGACACAGGAACTAAGCACATAGCAAGACTCCTACTAAAGTATAAGAAATAAAACCAAGAATCAGTAAGTGGGACAGCATCATATTAAAAAATTTCTGCACAGCAAAGGAAACAATTAATAGCATAAGCCTACAGAAAGTGAGATCTTTGCCACCTCCTCCTCAGATAGGGTATTAATATCTAGAATACAAAATAATACCAAAAAAAATAACCCAGTTGATATATGGGGCAAAAGAACTAGAGAGACACTTCTCAAAAGAATAAATACAAATAGCCAAAAAGAAAAATGGAAAAATGCTCAACATCTCTAATAATCAGAGAAATGCAAATCAAAACTAAATTGAGATTTCTTCTCATTCCACTCAGAATGGTAATCATCAAGAAAACAAAAAATGATAAATGTTGGTGATGATGTGGAGAAAAAAGTACATTGTCAGTAGGACTGCAAATTAGTACAACCACTCTGGAAAGCTGCATGGAGATTCTTTCAAAAAAGTAGAAATAGAACCACCATATGACCCAGCTATCCTATTTCTTAGTCTAAATGTAAAAGATCTAAAGTCAGCCCTGTCAATGTTCATGGCAGTGCAATACACAATAGCCAAGTTATAAAACCAACCTAATTGCTCATAAATAGATGAATGGATTTTTTAAATGTGGTATATATACACAATGGAATTTACTTAGCCATGAAGAAAGAAGAAATTATGGCATTTTCTGGTGAATAAATAGAAATAGAGAACATTATGCTAAGTGAAATAAGCAAGACTCAAAAGGTAAAGGGCCAAATATTTTCTCTCAAATACAGAAGCTAGACCAAAATAGCAGGGTAGGAAGGAGAGGGGGGAAATTCAAAGAAAACAGAAAGGGAGATCAGTGGAGTAGAAAAGGGGATTGGGGAGGAGGAGGGGGAAGAATGAAAAAGGAGAATGGTGACTCCGGCAAAGAACTGCCTTTTCCAACCATCAGACTACCACAGGAGCCCACGCCCAGCCCAGATCCACCCACAGTGACTTGTGTAGGACCCAGGGTCCAGGGTAAGTCCAAGATCGTGCCCCCCACCCTACTATGCCTAATCCACTTCCATCTTGGGACACTGCAGTCATCGCCATAGCCTTCTCCACGCAGTAGACCCTAACTTTTTGACAGTAGACAGGGCCTAAAAGTAGCTGCATCTGAAAGCAGGCATCCCAAAAAGAGTGTAAGGCCCACCCTTTCAGTCCCATCTCTTTAAGACATTGCTCCCATGTTGGGGCACCTTAACTATTATCTTATTATCTCGAGTTACCTTGGCTATTGCCTCCACCACCTTTAGATGCAGTAGCATACATTGAGGGACACGAGCAGGGTCTGGAAGCCCAACATCAAGGTGGGGCATAGACAATCTGCACATGTACTACAAGAATACAGAGAAGAAACTAATATCTCAGATTCATGCTGCAAGAAAGAAAGACACATAGACAACATGAAAAAAAAACAAGAAAGAAAAGTACCCCAAACAAACCAGGATACTATAATAACAGAACCCACGGCCAGCAAAGTTGATGAAATGTCATAGAAGGTTCATAATTAAAATGTTCTATGAATTAAAGAAGGACCTAAATGAGCAAATACAAGCAAACATTGATCACTCCAACAAAGAGATAAGAGATCAAATACATGAAGCAAAAGATTACTTCAAGAGAGCGAGACTCTGAAAAAAAAGTCAGAAATCCTTGAAATGAAGGATACAAAAAAATCTAAAAATAAAAAACTCAATAGAAAGCATAACCAACAGACTATAACACTTGGAAGAAAGAATGTCATATAATGAAGACAAAGTATACAATCTGGAAAATAAAGTTGATCACACAGTGAAGACAGTAAGAAACCATAAACAGAACATCCAAGAATTATGGGACAGCATCAAAAACCAAATCTAAGAGTTATTGTGATAGAGGAAGGCACAGAGTTTCAAACCAAAGAATGCACCATCTCTTCAAGAGAGAATATCAAAAAATTTTCCCCACACACACAAAAAAAAATTTTCCCAAGCATGAAGAAGAATTGGAAAATCAAATACAAGAGGCCTACAGGACACCAAATTTACAAAATTACAACAGATCTACACCAAGGCACATTATAATGAAAATGCCTATCATATAGAATAAGGATAGAATCTTAAAAGCTACAAGAGATAGGAATCAGATCATATATGGGGGAGACTAATTTGTAACTCAGCAGATTTTTCAACCCTTACCCTCAAAGTCAGGAGATCATGGAACAACATATACCAAGCTCTGAAAGAAAATGGATACCAACCAAGAATCTTATATCCAGCAAAATTAAGCTTTAGATTTAATGATGAAATAAAAATCCTCCATGATAAACAAAAGTTAAAAGAATTTACAACTAGACAGCCTGCACTACAGAACATCCTCAGCAAAATATTCCATGAATAGGAGATGAAAAACAATAATGAAAATCAGCAGAGAAAGGTATAACACTAAAGAAAAATCTATTCAAAGGAGAAACCAAGTCACATTAAAAACCAAAAATAAACAAAAATGGCTGGGAATACAAATAATGTCTCAATAATAACCCTGAATGTTAATGGCCTAAACTCACCATTCAAAAGACATAGACTAGCAGATTGAATTTAAAAAAAAAAAAAGACCCAACAATATGCTATCTCCAAGAGACTCACCTCATAGGAAAAGACATCCACAGACTAAAGGTGAAGGGTTGGGAAAAATCATGCCACTCACATGGACTGCAGAAGCAAGCAGGGGTTTCCATCCTCATATCAAATAAAGTAGACTTCAAGCTAAAAATCAATCAAAAATGGTAAAGAAGAATACAACATACTTCTCAGGGGAACCATATACCAACAAAACTTAAGAATTATAAATATAGGGCTGGGGATGTGGCTCAAGCGGTAGCGCGCTCGCCTGGCGTGCGTGCGACCCGGGTTCGATCCTCAGCACCACATACCAACAAAGATGTTGTGTCCACTGAGAACTAAAAAATAAATATTAAAAAAAAATTCTCTTTCTCTCTCTCTCTCTCTCTCTCTCTCTCTCTCTCTCTCTCTCTCTCTCTCTCTCTCTCTCTCCCCTCTCTCACTCTCTCTTTTAAAAAAAAAGAATTATAAATATATATGCCCCAAACAATGGAGTGTCTATATTCATCAAACAAACTCTTCTCAAGTTAAAGAGTCAAATAGACCACAACACAATAATGTTGGGTGACTTTAACACACCTCTTCCATCACAAGATAGATATTCCAAACAAAAGCTGAACAAGGAAACAATAGAACTCAATAATACAATTAATAACTTAGACTTAACTGAAATATATAGAATATTTCATACTTCAACAAGAGAATATACTTTCTTCTCAGCAGCACATAGATCCTTCTTTAAAACAGACCATATATTACGCCACAAAGCAACTCTTAGCAAATATAAAAAGGTAGAGATACTACCCTACATTCTATCAGATCATAATGAAATGAAATTAGAAATCAATGATAAAATAAGCAATAAAAGCTATCCCAACACTTGGAGACTAAATAATATGTTACTGAATGACAATGGGTTGCAGAAGACATCAAGGAGGAGTCTAAAAAATTTTAGAGGTGAATGAGAACACAGATACAACATATAATCTCTAGGACATTAGGAAAGCAGTTCTAAGAGAAAAGTTCATTGCATGGAGTTCATTTCTTAAAAGAAGAAAAAGTCAACAAATAAATGATTTACTTAACATTACATCTCAAAGCCCTAGAAAAAGAACAAATCAACACCAAAGCAATAAAAGACAGGAACTAATTAAAATCAGAGCTGAAATCAATGAAGTTGAAACCAAAAAATTGACAGAAACAAAAGTTGGTTCTTTGAAAAAATAAATAAAATTGACAGACCCTTACCTATGCTACTGAAGAGAAAGAGAGAGAAAACTCAGATTACTAACATACATGATGAAAAAGGAAATATCAGTCCAACAACAACAAGTGCTGGCGAGGATGCGGGGAAATGGGTACACTTGTTCATTGTTGGTGGGACTGCAAAATGATGCAGCCAATTTGGAAAGCAGTATGGAGATTTCTTGGAAAGCTGGGAATGGAACCACCATTTGACCCAGCTATTCCCCTTCTCAGTCTATTCCCTAAAGACCTAACAAGAGCATGCTACAGGGACACTGCTATATCGATGTTCATAGCAGCACAATTCACAATAGCAAGATTGTGGAACCAACCTAGAAGCCCTTCAATAGATGAATGGATTAAAAAAATGTGGCATTTATACACAATGGAGTATTACTCTGCAATAAGAAATGACAAAATCATAGAATTTGGAGGGAAATGGATGGCATTAGAGCAGATTATGCTAAGTGAAGCTAGCCAATCCTTAAAAAACAAATGTCAAATGTCTTCTTTGATATAAGGGGAGTAACCAAGGACAGGGTAGAGACGAAGAGCTGGAGAAGAAGAATAACATTAAACAGGGATGATAGGCGGGAGGGAAAGTGAGAGTTAAGGGAAATTGCATGGAATTGGAAAGTGAGCCTCAGGGTTATACACAATTACATATAAGAGGAAAGGAGGAGTAGGAGAAAAATTATATAAGTGGAAGAAACGATTTATAGTAGAGGGGATGGAGAGAGAGAAGGGGAGGGGAGGGGAGGGGAGGGGTGAGGGGACAGTGGAGAATGGGATAGACAGCAGAATACATCAGTCACTAGAAAGGCAATTTGTAAATCAATGGAAATGTAACTGATGTGACACAGCAATCTGTATACGGGGTAAAAATGGGAGTTCATAACCCACTTGAATCAATCTGTGAAATATGGTATATTAAGAACTATGTAATGTTTTGAACAACCAACAATAAAATTAAAAAAAAATTTAAAAAAATTTAAAAAAAGGAAATATCACGACAGACACTACAGAAATACAGAAGATAATTAGAAATTATTTTGAAAACTTGTACTCCAATAAAATAGAAAATATTGAAGGCATTGACAAATTTCTAGATACATATGATTTGCCTAAATTGAATCAGGATGATATACACAATTTAAACTGATCAATTTCAAGTGACAAAATAGAAGACACCATCAAAAGTCTACCAACCAAGAAAAGCCCAAGACCAGATAGATACACAGCCGAGTTCTACAAGAACTTTAAGAAAGAACTAATACCAATACTCTCCAATTTATTTCATGAAATAGAAAAAGAAGCAGCACTTCTAAACTCATTGCATGAAGCCAATATCACCCTGATTCCAAAACTAGACAAAGACACATCAAAGGAAGAAAACTTCAGACCAATATCTCTAATAAATATAGATGCAAAAATTCTCAATAAAATTCTGACAAATCGAATACAAAAACATATCAAAAAGATCGTGCACCACAATCAAGTGGGATTCATCCCAGGGATGCAAGGTTGGTTCACATACGGAAATTAATAAATGTCATTCATCACATCAATAGACTTAAAGATAAGAATCGTATGATTATCTCAAAAGATGCAGAAAAAGCATTTGACAAAATACAGCACCCCTTCATGTTCAAAACACTAGAAAAACTAGGGATAACAGAAACATATCTCAACATCATAAGGGCTATCTATGCTAAGCCCCAGGCCAACATCATTCTAAAATGGAGAAAAAAAGAAAGCATTCCCTCTGAAAACTGGAACAAGACAGGATGCCCTCTTTCACCACTTTTATTCAACATAGTTCTTGAAACACTGGCCAGAGCAATTAGATGAAAGAATTAAAGGGATACACATAGGAAAAGAAGAACTCAAAGTGTCACAAAGGGCTTAAAATTAGCATATTGCATTGACACAGTCACATCAATAATTAAAGCAGCATAATTCACAATAGCTAAACTGTGGAACCAACAACCTTGATGGATAAATGGATGAAGACACTGTGGCATATATACACAATGGAATATTACTCAGTATTAATAGAGAATAAAATCATGGCATTTGCAGGTAAATGGATGGAGTTAGAAAATATCATGCTAAGTGAAGTAAGCCAATCCCAAAAAACCAAAGGCCAAATGTTGTCTCTGATATTCGGATGCTAATCCATAATGGGGGGGTGATGCTAGAGAAGAATGGAAGAACTTTGGATTGGGCAGAGGGTAATGAGGGGAGGAGAGGAGGGTGGGGGTGGGGAGAATGGTAGAATATGATGGATATTATTACCCTATACCCATGTATAATTGCATGACCGGTGTGACTCTGCATTGTGTACAGCCAGAAGAATGAGATGTTGTGCTCCATTTGTGTACAATGTGTCAAAATGCATTCGGCTGTCATGTATGACTAATTAGAACAAATAAAAAATTAATTTAAAATTAAATGACATAAGTGTGTTGAAAATAAAAGGACAGAAAAATATAACGTGCAAATGTTTACCCAGAAAAAATAGGAGTGACTATATTAATTTCAGATAAAGTGAACTTCACAGCAAAGGGAATTACTAGCTACAAAGTGACCCAATAATCAGTTCACCAAGAAGACATATACACACACACCAAAGCACAGATCCCCAAAATACATGAAGCAAAAACTGAAAGAATAAACAAAGTTCAGCTTGGTATTTGAGTTATTTTCTTCTGGTAACTGATAAAACTACTAGAAACAATAACAACAAGGACATAGAAGAAATGACCAACATGATCAAACAACAGAATCCAACCAACGTATACAGAACATTCCATCCAAAAGCATAACATAATTTTGTTTTCCAAGTACGCATAGACATTCACAAAAAATGATTCTATCCTGAGTCATAAAACAAGCCTCATCAAATTTAAAAAACTGAAATCACCCAGACCTATATTCTCTGGCCATAATGAAATCAAATTGTAAATCAATAACAATGAGAAACAAAGAGAATCTCTAAAAATCTGGAAATTAAAAAACATACTTTTCAATAAACTATGGATCAAAAAGGAAATCATAAGAGAATGTTTATTTAAAGACACTGCACTGGATGAATGGAAATAAAATTATAAAAATGTGTGGGTTGTAGCTTAAGCAGTTCTGAAAGGACATTAATAGCACCACAAACGTAAACCAGAAAAAAGGAAAGGCCTCAAATCAGCAATCTACTATTCAACCCCAATAAACTAGTGGAAAAAAAAGAAAAATATTAATCCAAAGCAAACAGAAGGAAGAAAATAATAAAGGCTGGAAATTAATGAAACTGAAAATGGGTAATATGGGGGAAATTAGTGAAATGAAAAGTTTGCTCTTCAAAACAGCAATAAAACTAACAAACTCTAGAAAGACTAATAAAGATAAAAAAAAAGATACAAGTAATATCAGGAATAAGATGGGGGATTATCACAGTAGGCTCTATTACCATGATAGCTAATAAAGAAATACAACTTTACATTCATAAATATGATTATTTAGAAAAAATGAACCAACTCCTCAGAAACTATATACTACCAAAAAATCACAAAAATTCATAAAATTAACTGAGTAGTTCCATAATTATTTTAAAAATTAAACATTAATTAAAATCAAGAATCAATAAATGGGATGAATTCAAACTAACAAATTTCTTCTCAGCAAAAGAAACAATCTGTGAGATGAATAGAGAGCCTACATCCTGGGAGCAAATTTTTATCCCTCACATATCAGATAGAACCCTAATCTCTAGGGTATATAAAGAACTCAAAAAGATAAACACCAAAAAACCAAATTACCCAATAAATAAATGGGCCAAGGACCTGAACATACACTTCTCAGAAGAGGATATACAACCAATCAAGAAATACATGAAAAATGTTCATCATTTCTAGCGATTAGAGAAATGCAAATCAAAACTACTCTAAGATTTCATCTCATTCCTGTCAGAATGGTAGGTATTATGAATACAAACAACAATAAGTGTTGGCAAGGATGTCGGGGGAAAGGTACACTTATACACTGCTGGTAGGACTGCAAATTGGTGCAGTCAATATGTAAAGCAGTATGGAGATTCCTTGGAAAACTTGGAATGGAACCACCATTTGACCCAGCTATCCCTCTCCTCAGTCTATTCCCAAAGGACTTAAAAACAGCATACTATAGGGATACAGCCCACATCAATGTTTATAGCAGCACAATTCACAATAGCTAAACTATGGGACCAACCTAGATGCCCTTCAATAGATGAATGGATAAAAAAATGTGGCATATATACACAACGGAATATTACTCAGCAATAAGAGAATAAAAACATGGCATTTGCAGGTAAATGGTTGGAGTTAGAGAAGATAATGCTAAATGAAGTTAGCCAATCCCAAAAAAATACAAATTCCGAATGTTTTCTCTGATATAAGGAGGTTGATTCATAGCAGGATAGGAAGGCGGAGCATGGTGGGAATAGAGGAACTCTAGAAAGGACAGAGGGGTGGGTAGGGAAGGGAGGGAGCAGGAGGTTAGAAATGATGGTGGAATGTGATGGACATCATTATCCAAAGTACATGTATGAAGACACGAACTGGTATGAATATACTTTGTATACAAGCAGTGATATGAAAAATTGTACTCTATATGTGTAATATGAATTGTAATGTGTTCCACTGTCATATATAAAAAATTAAAAATTAAACATGTAACTTAAAAACTTCTGAAAAAGAAATCTCCAGGCCTGCTTTATTTCACTGGAGAATCCTTCTTACTTTAAAAAAGATTAGCCAAATTTAACACAATCTTTTCCAGAAAACAATAGACTAAAGGACACTTCCCACCTCAATATGAGGCCAGTTTAAGAGTGACCATACCAAAAAAAGAACTCTATATTATAAACATTAGCAAATTAAATCCAACAATATATAAAACATTCATCAATGTAATTCACTATATCAACAAGATAAAAAATAAGATCACATTAATTAAAGCAAAAAGAAAATTTTTTGCAAAATTTAGTATCCTTTCATGTCTAAAACTTATCAACTTAGAAATAGAGGGAATGATCGCAATTTAGTAATGCGAAAAAACCTACAGCTAACATTACACTAATGGTGAAAGACTGATTTTTTTTTTTTTTTTTTTTGGCAAGGTCAGGAACATAGCAAAGATATTGACTCTTGCTGATCTTTTTTTTTTTTTTTAGAGAGAGAATTTTTTAATATTTATTTTTTAGTTTTCGGCAGACACAACATCTTTGTTTGTATGTGGTGCTGAGGGTGGAACCCGGGCCGCACGCATGCCAGGCGAGCGCGCTACTGCTTGAGCCACATCCCCAGCCCACTCTTGCTGATCTTAACATCATATTGGGAGTTCTAGCCACTAAAATAAGAAAAGGAAATAAGTGGCATTCAGATGAGAAATTGTTGATAGAAATTATATCTACTCAGAAAAGAGTTTGGCAGTGTCTTAGCTAGCCTCTGCTTCTACAACAAAAACAACATAGATTGGGTGATTTTAACAAAAAATATTTACTTCTCACAGTTCTGAAGGATGGAAAGTCCGAGTCCAAGGCATCAACAGATTCAGCATTTAGCAAGGGTCTCCTTCTTGGTTCATGCATAGCTGTCTTCTTGCTGTTTCATCATATGGTGGAAGGGATGAGAAAGCTCTCTACGGTCTCCTTTTTAAGGGCGCTAACCCTGTTCATGAGGGCTTTACCTTCATGACCTAATCACTGCTCAAACGCTCATCTCCAATATCATTACATTGGGGATTAATTTTCAACATATGATGAAATGAGGTGTGGGATGAGGGGAGTGGCATAAATATTCAACCTGTGGCAGGAGTGTTATAGTATATAGTTAGTTTATTAAACTAAACATCTAAACATGACCCAGCAACTGTACTCTTAAATATTTATCTCAGAGAAATCAAAACTTTTTGTTCCCATAAATGTTATATATGATTGTTCATAGCTTTATTAGCAATAGCCAAAAGCTGGAAACACCTCAGATGTCATTCAACAAGTATATGGCTAAACTAGTACATAAATACCATAAAATAATACCACTCAGTAATTAAAAATTACTGAACTAGCCAAAAGTGGTAGCACATACCTATAATCTCAGCTACTTGGGAGGCTAAGGTAGAAGGATTGCAAGTTAAGACTGCCCTGGCAACTTAGCAAGATCCTGTCTCAAAAAAAAAAAAAACAGCTGAGAATGTAGCCAAGTAGTAGAGTGACCCTAGATTTTTAAAAAAATGAATGAAAAAGAATGAGCTATTCATACACACAACAACTTCAAGAAATCTCAAAGGAATTATGAAGAGTCCAAAAAAAACAAATCCTAAAAGCTTATATGTTACTATGATTCCACTCACCTTCTTGAGAGGACAAAATTATATAGAGATTAGTGGTTTCTGGGAGTTCTTAACAGAAGTATGAGAGGGAAGAAAAAAGGTGGCTACGTGTATAAAAGGGCAGAAAGAAGGATTCCTGTGGTAATGAAACTTTTATGTATCTTGACCGTCAATATGAATACCCTATTATACTGTGCAATAGTTTTTCAAGGTGGTATTACTGGGAGAAACTAGATAAATGTTATAAATGTTCTCTATATTATTTCTTACAACTGCATGTAAATATATAATTCTCATAATCAGAAGTGTGTATACAGCTATTTAAAAAGAATACATTAAAGCTCTATCTATTGACCTGAAATATGTCTGCAATATGTTATTGTTAGGTAGCTAAGTGTAGTACCTAGTAAAAGTAGCTGCTCATTAAATATTTGCTCAATGAGTAAAAGGAAATTGCAGAAAATATATATTATTTCAAAATTTAAAAAAATAAAGAAAACCTAAACACTAAATATCTATGTTAGTGTAAGTACATATAAGCATATGAAAAGGTGTCAAAGGATGTAAAATGTTAACAAAAAATTACCTTAGGAGTGGAAGAGGTGCTAGAAGGAGAGAAACATGTTTTTCCTTCATCTTCTTTACTTTGTGTTGCAATAAACACTTTGAAATATGTATTTTTGGAAGAGATAATTAATAAATGATATTTTAAAAAGTATAGTTTGGCGGTTTGAGAAAAACCAAACCACCTAATAAAATGAAAAGTAAAGAATAAAAAATGTGAAAAGCAAAAACTAAAAATGGTTTGAATATTACTGTAGAATAGAATAGAATAGTGATAGCCAAATTGTATAAAATTTATGGAATGAAGCAAATGCAGTACTTATTTTCAAGGAAATTGTGGTAAGGATCCAAGGGAAAAAGAAGCTCAGAGATTTAGTGACAACAGACTAAGTGCAAGAAGCAAACATCAGAAATATGAACTCAAGAGACAGTCCATATGCAAGCTCTATAGACCACCAAACAACTCTCTGACATTGTCCCTTCCACCCAAAAATGGAGGACAGGCTAGGAACACACACATGGAAGTGATCACCCAGTGCAAAACTGGAGATAGATTTCAGAAGAGATGTATTTGAGTAATATGAAACTGAGAAAAAACTGATATTTGCAATGAATCTTCAGCCCCAGCCAGTGAACACTTAAAGTATAACAAGTTCTATAGGGTATAGGACATTGCAGTCAGTACACAAGGGAAGGGAGAGCATAAAGGGTACTAGACAAAGAATTATGGAGTACCGAATGAGTAGGGGAAAACTAAATTGGAAATTTAAACTTTGAAGAGCCATTTGACAATAACTTGCTAAAGAAAATGTGCATACCTTATGATCCAGCAATTCTATTTCTAGATAGTACGTTCTAGAGAAATTCATACCTCTGAAACTATTATACATTTTTCCATTTATACATGGAGACATGTACTAAGATATCAATAGCAATTTTAAGTCTATTAATAAACATTTGGCTAAATTATATGCTACAAAACTGTGTAGCAAATTAAAGGGATAAGAAAGATGTATTTATTTATATAAATAGAACTCTAAAATATAAGTTACTATACAGTAATTTATATAAATATTTCAAAGCACCAAATAACAAAAACATTAAAAACTGAATTAGAGGGTACATTCTAAAGTCATGATAATTATTGTTTTTAAGGTGAAGGAATGGGACATTATAGGGGATAAAAGAAATTTTAATTTTACCTGAAATTTTAAAGTCTTTTTTAAAAAAAGAACGAAAGGCAAGTGAGATGAAATATTAATAATTGACAATTCTGGGTGCGTTGATATTTGTGCATGTTCTGATGCTTTGTACATCTGTATTGACCGGCTACTTCTCAAATAAAAGTATGGCAAAAATAAAATATAAAGAACATGTTGGAGACCAGGGGATCAGTTATGAGGCCGCTGCAATATTCCAGAATAATATTGTGAAGAATAAAATATGACACATTCCAACATAGATAGAGAAGGGTCAGATACTCAAGCTGCTAATGAGATGAGACTTGATGGCTATTAGATTGTCGTCTTAGTCCATTCAGGCTTCCATAACAAAATGCCCTAGACTGCATGGTTTACATAACAGAAATTTCTCTCTTACAGTCCTGGAAGTGAAATCTAAAATCAAAGTGATTGCTAATAGGGCTCTTGACTGGGGCTCTCTTCCTGGCTTTGTATTCAGTTCTGCCCTTACTGTCTGTACAAGGCATGGGGAAAGAGAGACCTCACTCTTCTCCTTGTTATGAGGACATTAATTTATTCAGGAGGACCCCAGCCTTGTGACCTCATAAATGAGGGCTGGGGCTGGGGCTCAGTGGTAGAGCACTCGCCTGGCACACATGAGGCCTGGTTCAATACTCAGCACCATATGAAAATAAAATATTGTGTCTACTTAAACTAAAAAAAATACATACATACATAAATACTTAATGACTTCCCAAAGATTGAGGGTTAGAGCTGCAACATATATAGTGGGAGGGGCAGGGGGCACAAATATGCAGCACATAACAAATTAATATTGAGAGAATTTTTATTCATACAATAGTATTATATGACATACAATAAGGTCTTAATAATGTTTGTTGAATCTGTGACATTGGTATTTTCCTGGTTGTAACAGTTACCCATATAGTATGAACTCAGAAGGAGGAAGTATTGATAGGAAAAAAATAAAGGCACTATTATCTCAGAAAATAACTTCAAAGAATTAACTTCTTGAAGGATGGCCTCTTAGTGTGAAAAATAACTGAGGGGAGGGGGCAGAATTTAGAGGAGGAAAGATTGTTTTGGCTTATGGTTTCAGATATTTCAGTTAAATGGTCTCCCGATACCATTGCTTTGGACTTGTGATAAGGCAGAACATGGTGGCAGAAGGATGTGGTAGAGGAAGCCTATCAGCTTATGGCAGCCAGAAAGTGAAGACAGAGAGACAGAAACAGAGAAGAGAAAAAGAAAAGGGGGGCATGGACAAGAAGTACTCTTCCAAAGCATGCCCCCGGTGACGAACTTCCTATAACCATGCCCACCACCTACAGTTTTTCACCACCTCACAGTGATTCATTGAGCTACCCATGGTTTAATCCAATGATGAGGTCAGAGCCCTCATACAATCACTTCCCAAAAGTGCCTCCTCTTGATGAGGGCCACAACCAAGTTAAGATGGCGCCTGGCAGTATGCTAGGAGGAGTGGTTTCTGAGCCAACGCCAGTGAGTCATTAAGATGATGAGGATTCCTTAATGACTGACTGCTATGTCTAGATGATGTCAATTAAGTTAAGCTGTATGTAATTAGTTAGGTATATGTACCTCTGCAGCCCGGCAGAGAAGTGGCTCCTGCTACCTTGGGTGCCCACTACTTTTGAGTCCTCAGTTCCTGCTGAGTTCACTTGCAGTAAAGTAGTTCCTGCTTCAACCTTCAAGTTGCTTGTCACCTCTCAGTTATTTTGCCCAGCCGGACTTAGGCAGCCCAGCAGGACTACGGCATCCTCTGAACATTGCCAAGATTTCAAATACATGAGCCTTTGGGTTCCAAACCATAACATACATCCTCAACCCAATCCAAACAGAGTCACTTCAAGAGCCCTCTTTCAAATGCTAGAGAACCCTTACAGGAAGCATCTTGTCTTGAATAAGAAAAGCCTTTTATAAATCATCAAAGCACTGATTTCCTCAGCCATAATTAATCCAAGTGACTTAGTCAAAAAATACCTCTTCCATGCCTCACATTGAAGGAAAAGAATTATTGGATATGTGGTGGGGGGCATTGTTCTGGGTCCTAGCCTAATCTTACAGGTACAGTACTACTTCCTTGGAGACAAGAACAGCAACTGTGACCTCAGCAAGAAGGAATCACTGGTTATATATGGTCAAGGATAGCATTAGTTTCAGAGATTTGGTGACCAGGAGAAATGGCCCTGTTATGGATAAAGGAAAAGTAGATAGTCAGCAGAAAATATCACAAAAGAATTTATAAAAATTAGATACGATCTATTCCATATCCCTACCAAAACTTCAATTCTATCAGATCCTATTATAATGGAGAGGGAGAACACATCCTCTCAAACCTGAGGCCTCAGTGCAAGCACATCCACTATCCTAAGGACTGGGGACTCTCGGTGCCCCAGAGATTTATGGAGTAAACCTCTCATGTAAGATCTAGGGACCCTGAAATGAATGGAGGAAAGTGATGCTGGAAGACAGAATGGATGTGGTGGTTTGATGTCTCCTTCCATATCTCTATAGGATAGTGCCACCTGAGTTTACAGGGTCCCTCCATCTCTCTTGACAGTGAGGAAAGGTGAGGACTCAAACTAGTATGCTGCCACTAGTCACAAAGGAGTCTCATACTAACCTGGGATTTTCAATTTCACAGTTGGAAATTTGCCTCCAAAATAGAATTCAGTGTTGAGAAGCACTCAACTAGGACCCAAGATTTTCTGATCCATAATCTATTATGAAAATGGATAATATGCTCTTATGTGCTGTTGTTCATGGAACAATTTAAACAAAAAAAAATCACGGAATAGGTCTACACAGACACGTGCCAATATATGAGAACTCTATTCTATGGAAGGTGGTGGTAACTAAATTAACCAAAGGACTGAAAAAAATCAGCCTCAGTCTCCAAATAGAAAACACATCCTATTTTTCACATTAGCCTAGAAGCAAAAAAATAAATAACTTTGAGTTCCAGTGTATGGCCTCTCTCCTCCTCATACCTCACTCCCTGCAGAGGTCTGGCATCCTCCTCTGAGGAGCAGGTTCTGGAACATAGCCTCACAAGGTCACAGGTATGTTACTAAATCCCCTCCTATAATTACAGGGAATGACCAGCCTGGTGACCCAACATGTGCTCAGAGAGCATCTGTAAGTATGGCTGAAGGCCTTAAGGGACCAATCAAGGAATTTTCTAGAGAAAAGTCTCCCAGTATATCTTGGATTACTGGAGAGCAAAACAGCACATATTTCCAAGAAATTAAGTACTTAAATTTTGGACATTTGGGACTTAATATATCTGACTTAAATCTTATAAATAACCTATGCACAAAAAAACAGGTGCCTAAGATAGCCAAAAGTCTCATTAGTGCTCTCTTGAAGTCAAAAGCATTTTTTCCAATCTCTCCTTCATGATTCCCAACCCACACCCACCTCCTGAGTTTTCCTTTTCCTGCCCTCCCTCAATAGATGAGAGAAAACCATCTACTGTCTAATAATTGTAGTCCTTTCTACATTTTACCATTTAGCAATCCTGGGACCACCTGCCAATTCCAAAGACTCGAAAACTGCTTGTCCCAGGAGAAGGTATATTTTCCCCCAACTATTCTAGAAAATTCCTATTCATGTGCTAGATCTCAGCTGAAATGCTTGAAGTAATGACTAAGTATGTTAAAGCCATACTGTTTTAGTATCCTAACTCTGCTATTTAATAGCTGTGTGTTCTTGGGCAAGTTAATGATTCTGTGCCTTAGATTCTTTGTCTATAAGATGGGGAAAAGAATTGTACACACCTCAAATGACTGTAATGAGATTAGGGCTTAGAACAGTGCATGCACACAGGAAACCCTACAGGATTTTTAGCCATTACTGATTCAGAGATTTCCACTGACTTTCCAGGAAGAGTGAAAAGCTTCTTTGTGCTACCCACCTAGCTGATACTGACCAGAGTTAATGGTCTTTATAGCTCTCAACAACTGCTTATATCACTGTATCCACTAGATTATAAGCTCCTTGAAGGAAGTAGTTTCTTGTTTTTATCACTGTATCTTCACCATATGGCACAGGTCCAGGAACAAGATATTCAATCAGTTCTGCTTTACTATAGGTAAATTTGTATGTGATTCCATTTTCAAGAAACTAGGAGAACATTCAAAACTGTGCCCAGGGACTGGAGCTGAGTAGAAGAGCGTAGCATGCATACACCTCAAGCCTTTATCAGTTCCCTCAGCTTACTATTTGTGTTATGAACTACATCCATTCATACTTGGTGTTAAAACTTTCTACCCAATTCCAGATAAACCCACTTCACCACTTCACAATAATTCACAAGGTGCTTCCAACACTCACACAAGGGAAACTCCTGGTCTTTTTCAAGGAAGAGTATCATATTTATTGTAGTATTTAACCATATACCAGATGTAAAACTGTTCTACTATTTGTTTCTTATCTTTAATGTGTCATTGAGAAATTTTTAAATGTTATGTCCATATCCCATTTTTCCAATAAGCCCCATGGTTTTTATTGTGTAATTTTTGCATAGTATGGTGATTTTAAGGATATGTCTCTTTATAATAGAACTGTACTTGGTAATCTTGCGGTTGATGGTAAATAACCCTTTCTCTTCTCCATGGATACCTAAGGCTCCTGAAACTGTAGGAGCCCCTATTAGTTATCATAGGCTATTTGAGCTAGCAGTTCTGTCCTACATTAAAAGCAATAACTATTCATAGCCATCTGCATGCCTGACACTGTAATGAAGATACACCATGGTTGATACGAAGCAATGCTATAACTTTCAGTCTGGGGCAGGGGGGCGAAAAGTACACTAATTACAACAGAGGTGGGCATATACTATTAAAGAATAATACAAAGGTTTTTTTCTCCTAGACGTCAGGGAGTCAGCAAAGACCTCCCATAGGAAATGTTCTTTCCCAGATCTTTTCACTCCATAATTTCTTTCCTTGCTTGTTTTTTTCTCTGCCTTGTTACTGTACTCGGAGTTACTGGGCCCATCAGCACTGGGAAAAGAAGCAGAACACGGAAGAGTTAATATGGCACAGGTGGAACGGGAAAAGGCCCTGAGGGAAACAAGATAAACAGCCACATAAAGGAGCCCACAGACATTGGTCAAGGTGAAAAGCAGCTACCATCATACAGTGCTGTGTATCTTTCTCAAGCTTCTGCAGGTGACTTCTTCCTCATTCAACATTTGCTAAACTTCTGCTGGAGGCTAGATTTTGAGAGGAGTCTGTCTATTCATCCTGCCTTTTCCAACATCAAAGGTGATTCTTCTTCAAATCGTACTACTCTGGATTGAGCACCATGTCCTCCCTCTTTGTCACCTCCCCTCTATGGCACTCCAGAAATAAGACTCTAGTGGGACCCCCTTCTGGATCGTGAAGAATCAAAGAAGACAGAGCAGGGAAGTTTCTTTTCTTGATGCCTCTCTCTCTTTCTCTGTTGCTCCCCAACCCCAACTTCAATTCTACCTGGTATTCAAGTTTACAAGATCTGCATCAAATTTAAGAATAATATGAGCACCCCACACCCCCAAAACCCACCAAGTTTTCTTCTATCACTAGGGGTTCCTATTACAGTTTCTCCTTTTCTTTCTATTCAGCCTCCTTGCTTTTTGGAGGGTTGCTGCCAAAAATGTTAGTGCTAGGAAAGACTTAGAATTGTTGTGCCCACCTCCATTATTGAGTTAGGAAAGCTGAAGCCCAGAGGTCCCTCCCAAGGATACAAAATCGAGGACTGAATAATCTAATCCCCACCCAGCACTGGCTTTTCCCCCATATACAAAGAATGAGACTGACTCTACTTGCACCCTGAAAGAGAAGAGCATTCATCTCAGTTGCACTCTCAGCTGACCTCCAATTGGAGGGTTCTCGCTCTACCAGCCACTATAGTAGTCACTCCCCTTCCTCACTACCATTGCACCCACCTACTTCTCTGGCTACACTTATGGGTTTTTAGGAGCAAGGGATTCTCCCAACCTAGCTAAGACTGGGACCTTAATTATCCATCCAAAAACCCCTAAGCAAAGATTATACCCTTGTGATCTCCTGGCCTTTCACTATTCCTGTACATACTCCATGGATGGGTTTATGCCACTGTGACACATCCAAAATCTCCTTGTCCTTCTCCTATCCAGAATCATGCCCCTGTGATCCCCAGAGCTCCACCCTCTACAGGATGGTAGAAACTCCACAGTCCAACTCCACCTTCCTATATCCAACCTTTTTCTTGCTGACTGGTATTCCAGGGTTAGGGGGAGCCCAAACCTGGCTGACAATGGTTTTTGGGCCCATGTACCTGCTGGCCCTGCTGGGTAATGGAGCACTGCTGGCAGTGATACAGATAGACTCCACACTGCACCAGCCCATGTTTTTACTCCTGGCCACACTGGCAGCCACAGACCTGGGCTTAGCTACATCCATAGCCCCCGGTTTGCTAGCTGTGCTGTGGTTTGGGCCCCAACCTGTGCCATACACTGCCTGCCTGGTTCAGATGTTCTTTGTACATGCACTGACTGCTGTGGAATCTGGTGTACTTTTGGCTATGGCCTGTGATCGAGCTGTGGCAGTAGGGCGCCCACTGCACTACTCTATCTTAGTCACCAAAGCCCGTGTGGGTTATGCAGCCTTGGCACTTGTACTGAAAGCTGTAGCTATTGTTGTGCCTTTCCCTCTGCTGGTGGCACAATTTGAGCACTTCCATGCCAAGACCATACACCATGCCTACTGTGCACACATGGCAGTAGTAGAGTTGGTGGTAGGTAACACACGAGTCAACAACCTGTATGGGCTGGCACTTTCACTGGCTGTGTCAGGTGTGGATATTCTAGGCATCTCTGGTTCCTATGGGCTCATTGCCCACACAGTGCTGCGGCTGCCTACTCGGGAGGCCCGTGCCAAGGCCTTTGGTACATGTAGTTCTCACATCTGTGTCATTCTGGCCTTCTATGTGCCTGGTCTTTTTTCCTATCTCACACATCGCTTTGGTCATCACACTGTCCCAAAGCCTGTGCACATCCTTTTCTCCAACATCTACTTGCTGCTGCCACCTGCCCTAAATCCCCTCATCTATGGAGCCCGCACCAAACAGATCAGGGACCGACTCCTTGAAACTTTTGCATTCAAGAAAAGCCAGTTTTAGTGGACAGTGATGACAATGAAGGCTAGACTAGAATAGAGGTGGCAGGGGACAGTTGGAGGAAATTCTGGAGTCTGGGAGTATGGGTTATATTGTCTGTTCCATTGTCTGCAATATGACCGCAATAAGAAATATTTGCTGTGAAACTCCTACTAGATACACCACTGGTATCTGTACCCTTTGGCCTACCCATGTGTCCTGCGTAAGGGAGGAGGGCAGGAGGCAGGAGCTACACATTACCCTGCCAGGAAAATAAGATGAGGAATCATAATAAACAAGATCTAACTGAAATGTATCTTTTTTTCCTACTCCTACCCCCATTGTTTTGGCCTAAGTTGAAAAACTAAGCTCTTCTACAGACCCCAAACTTTGGGGGCTTGATACTGCCACAAAGGGTGGTACTGCCTCTCAAGATAAATGCTTGGGTACTTGTCTGGGACCACAGCCCTCTCTTTTATAAAGCCAGATTCTGTTTTCAGCCTGTCCTCAAGAATGGAGCTATAGAGGCTTATCCTCCACCTTCTGAAAATCTGGAAAGATAACGTACCCTGTGATGCCAATTTGGCCAGAACACTGGTTTTTAAGACATTCCTAAATCAGAGGATCCTCTTGGTCTCGTGTATAATTGTCATTCCTCTTCCCTCACTTCCACCAAATTCCCAAGAATTAATAGCTAGAACTTCTTTCCCTGGGCCAAGGATCCAACTGAAAAAGAATTTGATGTTCTAGAAAATCATTGTAACCACATCATCTACTTGCCCGAAACTGAGCCACTTTTTGATCTTGCCAATCTTCCCTTTTATGCACCCTCAGTCAAGAATGTATACTCCCCAAATAAAATCATCAGCAGCACCCCTATCTGTCCTGGTCAACATCACTAATAGCACCTGATGTCAGTGCAATATGATGAATAGGAAGTTTTCACACTGCTGCAGCTGCCGGAACAGAGGTACTAAAAAGGAAGGGTTCACAGTGTTACCCAACAGGAGATTCATTTTCACCTAAAACTGCAGAATGAAAGGAATATTATATAAAGGTCTTACACACCAGCATGGGTTTCAAAATGAGGATAATCTTATATAGAAGGCCAGGAGTCACTGGTGTGGGTCAGAGAAAGCTGCAGGCTGCACAGGCAACAAGCAAACTCAAGCTCTCCAAGAAAACTATCTAACCACAGGTACTAGAAATAGCCCTGAAGACCTGGAGCCTGGAAAAACCCAACCCACACAACTCCAACAGCTGGACCAAGCATGATGGGACACAACAGAGACAAGGCAGCTGCAGAACTGAAAAAGCAAATGATGCCATCTCTACGGCCACATGGGATCTCATCAGGTCCTTTATAAAGATCCAAAGAAATAGCTCAGATTTGCATGATTTTCAGATGTTCACACTGAACCCAAGTGGATGAGGAGCATATCTACAATCTCCCCAATTGCCAGTTCAGACATTCTCAAGACTAATTTTTTCTCATGAAGTTCTGAGTTTAAAAGTCCTCTAAGCCATAATTTTGTGGATAACTGTGACAAAATACTGATGAGTTACAATTCTTTAAGATGTCCATGTCCTTCTCTTAAAAGAGATTTATCTTTAATAAATCTGAGAAAATAATTGAGATATGAACAAACATATATGCAGCAAGATGTTTATTACAACATTATAAAGAAATATAAAGAAGTTCCTGTGTGTTATCTCATGTCACACATACATACACACACACCATTTCTTACCATTCCCCTCTGATACATGAAAAGGGAAATCATATGCAGCCAGTATTCATAAGCATTGAATTCTGTCACCCTCCCACCACAGGAAGACTCTTCTAAGGCACCTTCAGTCCCTGGTTGTGTACAATTCTCCAAAGTAGCTGGTTCCAAAGCTGTATGTTGTCCAAAGTAAGGAATTTCTTTCTTCAAGCCAAAAATCTATAACCTTGGACATTTGTACTTTGCTCTGCATTAAGACTGCATACATACCATTCTTGTAATATATTTATAAAGCTTTACTAGCACTCTCTGATGCCTCATAATAACCTGAGAAGTTTTTTTATAACTTTGGTCCAAAACTTGACCTCAACCATTATGACCCTATTCATAGTCTTTATCTCATTTAGTATAAATATTCATACATTTAACTGAAGAAATGTTTATGATGTTGATTATAGGGTACTGCCCTAAATCCTGCTGGGGTATTACTTAATATATGATATATATGCTGTATTTCCTTTTTATCAACAAATTTCCAACTCCAAAACATACTGTCTCAAGAAGTTTCAAATAAGAAATTAGGGACTCATCTGATTATCCTTATAGCCTGAGAGAAGTGAAGAGACTTATTAGGGCTCTTTATTCCTCTACAGTCTTTGCTGTCAATACTATTCTGTAGTGCCCAAGAGGTACCTGCAAAGAACCTCATGTTCTCTGGATAAACATTCCCATTTATTCGCCTTATGTTCTCCATTCAGATAACCCTCCAATATTCTGCAGACAATCTGTGCCTCTTTTCCAAGGGGACCCCAGAAACCCTGGCAGCAGGATATGGCCCAAACAACTCAGTTCTTGGGCTTACCAGCTCCATTCAGGACTCAGTTGTCATCTGTTTACCTTCAATAACTTTTAGTCTCAGACTCTATGAGCCAAAAGGAAAGAAACTTACTTAATGTCAGTGTACAGCAGTATGAAATTTAGGGAAGCCTACAGACTCACAGTGATAAGAAAGCAAGATAAAGAAGACAGAAGGTATAAGCTTCTGAGGAGGACCCAATTCTTCAGGACCCAAATTTTCCTGAGCCCATCTCTATGAACAAAAATCCTAGATAAATCTTCCTCATCCTATTTCACCAACAACCCACTATTCTCTTCTCTACCTCAACAACCCACTTCATTGTGGACTCCCCTCAGCATCGACAAGTACTCCATTCTCCATCTCTGTTTATCAGTCACTCTCGATGTCTCTGTACTTCTGCAACTCTGCCTTCTTGCACTGTCAGTTTTATCACCTTTATGTTTACTTTCATTGTGAATGCCTCTTTCCCTCTACCTTTGTCTTACTCATTGAGAATTCTTTTCTAACGAAAAGAGAGGTACCAATTATACTACACTAAATAATCTCTCCTTATGAAAATAAAAAATGTACTAAAAGTAAGTGACTTGGTTTCACTTGTCTTAACAAGAAATTTGAGGTTTCTGATTTGTTCTGTTGTGGCTTTTCTCCCATCCTGCCCATTTCCTGTTAACTAAGCCACCATGTACTTTCCATCTAGCATACATCTCTCCCACCACACAAAGTGAATAGAAGAACATGTTGATTTCTCCCTTCACCAAAAGGAATTATTGTTTAATGGCTTAAGTTAGAATCAAGATGACTTAGATTTGAATTCTAGATTTTCCACTAACTCACTGTATGCCCTGAGCTAATTACTCAACTTTTCTGAGGTCTTTCTTCAAAGGATCAACGGTATCTGGCATAGACTCTAGCGTAAAACAGCTCAACAAATATTTGATATATTTGATATTAACTCCTCTCCTGAAAAATAGGACAAAGCCCACTGTCAAATATTTGCTCAAAGACCTAATACCCACATATTTAGCAATACTTTCCTCTGAGGCCAGTTACATCTTTTTTGGAAAATTTTTCATGACAACACTCTTTCCTACCACAGTAGAACCCTTCTCTGGGCCCTACCTTCATATCACCTCCACCAGCTCATTAGACAGCTAACTTTATGGGATAGCTCTATACTCTGGGTCAAGTTAGGGAAGGACACTCCCTACACGCAAGAGGTCTTCATGTGCACAAGGGACACTTGCCAGAGAGACTGAGAGAACTCTTTGGACAGATAAGGTATGGAGTGGGAGAATAGTTACCAGGCTCTATCTACTCCAGTAAGATACTAGGTTGAGACCTCTGGACAAAGACATAAGGAAAGATAACAGGTAAGAGTTGGAGTGGGAGAGAAGCAACTAGACACAAATCAGCCTAAGACAGAGTGAAGAACATAAAGAATTTCCCTCAAATTTACTTGGGCATTTCTGATTTCCTGAAAATTCTCTCCAGTTACTAAGGCAACATTATCCCAATTAGAGTCTTATCCTCCACATTGTCAATGCTCAGCATGCCACCCACCTACACACATGCCTGCTTTTCACTGTACTTATAACTCACCCATTAATAATGGGTTTCAATCTAGGCTGCATACTAAAATGGTTAAAGAAGCTTTTAGAAACTGTGCCCAGGCACACCCAGATCAATTAAATCAGAATCTCTGGAATTAGGAGATAGACAAACATCAATAATTTTTAACATTCCTAGATAATTCCAATGTGTAACCAAAGTTGAGAACCATTGCTTGGATCTAAGTCGAAGCTATATTTTCATGTCCTTCAGGATCCCTATCCAACCTCACAAAGAAGTCTTATGCAGCTAAATAGACAGTAAATTGCTTCAGGAAGGCTACTAAAAGGAAGAAAGCCCTGATCCTGTCTCCTTAGAAGACCAAGAACTACACACATAAACATATCCTAAAAGATACCTACATTTTCCTCCCTTAAAGCAGGAGGATGAATAGGTCACTCAGGAATATGAACCACAGGCTGTAGTGAAGCTAAGAGAGTTACTGTCCTCTCCTATCCAAGACTCCATCACCTAGCAGGACCTCTATGACCTCACGAATAATAGGTCAGAGCCCAAGGCCTGGGTCCTCACCTTGCGGGGCAGCTTGGGGTTTCCGCAGCAGCCACTGCCCTACCCAATCCTTCCCACACCCCACCATGTTGGTTAGTAACCCCCACCTGCTAACGCTGGATGAAGCTGACGCTACCTGGACCCTCATCAAGGATAAGGTGGGTAAAGTAAGGAGGCTAAAGAGGAAGTCAAAGTATGACCCAGATGGGTCTGAGCAGCTTGTTAGTAGGAAAGGGTAAGACAACAGTAAAAGGGTAAGACAACAGTAAAATAACATTTTCTCAGTGCTTGCTTATGTGTCAGGCTCTGGGGTAAAGTGCTTTGCACAAATCATTTCATATAATCCTAACTGCAAAATTATTAAGAAAAGTTCCTCAAAAAGCAATGTATAGAGAGCTATGAGAGCAGAGAAGAGAAGCAGGAAGTCAAAGATAGGACTTGGAAGGTCAGGAAGGTGTCCTGGAGAGTGACATTCTGGCTAGAGAAGAAAGAATTATTTACACAAAAAGGAAGAGAAATGGCTGGCACATAAAAGGTATATATTATGAGTGAGTTAATGTGCAGGTGGATGGGGAGTGAATAATATACTAATTAAAGGTAAAGTATATGGATCCCTATTCAACCTCACAAAGAAGTCAAATGCTCATTTGCAATCTGCAGTCTTCTACAGCAAAGTAGTAGTCATGAAAAGAAAGGCAAAGAGGTATAGGGGCTGATCATGAAAAGTCCTTTAAACTTCCTATGTAATCTAGAACTTTATCTTAAACCCCATAACAAATATTCTCTCCACTTTAATTCCAACAAAGTGAGAAATTTGGGTTTGAGCCAAATGTGTAAATTTTAAGGAGCAAAAGAGATCATAACTGTGTCTGGGATGCAGGTGTCCAATAAGTCCCACCAGATTACTTGTCAGCTAAAGGATAGATAGCTGCAGTTTTCTCAGCTTGGAGAATCAGGTTATGGCTATGTGATTTGATGGGAAATGTATTTAAAGCATTCAATAGAAGCTAGTCTGCAAAGCTTAAACCATCTTAAAGCAATGTCTACCAGACTCAAAACAGCCTTTATGGCAGGTAGCTACCATTTCCTGGGAAGCTGCTCACCACAAAGATCAGGGAAGTGGAAATGAAAGTGCCAAGGTCTTCCCAAGTTTTGAAAGTAACTGATTTCAGCAAGGCAGAAGGCTGAATCTGGACTAGTCTAATCAGAATTAGAGTAAAAGTAAAGGGGGTAATTCCACTATTAGAATGCTATACCATCTCTGAGTAGGAAAATAAAAAAATAAAATAAAACCTCACTATACTATTTAAATGGAAGATCAGAGTAGAGATGTGCAGGTTAAGTCACCAGTGATACGTGGCAAATTTAAGGAACAGGGTAGGATACCTTTGAGTGACCTTGTTTCTTGTCTGCAGAAATGATGACAATTTACTGGGTACCTTGTAAAATATGTGGCTAAACAGAATGTGCCTCAAGAACTCCTCCCCATTCAGCATTCCAAACAAAATATATCTAAAAAGATAATTTTCTACCATCACTTTCCTGGGATGGCCCTAGGAAACCTAAATTTATACCCTTTAAGGTCTGTACTTTACCTTAGTTCAGTAGTAGCAGAAAAAAAGTCTCAAATGGTGACTCTACAGATATGACAGATTTGGGGGCTGGGAATAGGGAATAAAGTATAGCACTTTTAAGCATTGGGCTCAAATATGAAGGAGACTCAAAAGAGGAACTTTTATCTACCCTTGCTCTCTAGCTGAATAGAGAACCAGAAGTTTTAGCCAGTGAAAACTTAGAATGGATTAAGATAACAACTAAGTACAATTACTAAAGAGGATCCTATAGGTCATGAAGTATGCCAAACTTTCTAATAGCTGGGTTACCAAGCCCAAAAGAAAACCCAGACAAAAAGGAAATAAACAGAAAATTTAAGTGCATGCTGAAACTAAAATTATAAAGATGAGGATTAAACTTCCTAAAACAACTATCCTCTACAACTAGGGTGAAAAGTATATTACTAAGAGGTACTTGACATACTTTATAGACAGAAAATGGACATTATGAATCTATTTCTGCACATGCATTCTTGGCTAATGTAACCAATCACCTAGGAATGATCCTTGAAATTTCTTTTCCCACACCACTTGAGACCAAATTCTACTAGTCCTATGACCTAAATATAGTAATATTTTCTCCACATTATTTAGTTCAGGAATTCATCATGTTTTGCCTAGAGTATTTCAATACTCTTATATGACATCTCTTATTTTATGCCTTCCTATAACAATCAGCTTTCTAAAACACCTATCTGGCCCTATCCCTCTTACCCAGAGTCCTTCAAGTGGCTCCCCATTACCCCCAGTATAAAATTCCAATCACTTATGAAATGCATGCACACAAGGCCTTTCATAATCTAGTTTCTGTGTGCCCATCCCTCCTCATACTTTACATGTAAGTATCATGAAATTATGTGTTCCTAAACATGTCCCTCATGGTTTAAAAGTTCAGAGTTTTTCTCATTGGCTATCCCTTCTTACTGGAATAACTATTTTCCTATCTGGTTAATTCTTTCAAAATTCAAGTATTATCACCTAGAAACCTTCTTTGATCCTCTTTCTAGCAAAGACAAAGGTTGTTAGGTCGCTTCTCTTCTTCATATCTTGTTATTACTTCATTTAGCTGACTACTTACACTTGTCTCTTTCATTAGACTGAGCTATACTAGACAAAAACAGTGTCTCACTCTTACCTGTATCCTAGTACCTAACACATAGTAGACATGCTGCAAGAGAAAACTGGTGGATAAGCAGTAGGTATAAGTCTGGGCATGTAGAGATGTAACTGAACAGGAAACAGTGGGAAGGTCAATCTGGAGTAGGCTATCAGTTAACTCCTGACCCTAACTCAGTAACTCACTTATAAACCGGCCACCTACAGGTCATCGAGGAGCGCTTTGGGTCCAATGTAGTGGCAGTACCTTTCCTGTCGGATGCAGCCTGCTATGACCTACTGGGTGTGCTAGTGAAACAGTCCCGCTCAGCCCACTCCCGCCTGGCTTTGCCAGGTCGGCAGGGCCGGAGGGCACTAAAGCCAGTGGGACCACTACCAAACCTTCTAGAACAGGCAGGGTCTGAGGGTGTCTTTTCCCACTGCACTCGGGAATACTCACCAAATGGACGAGCAGAGATAGCCTATGAAGAGATGCGACTGTTGGATGGGCAGCCCTGCCGAATCCGCCTACATATGGGTGGCCTGCGTAAGAAGGTTGCCTTCCTGTTGCTGCCACCAGGACAGGTGAGCCTACAGCAGACTCTTCCCTGGCTCCGAAGCACCCACAGCATCTATGTCATCTACCAGGTCTTCACCTGCTCCTGGCTGCAGCTAGG
Source organism: Spermophilus citellus (assembly GCF_964194105.1). Taxonomy (NCBI): domain Eukaryota; kingdom Metazoa; phylum Chordata; class Mammalia; order Rodentia; family Sciuridae; genus Spermophilus; species Spermophilus citellus. The sequence goes on from NC_138183.1 coordinate 199,300,503, forward strand.
GCTGTTACCTACAGCCCGTGAGCCCCAGCTGCTCCGGTTACAGCGGTCATTGCCTGTTGCCTTCTCCTGCCTCAAGTTTTCATTGCAGCCCAAGGGTGTACTGGGACCACAGAAGCCTCTAATCAAAGACCCACTGCCCCATGGGGCCAACTGGGTCAGACCCAACCTCAGTCTCATGCCAACTCTGGCCCCCACATCAGCACCTGCTGATCCCCTAGAAGCTGCTGATGTGCCCCCACCTGTCCCAGCCCCAGCTACACCTCCACCCCAGGAAGGGCCAGAGGGCAAACCCACCAGATTCTCCTACAAGGGCCGAAACCCCTTCCGGAGAGGGCCCCAGATGCTGTCAGGTATTGCTAAAGGAAGTGAAGATGAAATGGGTGGGAGGGACAAGATGGGAGAAGGATGGAACCTGAGGAGTATAGCCCAGGAATATGTGGGTAACCCAAGACTATGCACAGGTCCCTGGTGCGGGGAATGGAGTGAAGGAACCAGGGGTGGGTGAGATGGAAGCATGGCCCTGATGAGGGGGTGGTGATAGCATGGGGGACCAGAGGGTGGGACTAGGGTGGCAAAAAGACCAGGGCATGAGTCAAGCTGTTACTATCCCCAACCCTGGCAGAGAACTGGCTCTTCAGCCCCCGCTGCCCCCCACCAGGAGGCCAGGGTGGGGGCCCCGGGGATCCCGATCGGCACTCCATGTCCCTGCCCCTGCTGCAGGGTCTGTCCTCGGAGTTCGACAGCGACGACTGAAGCTGAGGCGAGAGATGCAGGGGGCAAGGCCCCCAAGATCTGGCATAGGGATACTGGTTCCCAATAAACATCAGCTGCTGCTCCCCAGAACCTGGACTTATGCTGCTTCTTCATTCCGGGGTCCAAAGAACAGAGAGTTTTCCCACTTTTTCCCTAGGCTTCAAGTCCTCTCACCAGCTAAGGGCATAAGAGATACCTTGAAACCCTGGCATCGATGTCATCACCGGAGAAAAATACCCCTGATCACCTCCCCATCTATGTACAACCTTTTTGGGGTCCTAGCCCCTTAGATAAAGGGTGGGAAAGAAGAATGAGCACAGAATAGAGATTTCCCTTTTATACATATTGCAACAAGTTCTCCATAAAACATTTATCTGAAATAAATTAAAAAGTTCTTTTGCCACTGTCTCCAAACATAAAAAGGAGCCTGGGCCTTGGCCTCAGCCTAGGCCACCTATGGCCCTGATTGTCCATGGAAGAATATTAAGGATTGAGGGGTCCAAAGCCTGAGATGGGAGGGCCAGATCCCTCCTCTGAAGTATCCAACAAGAAAGGCGAAGTTACAGCATGGGCCTGGGAGATGGCAGCCAACTCCTTGAGAAACTCAGGGAAAATGACTGCACAGTAGACAGCATTCTTGACACGAAGAGCCTCACCTTGGCGCTCAGGGGCCCCGCCCCGGGGGAGTAGAATTGGAGTTGAAGCCCCAGGGGAGCCCCCACCTAGGCCAAGTCCTGCTCCGTCTCTCCCAGGCTGAAGGACCTGTGCCGCCTGCCGGGCCCTGGTTGGACTGTGTGCGTGTCGCAGGAGTAACTCCCCCAAGGATGGCCTCCGGCTCTTCACTGAGAATAAACAGGGTTATCAAGAAGGTGCTAGTATCAGGGAACCTATCAGTCTGAAAGAGTAGATTCCCCCGCCCCCAACCCCCAGGTTCCTGGACTTCTCCACTAGGGTTCTAAGAAAATGGAAGGACAAGATGGAGCAGAAGTGAACCTCAAATTCCATTTCCTGTTCCATCCTTGAAGATGACCCAGGACTTGAGAGGGAAGGTATTCTTTCTCATTCTAGCACCAAAAGGCTACCTGTCAAGCCTTTAATTCTCTACATAAGCTTCCCCATCCAGTCAACCATCATCCTCAGACTTAACTAGTCAACACCTGAGCTACTTCATATCCAGCTGTGATTTCCTCCTTCCCCATGCCACTTCACCAGGAAGGATTCCCCTTCTTTCTAATCACTATTTATTTTCAGTCTATAACATGCCCTTACTTCATGCTTTCTATCACCCTCCAAAACTAGAGTCAACTACTTCCCCTTCCTATGCAGAGCTATAACACCTGACACACATCCTCTGCTCCATCAATACTCACAGGGCTTATATGTGCCATCATAGTTCAGGGACTATTTCATTTCTGTCATACACCACTCTCCCTCTAAGATCTATTTTCTGGTATGACCATTTCAACATTCACCAGTCCCTGTCCTATACCCACAAAAACCTTCCTCCCACTGGTTGTGGGAGGAAGACAACTTTATGTTGGTTTAGACTCAAACAAACCTTCAAAACACTGTCTTCTCTCTAATTTTCTAGAGGATTCCTAGGTCTGGACCCATGATCATTATTCTAGCTTGGACTCTAGCCTCTAGATTATGATAGCAGTTTCCATTTCCAATCTCTAATATCATCTACAGAGACACTATTACATTTGGCATTCAGAAGCACTCACAACTAAGCTCGCCTCCTGTAGTTTATTCTCAAAACTCTCCATACCCCACCTTACCTTTGCATCTGCACCTACCTACTTGGAACCCAACAGATACATTACATGCATTTATAGCTCTGTCTCCTTACATTTTATTCTCTCTTATGTTTCATTTTGTTTTCATCCTTTCTGACTTTTACTCTCTCCACTTCTTTGGGAAACCTCCTCTGACTTGCTCTCCACTGACTTCCCATTTTACTGCCCTTATCTGAACATACTTTAATAATTTATTTCAATGTCTTCTACCTCATGCACAAATCTGAGCTTATGAACTTAGACTGTCTTATCTACCTTTATATCCCTGGTTCTTCCAGGAACCCCAGTACTAAAACTGTAAAAGTAAGAAATAGTCACAGTATAATAGACCATTAGGAAATCATGCTAAGTAATTTCAGCAGGGCCTTCACAGCTGAGCAATAACCCTTGTGAGAGTCTCTTCCCAACTCATACATGCTTTTCCTTAAGCCTGCATTTCATCTCTGCTCTCAGCATATCATTTTTGCCTCCAATTTCACTAGAAAAGAATGACATGAAATCCCTAACATCTTCCTCCACACTTCACAACTCCATTGGTACATGTCATTTCCACATTTTTCTCTTCATGTTTGCCCAAAAAGGTGGGGGACCAACCTTTTCAAGTCCAAAGTTAATTTTTTTTCCGAGTGCTCAATTTCATTATTTCTACCACCTTTGGAACCTTGCTCCATTACCTATTCCTCTAGTCACTGTCTATATTGTATGTTCTCTTAAGGCAGAGATCATATCTTATACTGCCCTGAATTCCCTGTTCCAAAAACAAAGGTTTTTGGAACAGGGAATTCAGCAATATGTCAAGTATTCAGATACTTGTTAAATTAAATATCTCTATTTAAAATTCCATTTTCTCATTTAATTCTTCCTTTCTTATCCCCACAACCACTCATCAAATTCTGCCAATATATCTATTCCATATCTACCTTATCAAATGTTTCTTTTCTTTTCCACTATTCTAATTCAAGCCTTGCTGACCACTTTTGCATTATGACAGAGCCTCCTGACTCTTCTTGCTAACTTCCTTCTCCTAGTTCCAATTCACCTCTGCTAACTTACCCATTTCTCCACTTCCGATTTAAGAACCTCCAGTTTCTTAAATACATTTCTCAACTTCTAACCAGCCCAACTTCAGCTTGGAGAACTTTCTGCTCTGGCCAAATATTTCCTGCCTTACCACCAACTGTTCCATCACCTTCTAAATCCCCTGCTCCAACTACACATACACAGTCCAGGATATCTCCTGAACAAAACAATAAAGACACTCTCCCCCTTTGCCTACCTAAATCCTACTGTCTCTTAAGGACTATGTTAAATGTCACATCCTTTGTAAGGTCTCAAAATATCTCAAACTATGGACTACTATGTCCGCTTGCTTGACCATTTAAAATTTCCTCTCCATTTAAAAGCTGGTTTTGCTAATACTGCTGATTGGGCTCTTAATTGATATACCAATGTTGTAGCCTCGGAATCAATGCCTGAGGACAAACATCAAGGCTCTATTTTCTACAGTTCTCTAGTTCCTGGCACAAGGTTTCACCTTGAATAAGAGCTCAGCTAACCTGGGCTAAGGGGTTATCTAGGAAGGGTAAGGAGAGGGGTGGTGGGACAGGCCTCACCTAGGGGATCGGAGCGGCGGGGGGCAGGTCCTGCTGTGGGACCCTCAGCCCAGTCCAACTTGCCACGGGCAATGAGGTACTTCTTGGCTTTGGACAGTAGTGCTGGGAAGTCCTCCTGGGAGGCCGCAAAGCTCTCAATCTTATTCTTCACAGAGCCCAGCACCTATAAAGCACAACTTTATGACACTTCTGGTGGCTCTAGACTGACAGTCCTTTCTAGTCCCACTGAGCCTATTCCCAGCCCACCCAGGGTCACTCCAGCTGCGGGCCTGGCCCACCATGGAGCCTGGACGCACCCATGCATGCATGCATCGCACACCTGCAGCAGGGACTTGACACTGGGCTGGAAGACCATGTTGGTGTTGAGCAGGAAAGAGCGGAGCAGGGGCTGGGGGTGACAGGCCAGCTGGGCCACCAGCCCCGTCAGCAGGAAGTTGACATAGACGGAGTTCTGCAGCATGTTCTCGAGTTTGGCAAAGAGCACAGCCATGAAGGGGCCTGGGGGAGGGGTGGGCACAAGGACACAAGGCCTGAACACAATGCATAATGCACGCATTCCTCCCCAAAACAAGAGATTCCCCACAGGATGAAAATTATTTGTATGTCAGTTTCTGGGTATGTTTGATATCCTATGACCACCTATTCTGGAGGAAATAAGGTAGCAGACACAACATGGACTGCAAGAGTCCAGATGCCAGCTTTATATACATCTGAGCTCTCAAGAGTCAGCTCTTAGGCTCTGGAGTCACAGAAATATAATTTCAGATTTTAGTTTTACCCTTTACTAGTTATATATTACTGAATAAGTAAGAACTTTCCAAACTTCAGTTTCCTACTTGGTAAAATAAGAAAATATACCTACCTCATAAGGTGATTAAGAGGATCAAAGAGATATCAATGTAAAGTATTAAGTCTAAGATCTGACAAATTTTATGTGTTTGATTATAACCATAAGCCACAAAAAAAATCTTAGTTTTTGAAAAGCTTCATCCAAGAGGATGAAGAATGACTAGGTAAAGACAGTAATTAGGACCAAAATTCAGAATCAGGTCCCACACAAGACAGAAGAACATTAAACCTGGTAAGAAAGGAAGCAAGAAAAATGTACAGCCAAGACAAACAGATTATATTTAGAGGAGAAATCTTTGGGGGACCAGAAAAAACACGGGAGCTCTGTCTTTCAGGAGCCAGGAACCAAGGAGGTAGAATAGAAATCTGCAGTAAAAGGAGAGTTTAGTTCGAGAATATAGTAAACAGACTCTTTGGAGGAAAAGGAAATAACAAAAGGGGATCAGTTTTATTTGTGAGAGAGACAGTCTCAATTAAAACACATCACTAGCACTAGATCTACATCCATTAGTCTTTCTGATCAGGGGTTTTGGAGAAAAGAGAGTATATCTAAGAACTGTACTGTGAATTGAGCCAAAATTACAATTAAGGGCAAGAGATGGTGAATACTGAAAAAGATCTAGGTTCCCACAACTAGCCTTGGCTCAAAGACAACTAACTAGCTTAACAGGGTCCTAAGGTAACTCATCACTTTGTTTTTCTGTTCTTCTCATTTCCTGGGAGTTTCTTATAAGAGATGATCCAAAAAGCTCAGATGAGTTTACAAAAAAGAAAAAAGAAGCTTCAATTAATATTTCAAGACTATGGTAAAATCTGCACACTACCTCCTATTGGTAATGAGCCAAGAAGCAAAGCATAGCTTAAATAAATGGAAAACTATATTTTCTATAGTCTCTAAAACAAGGAAGTTGACTCCAGAGCAGAAGTCCCATGGGCAGGACAGAAGCATATTTCAGGCCCAGTATGACAATAATTAACCAAGGCATAACAACTTGACTACAAACAACAGTAAGATGAGTGGCTGCCCAATTTACATCAGTCATGCACCCAGAGTTGATAATTCTAGTGAGTAGCTACCACTTGTTGAGTTCTCACAATGTGCCATTATTACAATAAGTGATTTACACACACCAATGGCAAATATGAGATGTTAATGTATGTCTCACCAAAGTCTATGGTCTAACTTTTAACGATCACAAAGCTTCAGAGATTTTGTTTGTTTTTCTTGGAGTTGGGTATGGAGTAAAGATTAGAGACAGATGAGGGCTACACATGCTTTAACAGAAACAAAGGGGAGTCAGCCCAACCACTCAGGTCAAGACTAGCTCCAGGAACATTCCAGAAAACCCAGAAGGGTTCATTTGGGAGTTCAGGGCCATGCTTTGTCATTTGCCCTCAATGAGGTATTTTACCATTTCTGATTCTGTCCTTACTACTAATCATAAATCCCTAAAACAGTCTTATTGGACAGTCAAGGCAACCAAGAAGGTCCAAGGGCAGTGGACAGAAGAACTTGATACCTTATTTGAAGAGACAGGAAGGAAGGAGCTGAATAGGGTAGGAAAAAACAGAAGAACTAACCTTGGGCCACAGTAGAACTGACAGAAGACTCAACACCCAGACAGATTACAGGTGGGAATGACACAGAACAGAGGTTTATAGGTGCCTCTCAAAAAGGACAGCACATATGTTCAAATATTGTTATGATTCACCAGAAAACACCAAACATAAAATATACTAATAACAAATCCCAGGAAATAGCCAGACTAGGGGAAAGGAAGGAACATGCACAAAGGACAGACAGACAAGGCTCAAACATAAGTCAATACTCAAACCAGCACAAGCATGGAAGACACAGACATATACAAAAACACAATTATGACATGATATGTATCTGGAAGGGACCCAAGCAAAATGGATGAGGGGTAGGCAAGTATACAGAAATGACATAGCCAAGAAGTCTCAGAAATCAGCACAAACATGTTGAGAACATGCAAAAAGTACACAAAAGGGAAGGCCTAAGCTAAGTAGCTTACCAGTGAAGGGCTGGCTCGGCAGCTGGTTGAGAGTCCGCAAAGGGCTGCTGAGGAAGGGGCCAGGGGGTTCAGGGGGACTGGTGAAGCTCTCGTAGGCCTCCTCCTCCTCAAGAGGTAGTGGAGGCTCTAAGGGGGATTCTGAGCCAGCTCCACCATTGCTCAATGCCACCTCCAGCTCCCGGAGCTCTTGCCCAAAACTCTCTAGTCCTGCTATGCCCTCAGAGGTGCCCTCTAGCAGTTCCCCAGCTCCCTCCTGTGGCACCAGACGCGGCACCAGACGAACCTTCTTGGCCCCCTCAGGCCATGGTCCTGGCACCCCATTGAGTTGGGGAGGGGGCAGGTGACCAGGGCCCTCCCCTATGCCCCCAGGCAGCCCCCTACTCCCTAGTTCCTCCTCCTCCCCCTCCCCCCCATTGTCCCTGTCCTCCTCAGGTAGTAGGCTGCGTTTCTTAGTCCGGGAGCCAAGAGGATTGGACTCAGGAGGGGGCCGCTCGCCATCATAAGGGGCAGACCAGGTACGGCAGGCTCGGACACAGCGGTCCACACCACGGCGCGCCTCACGCAGATACTCCAGGTAATTGTCTTCCAGCTCACCAGGCTCCTCTGCAGGGCTGGGACGTCGACCAGGGCTGGAGGCTGGGGATTTAGCAAGACCTGGTGAGTGAGGTGCTGGGCCTGGCGACTCAGAGCCACCCAGACTCTGCTGCCGAAGAAAGAGAGCCAGACGAGATGGTGTAGAGGGCCGAGGCACTGTCACCACAGAAGAGGAATCAACACTTGGGCTTCCAGGGCCTTCAGAGGGGAAAAAGAAAACATAAGAGTAATCAAGGAGACAGACATACAAGATATAAAATACCGAGAGAGACTAATAAAGAAAGCAATGAAGAGGCAGAAGCATGGAACTCATTTATATAGCTGACTTTCCAACCTCTAGACAAACCTTTCCCTTATCTGCCACCCCTTTTCACCACCACCAGCACCACCAAAGAATGAAAACAGGAAAAGTAAAGGACTGAAGTGAAGGAAAGAAATAGCTTAGCCTAAGAATCCACTCTAAATTTCTTTGGTGAGTTCACGAATCCTCTCCCTGCAAGACAACTCAACATATACTAATAACAAATCCCACGACCTCCCCAAAAAAGGAATGCCACTCATGTTCACCTCCCTCCTCTCACCCTAGCCCCACATTCTTGCTAGGCTCCCCCAGAATCCAGGCCATACCCGTGATGTCCTCCCTTCTCCCTGCCTCTCTGGTAGGCCCACCTCGTGCCCACGAGGCATGCTCTGGACGAGGTGGGCTGGAGGCATGGTGCCGACAGCAGCGTGGGATTAGAGAGAGAAACTTGTCAGCTGCTCGTCCATAAAGATCCACATCACGCACAGCTGGCTTCTGGCTCAGCATCACGTGGTTACACGGGACAAGATACCTGGAAAAGAAAGCAGAAAGGGAACATGGTAGATAAGAAAGGAAAGAGCATGCCTGGAAAAATAGGACAATGGAACTAAATGGCTAAGCAAGGCTCCAAAAGGATACTCATGAGCTACCCCAATACAGGCCATCACCCAAGCAATGTGCAAGGCCCTAAGGGTCAACCATCCCTCCACGCTGCCCCCAGAGGTACCTGAGAACCAACTGCAACAGGACATCCTCACAGCTGAGGTTCAAAAGGGTCCTGAAGAGACTCAGAGAGACCATGCAGAGCTGGGAGGAAGAAAAGAGGGACTCAACATAAGAGCTCTCTACTCTCCAAATTATTCACTAAATGAGAACAGCCTTCCCCCAGCCCCAGGCCCAACCAACCACTTCTAGAGCAACAAATGTGCACAAGGCCTGGCACATAATAGTTATTCAAGTATTAACTAGATGTTCACAAGATCTCTGGCAAGACTTCAGTGTTCACATATAAAAATGAACCATGTGTCAGACACAATGAATTTCTATAGGCCATACAAATATCAGCAGATTCTCTGGCTAGGTATACCTGTCAGCTGAAACTCCAGTAATATTTGAATGAAAGCCCCAAAAAAGAAACACTAAGAAATACTGTGACAGAATGAATGAGTGACTAAAAGGAAAGAAAGCAATACAATAACCAAGTGAATGACTGTCAGCTGAGACTACAGCAAAAAGCCTTCCCATAAGAAACCAGAGGGAACCTGGAAAAATCCCAACTGGGAAGTGGGTGGAGCTGTGAACAAGGAGTCTTGAGTCACTCTCCAACTTCAGTGCCTCTCAGAAGACAGAATAAAGAAAAGCTCAAGGACAGCTGACAGGAAAAGGAAAAGTTGGTGGGTCCAGAGCAGGGAAACTTTTTGTTTTAGAAAAGGAAGGATTGTTCATCCCTGGCTAGGCAAAAAGAACAAATCTATGTAAGCTCTCCCTCACTTCTCTGAATCCCCATAGTACTCTATACTTCCCAAGGCAAGTATGTCAGATACTTTGAGCTCTCTCAAGACAACTAAATGAACCTTCTTTGTCTAGAGCACTGTCTGTATAGATTAGGTGCTAATTGTTTGTTAAGTGACTAGGGGAATTAAAAGCCAACCAAAAGCCACAAGCCAGTAAAGTGGCGCATTCTGTAATCCCAGAGGCTTGGGATGCTGAGACAGGAGGATTCCAAGTTCAAAGCCAGCTTCAGCAATGGTGAGGCACCCTAAGCAACACAGTTAGACTCTGTCTCTAAATAAAAAAGTATAAAATAAGGCTGGGGATGTGGCTCAGTGGTCGAGTGTCCCTAAGTTCAATCCCAGGTACCAAAAAAAAAAAAAAAAAAAAAGCCAACCACATAATAGGAAAAAGATGAGATAGCTTACATTTTGGACAGCGTGGATAATCAGGAGGCTTATCCTAAATGACTAATTTGACAAGCAATAAAAAATTAAGACTCACTGGAAAGCAGTTCCTCAAAAATGTCCACATCTGAACCTGTAAATATTCAGAACCTATAAATATTTTTAGCTTACACAGCAGAAGGAAATTTGTAGATGTGATTAAAATTATGAAATTTGAGATGGGGAGATTACCCACATAATGTAGGTGTGTCGGATCAAACCACAAGGGAGAAAAAAAGCAGGGAATCTTCCAGCTGGGTCAAAAAGAAAAGTGAAACAGCACTGCTTGGTCTGAAGATGGAAGAAGGAGATCAAGAGCTGAAACACTGGTAGGCTTTGCAAGCTGGGAATGGTCTTCAGTGGATAGTCGGCAGGAAAACATAGATCTGTCTCAAAACAAGGTAATTAATTCTGCCAACAATCCAAACATGTCCTTCAGAACTATAAAATAATTGTTATTTATTTTAAGCCACTGAGTTTGTGGTAATTTTTTACAACAGCAATAGGAAACTAACTCAGATAATTAGGCACATTGACTGACTTTAAGGCACAAAAGACAGGCTATATAAGTTACAAAGTCAGTTCAACAACATCAAGCTTGAAAGAACAAGATAGTGAAAAGGAGAGCACCTATATTTTTAACATGAGCACCTTGTAATCACACAAAAGTTTTGATCTCAAGAACAAGAAACACAAAGAAGAAATACCCTAAGAACACAAAAGGCTGAAGATCAAAGATCAAATGGGAGACTAACAGAAATAACTGCCATGGACTAAAGACAATAACAAATAATTGAAGAAGTTAGGATAAGATATCACAAAAAGAAAATGGACAGATCCCAACACAGGGAGAGAAAAAGAACCTGAAGAAGAAAATCAATTGTCTCTAAACATAAACAGGGCATTACATGAGGCCAAATAGAATATGACCATAGCTTAACTATGGCATAATGAGAAATAAACCTCTTTGTTATCTTTGTAAAAGTGAACTTTTGACATCTATTCCCTATTGGTTTCCATCAATAAATGTTAAACCAAGCACATATTATAATCACTTTTTGGAGCATTTTTAAAATGTACATGCCCTACAGAATTAATATTGTTAAAACGGCCGCATTATCAAAAGCAATATACAGATTCTATGCAACCCTCATCAAAATATCAATGACATTCTTAGCAGAACTAGAAAAAACAGTCCAAAAATCAATTCTCAAAGCAATTCTAAGCCAAAAACGCAATGTTAGTGGCATCATAATACCTGACTTCAAATTACACTAGAGAGCCTCAGTAACAAAAACTGCATGGTACTGGCATAGAAAAAGACACATAGACCAATCGTACAGAATTGAAAAAAAGAGAGATAAATCCATACAGATATTGTTATCTGACCATTGACAAAGGTGCCGAAAACGTAAACTGAAGAAAAGGTAGCCTTTATATACAATGATATTGGGGAAACTGGTCATCTATATGTAGATGAATGAGACTAGATTCTTATCTCTTGCCCTGCATAAAAGTCAACACAAAATGTATCAAAGACTTAAGAATTAGACCAGAAACTAGGCAAAACCTAGAAGAAAACATAGGATCAACTCTCTAACATACAAGCAAAGCAATAATTTTCTCACTAGGACCCCAAAAGCTCAGGAAGTTAATGTCAAGAGTTAATAAATGGGATGGCATCAAATTAAAAAGCTTCTGTACCAAGCCTATAATCCCAGTAGCTCAGGAGGCTGAGACGGGAAGATCAGCTAGCCTCAACAACAGTAAGGCACTAAGCAACTCAGTGAGACCCTGTCTCTAAATAAAATACAAAATAGGGCTGAGGAAAAAAAGTTTCTTCATAGCAAACAAAACAATTACAAATATGAAGAGAGAAAATTTTTGCTAGCTGCTCTTCCAACAGAAAATTAAAATTTAGAATATATAAAGAACTCAAAAAACTTAACACCAAAACAAGCCTAAATAACCCAATTAATAAATTGGACAAATAATAAATGGGCAAATAAACCAAACTTCTCAAAAGAAGAAATACAAACATCCAACAGGTATATGAAAAAATGTTTAACACTGTTAGAGAAATGAAAATCAAAACTAAACTGAGATTTCATTTCATTCCAGGCAGAACGGCAGCCATCAAGAATATAAACAATAAAGATATGCATGGTGGCGCACACCTATAATCATAGCAGCTTCAGAGGCTGAGGCAGGAAGATCTAAAGTTCAAAGCCAGCCTCAGAAATTTAGCAAGGCCCTAAGCAACTCAGTGAGAGCCTGTCTCTATATAAAATATAAAAAGGGCTGGGGATGTGGCTCAGTAGCTGAGCACCCCTAGGTTCAATCCCCAGTAACAAAAAACAACAACAACAAAAAAAGAGATTACAAACAATAATATTCTACTACTTTGCTGAATTCATTTATGAGTTCTAGAGGTCTTCTGTGGAGTTTTTTGAGTCTTCTAAAAAATGCTGGAGAAAATGTGGAGAAAAAGGAACAAACTGCTGGTGGGATTATAAATTAGTACAACCACTACGAAAATCAACATGAAGGTTCCTCAATAGACAAGGAATGAAACCACATATTATACAGTTATACCACTCCTCAGTATTTATCCTGAAGAATTAAAGTCAACATACAATAGTGACACATGCATACCCATATTTATAACAGCACAATTCACACTAAAAGTCAAATTATGAAAAAAGCCTAGATGACCACTAATGGATAAAGAATGGAGTATTACTTATCTATAAACCATGAAATTATGTCATTTGAAGGAAAATGGAAGGAACTTGAGAACATTATGTTAAGCAAAATAAGCCAAACTGAGAAAGGCAAGGGTCATATATTTTCTATCATATGTGGAAGCTAGAGAGGAAAAGGAAAAGAAAGGAGAGGGATCTCATAAAAATCAAAGGGAAACCAAAAGAGTAGAGAAAGGTAAAGGACTGGAGGAAGGAGGAGGGGACAAAAAGGGGATGGAGAATGATACTGGCCAAGTTATATTATTATATTCTGTGCATGTACAAATATGTAACAACAAATTCTACCATTCTGTACAACTATAACACAACAATAAAAAATATTTGGAGGAAAAAATACACATACATATACATACAAACATACACACTATAAGACTATACAATGCAAGAGTTCTGAGATAGAGTTTAGAATCTGTGATTACTGTTGTCATCCTCAAAGCTCCCCAGATGATCCTGAATTGTATATCTGGTTGAGAAAAACTGTTCTAATCAGAGCCAGTATGTAATATTTCTTACATACACTAACTTACCTATTTAAAAACTACACCTGTATAAAACATAGCTATCCAGAAATCTCAGTGATCTGAAACCATACTACCAGGTACCTTAATTTAAGAACAGTTTTCTAGAAGTCTTAATGCTTGAAAAAAATTCTATTTTAAGCACAAGCATTCAGGAAACTTTAACTATTTTTAATGAAAAAAGGAAGCAAAGATGGTCCCAGAACCAAAATAGAGGTCACAAAGTCCTTTAATATGGACTAATTATGGCTAAACTAATACTTTATTCCCCTAGAAAGACATTAAGTCATTATTACTTAGAAACTATTTACTCCCATTTCATGTACATTTCTACTAATTAAAATCCTTCTTACCTGGATCTACAAGGCCTTGCATGATCTGAATTTTACCTAACTCTAAACTTTCATCTCATTTCCATCTCATATGCCTCCAGTCATGCTGGTCTTTCATTTCCTAAAGTATGATAAGCTCTTACCCTATCTGATATCCTTTGCATGCTGATCCCTTGCCTAGACTATTCCTTCATTGATATTTAACAGGCTAACTCCTCACAACTTTATGCCTCAGTTCAATGTCACCTCCTCAGAGCAGTCTTCTTGACCACCCTATTATTTTCCAAGTAACCTGTTTGGTGTTTTTTTTTTTTTCATAACATTTACCACACTTTTGAATTATTTTATTATTATGTTTTCTTCTCTATATTTCCCATAAAATAATCTACAGGAAGTCATCAATGTCTATTATTATAGCATAGCAAATGGTACGGCACACAATGAACATTCAATAAAAATATGTAGGAGGGCCGGGTGTGGTGGTGCATGCCTGTAATTCCAGCAGCTTGGGAGGCTAAAGCAGGAGGACTGAGAGTTCAAAACCAGACTCAGCAAAAGCAAGGTGCCAAGCAACCCAGTGAGACCCTGTCTCTAAATCAAATACAAAACAGGGCTAGGGATGTGGCTCAGTGGCAGAGTGCCCCTGAGTTTAATCCCTGGTACCACTTCCCACAAAAAAAAATGTAGATGGAAAGAATGCAGGTATTTGAACAAATGCATGTCCCAAGTAACATTCCAATGAAGTAAATCTAAAGGGGAGAGAAGGTAAGCTTACTGTAACAGCTGGATTATCTATCAATGTAGACACAAACCCAAAGTGATCTCAAGTTACCCACAACAGACTACAAAGCTATAAATACCTTAACAGAACCTTAGAGCAATGTTATAAACACTGAAGAATGGCAAAACCTATAGCCATGATGAGCAGCCAAAGTCATCCAGAAAAGGTAACTGTTCTAGATTCATGTATAATAAAAACAAGGAAATAAGACTAAATTCTGTACCCGAAATGATTAAAAGTTTAATCCCTAATTTTGAAATGATTGCTCGACACAAAATCCAAAGAAAAGTAAGAACACCCTCTGAGAACAAAGGTCAGAGAGAGACGGCTCACCCAGGTTAAGCCAAGAACAGTGGTAAAGGCCATACCCGGGAGTTGCTGCCAATACGGGCAACGAGGGTGTCAAGGATGGTGTGGGTGTCATGCCGGTGTAACAACAGGAATCGCAGGAAGGTACGGAGCAAGGCAGGTTCTGAGATACTCCGGAGGAAAAGTTCCAGATAGGCGGTACTGGCGATCATCTCCTCCACAGAGGTCTGGACAAAGGGAATGGAAAATTTGGAAACTCAGGGCTTCCTTGCACATATACTAACTCATTGATATATTTAGAACTCAGTTACTTCTGGTTCTAAGAAAGAACCAGAAGCAGAGAGGGGAAAAAAAGGAGGACTACCCTGCCCACTGCCTCCCACATTGAGGTTACCACCCTGTAGTTTAGACCCTAATATTTCTTGCCACCAATGACTCTCACCTTGTGCAGGGCAGGGCCCATGACAGGCACCAGGAACCCATTATGGATATAATCAACCAGCTGCTTCTGCACCAGAGGGTGAGCCACCTATAGTGTTGTAAGAGAAAAGAAAGGGTATTATGACATCACTGGAAGGGAATAGGATGGTATAATACAGAATAGCAGAACTCCAGGGAATGTACCCTTCCCACCCTATCTTCCCAGGATGACCATGGGCCACACCTCCTACCTGAATGACTGCATTGCAGAACTCTAGGGAACTCATGAATAGTGCAAGGGCTGGCACTCCTAACCAGTCTTCCCGTCGCAAGCAGTGCCAATCATCCCCTGGAACCTCAATCTTTCGGGGCAGTGAGGAGTACAGGGCACTTAGCCCTGTGGCCAGCACCTAGGGGAGGTTACCAAGGGCTCAGGCAATATAAAGATTGGGATTTAGTCCAAAATTTTCCTAGGAATAGAGGTAAGAACTATTACCAAAGCACATTATTTAGCCACCCAATGTGCCGGGACCTCACCTGGAACAATGGTTCATAAGGAACCTTAGTATTTGCCTTAACCACCTAGGTCCATGCTTCATCACCATTGCAACTCTGGTAGGTGGGGGGGCAGATGTGCTTTCAAATCTGAGGACCTTCCTGGAGGAAAAGGCCTTTCCACACTTCCTGGTAGGAAGGTACTGTCCAATGATCACATGTCATACCAAATCCCCTATCCTAGGCAGTCTATACAATGACCATATGCCGTACCCCACCCCACCCCATCCTAGGGGGTGCTAACCGGGCAGAAGTAAGAGTGATCCGCGATGTAGCGCCCCACAGTAGGGCTCCCAGCTGACAAAGCCATGAGCAGAAGTAGGGCATCACGGGCCTGCTGCCCCAGAGTGCCCTCTCGATGGACAAAAGGGACAAGGCGAGAAAAGAGTAGAAGACGTGGGGCAGCTCCTGGCTCAGGAGGTGGCTGCAGGAAGAATTCAAGCAATGTAGGCTCCCGGGCCACACACACACATAGCTGGCTGAGAAGTTGCACCAAGCCTTCATCCAGTGCTGGGCTACTAGGCACAGGGCGGCCACAGGCATCCAGTAGGGTGAGCAGAGCCTCACGAACTGGACCATGCCGCAACAGAGGCTGACGAGCTTCGCTCACCAACATCTCAAATAGTTTCAATTGCTCAGCCCGCCGTTCCTCGACCCCATCCCCAAGCTCATCCCACTGTAGCTGCCATGTCAACACACGGGTCAGCAGATCCTCATGTAGAGCAAACTCAAGAAGGGGCCCAGGGCAGGTGGGGGCCGAAGGGACTGCACGATCCTCTGCCAAAAGTGTTAACATTTGGTAAGTATGGTTGCGCACAGCACTGAGATCATCTGCACCTCCAGCAGCTGCCCGAGGGCCTTGCCGCTCCAGGATTCGCACCACCTGGGGAAAAAGAAGACAGAAGGCATCGAAGATGATAAAGTAACTAAATGGAATGGTTGAAAACAGTGAACACAAAATTAGGACAACTCAGGAGGCCACTAGATACTTTGGCATATAGTTTCTTACCTGGGACCAGTGATTCTTGAAGACCATGAGGCAAGTCTCAGGGTCAGCCATGACTGGAGTCTGCAGACTGGACCCTTGAGGTACTCGGTTCCCAGGACCCCTGGAGGCCAGTCTGCTCAGCCAGTTCATCCTCTCCATGAGGAAGGCTGGACAGGGCCAGCAGCCAGAGGACTACACTCCAAGGATTTGCCAGCTGGAGGCTTTCTCCACTTCTGTCTCCAGTGTGCTTCATCCGGTCTGTATGAGCCAGTAGCTGGCCATGGAGCCAGATTACACCAGATTGAAGTAGTAAGCTCAGAGGTCACTGCCCAGTCCAGAGTAACAAATCTAATTCAAAGAGAGAGAATGAAAAGTATAAACTGAAGCTTATCTCTCTCTACTCCCCAGGAAGAAGCACTCAGAATCACCACTTCACTGAAAACTCCACATACATACATATATATACACAAATGCATACACATAGCCAGCACCTAAAACTTAATCAGAACTTGTGATTTTTACTATCAAATTTGTTATTTCCCAAGACTTTTTCATCTCTATATATGGTACCAACATTCACTCATATGATTAGGCCAAAAGCCTGGCCACATCCTAGTTTCTCTTCCTTCCAAGACCAATTCATTAGTAAAAGGACTCACCGCTTCCAATCTGGTCTCTATGCTTCATTCTTGCCATCCTAAATTCATTCTCCACATAGCAACCAGAGTAATATTTTTAAAACCTAAATTACATCCATCTCTCCTCTGATGAACACCCTTCAATTATTTTTCTATCACACTGGTAAAAATGCAAATTCCTTACACCTTGGTCTATAGGAGCCTGTATAATCTAATCTGCACAACCTCCTATCATTCTCTTCCTCTCTCATACTTTAGTTACACAGGCCTTCTTGAGTACTTTCTGTTCCCTGCCTAGAATGTTCTCCTGCTCTTCATATTATACTTTTATTACTCAATTCTTTTTCAAACATCATCTCAGAGGCCTTGCTTAACAATTCTATCCACATGGCTCATCTTCCCACCTTCACTTTATAGCTTCCTAATCCTATTCCCTCTTCTCAGTTTCCATATCTAAAATTATTTATTTGCTTGTCTATCTTCCCCACTTAAAAACAAAAAAACTCTTTGAAGTTAGGGCTTATCTGCCCTTTTTTTATGATTATTGTCTTTTCCCCAGTGCCTAGCACAGTATCAAGTATTTTTGTTCAATGTATGAATGCTTATGTGAATGAATGAATGAATGAATGAATGAATGAATGAATGAATAAGAAATACCAAACTGCCTAATGGCCCGAGTCATAGTCCAGTGATCACTTCCACCATTCTCTTGTCAGTTGGTAAGCATAAAAACTTTGTAGAAAGTGTGGTTCAGTTATTTTCCTCTTTATACTCAAAAAGGGCTCTGAAAGAATCTAGAAAAATAGATTTTTCCCTACAGTTATATTAACCAACACCTCTTTCATACAGATACTCTCTCACAATTACCAGATCTCAACTAAGGAAGGCAGCAACTATAGTGAGCGAAACTTTCCGTAAGACAGGTGACAGTATCATAAAGGCAAGGGCCAGCAGACAGGAATTACTCATTAATTAATTCAATATACATCCACACTGATATATTACTAGGCACTGTGCTAAGTAAGCACTGGAAATACATATGGATAAGAACAGCTGTGGGGCATAAACATAAACTGCAACAAAATTATAAATAGAAATACTTATAAGTGTCAGGGGCATGAAGGAAAGCAACTAATTCTACCTTGAGTGCTGTAAGAGGCAAAGCATGACTTAGTTCTTAATAATGAATACTGGTTACATAGAGAACAAAGGGAAAAGTTTTCTTCATATTCAAAATAGTATAAACAAAAATACAGCACTGTGAAAGAGCGTGACAGATTTGAAGAACAGCTGCAAGTTCACTGTGTCTTAATCACAAACTATTCAGAGCAGAGAGGCACAATATTGAGTTGAAGGGTAAATATGGGTAAAGGTATAAACATCACTGAACATCATTCTAAGGAATTTGGGCTTTATCTATTGACACCCTGGAAACAAAGGAGATTTTTAAACAAGAAAAATGACTAGATCAGATTGGCCTTTTAAAAAATATGTGAGATAGCCTGGCACACGCCTATCATCCTAACATATGGGAAGCTGAGCCAGAAAGATTCCAAGTTTGAGGCCAGTCTCAGCAACTCAGCAAGACCCTGTCTCAAAATAAAAAGGTGTATGTAGCTCAGTGGTGGAATGGCCCTGGTTCAATCCTCAATACTAAAAAATATGAAATAAAATAATAAAAAAATAATGAGATAGCAGTATAAGATAAAAAGACAGATGGCAAAAGGCAATTTATTAGAAGCTGTAATAGTTTCTCTTTTAAAAAAGGGCTGGAGGAAAAAAAACAAATAAAAAAATTTAAAAAATAAAAAAATAAAAAATAAAAAGGGCTGGAGGTGTAACTCAGTGGCAAAGTACTTGCCTAGCACACTCAAGGCCCTGCCCTAAATTCAATCCCCAGTACAGGAAAAAAAAACAAAAGTCAAGAACTAAGGTGGTAAAAGTAATAAAGAAAAAGCTAAATCTGAGGTCACCTCTATCTTATCATGTTCCTATGAAATACTGAAATTATTCAAACCTATAATGTGTCTACAAATGAATTATTTATATTATAATGTATCTATTCTTCTAACAAGGAGTCATATCATTAAACCTCCTCTATAATCCCTGCCAAATAGTGCCTAGCATTAGAAAATGCTTGTGGAACTGAAGGTAACTTCATGATAATTATAATAGCTAAAAATACTGAATACTTACTACATGCCAGATTCCATTCTAAGTACTACATGAAGTAGCTCATTTAAACCTAATAAAAACTCTCTATGTACTACTATACCCATGTTGTATGAAAGGAATTAAAGCCCAGAAGGGTTAAACAAATTGCCCAAAGTTAGCCAGTTAGTAAGTGGCAGGATTTGGATGAAAATTCAGGTAATTTCCCTCTTGATTAAAATTAATCATAAAGTAAAAGCAACAAAACCTGACAAATGAATGGAGAATAAGGGATTATCAGTAAAAATAATAATAAAGATGATGATGTCATTAATAGACTAAGAAATATATCAAGGGGATTTGTGTTTTAGAAAAGAGGATGAGTACAGTTTTTGAACATGGTAAGTTTTAAGACACTTGCCAGAATGTTAATGATAACCAGAAGCAAGTAGAAAAATCATACTTGAGCTCAAGAGTGAAATTAAAACTAGAAATACAATTCAAGAGTTACCAGCATATAGGTAATAGATGAAGCTATGAAAGCAGATTGAGTTATCCAAGGAGATCATCAGGAGCTAAGGGTGAAATCAGGAAAACTAGAATATAGGAAAGCTAAGAGGAGCCTTTGAAGAAAAACACTGTGGAGGCTATCAGAAATGGAGAAATTCAAGAAATAATTATCTAGAAATCAAGGAAAGGATATTTCAAGAACTGGAAATTGTCCATACGGTATAATTTCATAGAAAAAAAATAAGTAGAATGAAATTTGAAAATGGGTCAATAGTTTTATTAGTCAAGTTTTTTTATAAACTTAGGAAAGTAAGTGCTTAAAGGATGAATAGGAGTCAAAAAAGTATTAAGGTGCACTTTCAGGAAATTCAGTGATATGGGGAAGGAGGAAAACAGGGCAAAGCTTAAAGAAACTGGGGTGGAGAAGGAAGTCAAGAGAGTTTTCATGTTTTAATTTTGGATAGGGAACTTCCAAGGTGTTCCTAAAAGACAAAAGCAGCCTGGGGCTAGGAATGTAGCTCTGTGGTATAGAAATTGCCTAGCATGCATACTGGGTTTGATTCCCAGTACTACAAAAACATAAAAGAGAAGTCTGAAAAAAGTGGGAGGTTACAGATAAATAAGATACAGATAATGGACAAAAAAATAAGGCATAGGATTAGCATGAGAAAGAGGTATAATACTCTTTCTGAGAAAAAATAGTAATAAAAGATGGGTGCCTTCAAGTAAATATGAAAACAAAGATGGAAGTTTACATTTACCACCTCCATTTCTCCAACCTACCCTCCTTTTCTTTTTTGTCCAGGAAAGTGAGAGTAAAAGAGGAGTGAGGAGATGGAAGAGCCAGAGAATGAAGGCTCAGTCTTTCATATATGGTTTCCTATAATCCATAGAACATAGTCATCACACAGACTAGTAGCTAAGAGTAGCAAGGATTCATTGAAAACAGTACTTACATATATTCCAAAGTACCTACTTTCCAAGGAGGCATGGACTAAGGAAGAGAATTTCAACAGTTAAATAAATGGTAAGAACTTGCCCCCTATTACCAGCCCTTTTGATTGTTTTCAGCCCCAGGATACTGTATCATCCCTTGTTGGTCTCTTTAAACCTTGCCCATACCTTTGTAAATATAGACCCTTTATAAAACTCTTCTCAAAACTAGCTTGGACCATCTGTCACCTACAAGAGGAGCCTGACTGATGTAAGAATATCACTGTTTACAGAATGCTTTCTTCATTACATTTCATTTGAGACTGAAAACAAATAGAAACCCTATCATCACACAAGAATAACAAAAAGTAAACTCAGAAAGTCAAGGGTTATATGATCTCTTTCATATGTGGAAGCTTTAGAGAAGAAAAAAAGAAAAGAATGGTGGTGCATGAAAATTGAAGAGAAATCAGTACAGTAAAGGACCAGGGGGAGGGAAGAGAGGAAATATTGGGGAATGATATTGGCCATATTATATTGTTATATCATGTATATCTACAGATATGTAACAACAAATCCCACCATCATGTATAATTATAATTCACCAATAAAAATATGGGGAAAAAATAACACAAAGTAATAGGTAAAGCTTGAGCTCTGTAGTCCCTCAAACAAAGTTATGAACCTCAGTCAATCATTTTCCAGTTTCCTTAAATAAATCATTTCCCACATCTGAGACTCAGTTTCCTCATCAATAAATTCCTGGTGAAATAAGTATTACTAGCTTTAAGAATTAAATAACTTATGTAGCACTTCAGACATAATGCAAGTACTCTGTAAATCACATGTTTATTTCCTCCTCCTCTTCTGATCTTGTTTAACCAAGGAGCCCACAACTCTGAGAGGAGAGATCTAATCTGCTCTGATGTGTCCATACTCACCACCTCCCACTCATACTCCAGTAAGCTGAAGAAGAGCCAACTATCCAATCTCAGCAAAATAAGATTTTAATGTGTCCAAATCTAAAAAACTGCCTTCAGCAGTTCTGGAACTCAATTCCAAAGATTAACAAAATGCTCCTAACTTTAACATACATACTTGGGATGTCCATTACTGCTCCATTTCTTAGCCATAAAAGAATACTGCTCACAAATCCAAGGAAGATTGGTCTCCAGGACCTTTCTTTACAGCCACCCCCACCCCTGTCTAGAGACTGCAAAGAGAAGAACCACACTGGAATCAGCAACTCAGAATCCAAAATCCAATATTTAATCTAGGTCCTGTTCATATATTGAAAAAATGTAAAAGGCCATACATAGGTTGATATTCTCAGCACAGTTCAGAACAAGACAAAGTGGCAGAATTACCACCCTCTTATCACTCTTTTCCTCTCGTAGCAAAGTCCAAAACAAGGGTAGACTCCCCTCTTTCCAGATTTACCTTCAGGCTCACTCATACAGTAAAAAGGGGAAGAAGATGCTGATCTCTCAAGACTTCCAAATGGCCATGGTGAGGCCCTCACCTTGGGTCCAAAATACAACTTTACAGGTACATACAGAAAGAGTGTCAATCAGTCTCAGAACAGCAGACCCAGGGGAGGAAGTGGCTCAGCTTTACCTAAGAACCTTTGCCCTGGGAGAGGCAAACAGGAGAGAGCTGGGGGCAGGGATACACCTGCAGTATCTACATCAGGCAGGAAGAAACCAAAAAGACCTTCCAAGAACATATCAGTAAAGTCCTAAGG
Source organism: Spermophilus citellus (assembly GCF_964194105.1). Taxonomy (NCBI): domain Eukaryota; kingdom Metazoa; phylum Chordata; class Mammalia; order Rodentia; family Sciuridae; genus Spermophilus; species Spermophilus citellus. The sequence goes on from NC_138183.1 coordinate 199,323,029, forward strand.
TTTACCCCTCCCTACAATGGTTCTTCACAGGCAAGAAGACTGATTACCAATATAAGAAGCATGAATGGGCTTTTATCCTAAATACTGAAAGTAGAAAGACCAGATTAAACCTCAAAAGAATAAAAAGGGCAAGGGGTGGGGGGAACCACCCAGTAGGAGCCTACCTCTAGAGCTCAGCTCATACATACCTCCCAGCTTTTCCATCCCTCAGACAGAGTGTCAGGATATGGTCCAAACTCACACCTCCCCTCTCCCCAATACCATCTCTACTTCTTATAAGGATCTTTTCATAGGACTTCAGCAGAGCCTTATAATCAGGAAGCGCACCTCTATCACATAGTGATTCCCATTACAACACCAAATCCTCACCTCACACATGGTTATCTCTACTTCTGTTAACTGACATTGACAAAACCAATCCTAAAAGAATAAGAAAAGTTCACTGGATAGAAAAGAAAAGGCATTCCGAGTAGAAGCAGCAGCTACTGCAAAGATTTCAAGGCTCAAAACAGTAATGTGTTCATTAGAGAACTATGAACAATTCTATTCAAGCTAGAATACAAAGTAGGGAATGGCAGAAGATGAGGCTGAAGAGGTAAAATAAGGCCAAATGAGGCCATGTTAAAAAATTTGGATGTTGTCCTAAAGGACACAGCCAATGAGTTCTGTAATCAGATTTGCATTTTTAGAAAGCCCATTCTAGGGATGAATTAGAAAAGAGCAAGTTTTAAGGCAATACACCCCCCAAAAAAAAAATCATAAGAGAGATGAACAGGACCTAAACCAAGGCTTTAATAATGAAGCCATGGTAATGGAAATAAATAGAAAAAAGATAACAGAGAAGAAAACGTATAAAGATTTTAGTGACTGAATTCAGGGGATAAAGGAGCAGAAAGAATGAAGGATAATGATGAAGTCCTTGTCTAAAGTGAAATAGGTTACAAAAGCACATTTTCAGGATATAAATATAAGTTCTGTTTTAGACATGTTAATTTTGAGATACCTGTAGAGATAAATAGATCACTGGATATGTATGTTTGGAACACAGTGAGAGACAGACTAGACAGAGAAGTAATCACCTCGTTATGATATATTTTTATATTTCACATTCTCTAAACTGAAACTATTTTTTCATGTGCCTGCAAACTCCATGAGATTTCATAGGACCAGTACTTATTTTGTTATCCCATAAAATGGAAGCAACAGGAGAACAGTCAATATGCTCAAGAAGTATTTACTGAGTGCATAAATGAATGAATATGTAAAGGAATGAGTTTTTTGTTCCAGCACTTAGCAGAGTGCCTGGCACATAGCAGATATGAAATAAACAGCTACATACAACACCCCCAAACATGTTCCTATGTCTACATCATCATCCTCATCTGTTTCATCTTCTAGAACATAAATCTTTTGTATTTAACAAACTACTATTTCAATGAAGAGTTCAGTATAGCATACAATAAGCTTACCATCAAGTGCAACTATGAATCTGGACAGTTCCTAAGAATCCTCTAATATGCGACTTTGCTTATCCTATCATTATCTTGATGTTATCCAAGTGCTATGCATACCTGTTACCATGTCATTGACAAAGTATTAAACAAAACCCTCAACTCTGTGCCCTCAAAGCCCCTTTAATCTCTCTTCTGGAAACAGAACAATTACGAATCTTTAAAAAAACAAACAAACAAAAAAAAAAACTTTGTCAGTCTTAGATTCTCTTACAAAACACTTTTATTCTATTTACAAATCTTTCCCCAAGTCACACTCACTCTGAAACCAAGTTCTGAGTCCAGTTTTGCCACTTTATCCATATGTGACTTCTAGCTTCTGAATGTGATTCTTCATTTATAAGAATTATTTCCTTTGCCTACAACACAAGATATCAATGTAAATCTAGTAAAATTTGAAATTTCTATGTAAAGCGTGACATTTTTACTTCATAGCAAATGATTACTATGAAAGTATGAATGCGCTTCAGATGTCAGAAGTTAAACAGAATCACTGTTTAATATGCTATATGCTTCCTCAACGTTAACAATAGCCACCATCACACTGTAAATTTCAGAATTTTGTTAACCAGTAGAAACAAGTTTTTTAAAAATACAGTTGTTACTTTTTATTTTGGAAAATAGGATCTTTTTTTAAAAAACTCACCATCTACTGTCACCATTATTTCATGGGTGAAAAAGCACTTTAACACCAAAGGAAGAAAAATTATAATGTCAGAATAAATTTATCTTAATGAAAAACTCACTATGCTCTCTTTCTCGCCTTTCATCTCATACAGCTGAAAACTATCATGGACTGAGCCCTTGGCCCAGGGTTTAGGAACACTACTCTAAACCCTGTATTACCCATGCAGATCCTATAGGGTTCTGGCTATCTGGGCAGGCTGCCAAGGGTTCTACCAGTATGAAGTCCTATTTGGCCTCCAGAGAAAAGCAATGAAAATATACTATAGTTAGAAGAGCTGGTTCTAAAGCCAAGACTCTGGAACAGAATGGGGACTGATGCTGCTCCTAATTCTCAGGGAATGATCTAGATAAGACAATTTTATTTTAGACTAGAGAGACATCAAGGCATCTTCAGCTCATGGCAGATCATTAGCAGAGAGGAAATTTCAGTATTCTGAAAGTGTCGATTATCACTGAATGACAAACAAACTTTCTAAAATTTTCATGTGTCTGTGTTGGTGAAAAGAAGGGAACTTGCAAAACACTAATAAAGTGATGCCAATTAAAGAATGTGGCAGGAGGAATTAATTGCAAAGGAATAAGAAAGCTTCTGGGGATGGTAAAAATATTTAGTATCTTCAAAATGGTTTTGTAAAAATGTATGTTTGTCAAAACTAATCACATGTACCTTTTAAATATGAGTTGTTGTACATAAATTTACCTCAATGAAGTAATTTTTTATTTAATTCCAAGAAAAGGAGAGAAAGACCATCCTATTTGGGAGTCTAAATATAGTCATATGTGATATGTGACTTCCATGAAAGTAGAATTAGCAACTGAAGGTGGTCATTCCAATATAGATGACAACCATATGTAAAGCGTAACAGTGGAGTAAGGTTGCTCAGAAGCAGGCAGAGAGGGGGGAAAAAAAACTTCATAAGGGTCCACCTTGTTTGCAGTCCAAATGAAGAACTTGAGGGAAATGGGGCTCCAATGATTACGCTGTTGGTGACAGAACTTCAAAAATCACTTTCATTATCATAGTTACTATTGCCCATGACGCCTTTTTTCCCCCTCCAAACCCATGGGAGCATGGGACACAAGTGCACAACACTTCCACCCAAGCTGTCCTACTCAATCCCAAACTACTGTTTTCACTGGACAGGACGGTCCACCCAAGGAGGACACAGAACCAACCACCTCACACCCATATATACGTCTCATCACCTTCATTCCCTCCTCCCTTGCCCTGCCTTCAGCTCCCTCGTCATTCACCGCCATCCCCAAGGGTCCCGCCTTCGCCCTTTACTCTCCCACTCCTTGCACAGGCCTTAGCCACTCACTCTGGTCCCAGGACTGTCCCTCCCCCTTGCCCTCAGGAGACCCAGCCTCTTAGTAAATCGTTTTCATGAGTTCCTTCAACTTGTCCCTTCATAAAACTTCCCCTCCTCTCACATAACCAGCCTCTTACTCGTCCATTGATCCCTAGTTTCTTCACCCTGCTACCCTTCCTTCCCACTCATTAGCCACTCACCACCTGCCAACCCCTCGCCCTGTCCCCTCACAACCAATAGTCACCAAATTCGGTGCCATCATTCCCCAGTCCCTCATTCCCTCATGCGACTCTTTGGGCCCTCCGGTCTGCGTATACTCTTCACTCACACAACGCCGACTCCGGCCAGGCCCTGTCGGCGCGGCGGTACTAGGTGAGTTCAGGCCGCCGCCATCGTTCCTCAGGCGCACTAGCCGCGCCCCGCCCCGCGCCACACGCATCCCGCGCCCCCGCGCACCACACGTAACCGCCCAGCGACGCACAACTGGGCGATGGCGTGCCAGCTCATTGGCTGGGCCCGGCCAAAAACAGAGCGTTGACTCTTGTTTCCTGGCAACGGTCGAACGCAGGGGCGGGGAGGCAGACGACGTTCCGAGGAAGGAGTGCCGCTTGTCTTCCAGGTCCCGCCCCTTCGCACTGTAAACCCCGCCCCTCAGAAGGACTCCAGCATATCATAGGGGCAGACCTCCGGAGAGGTGCAGGACGGGGGCGGAGCCTGGGAAGGAAAGGTCGAACCAGAGGGCAGAAGGCAGGACCTAAGGAGTGACAGGACTTTTAGAGGCAGGGAAAAGACCAGCAAGGCGGGATTTAGGAGTGGGATGGGCTGGAAAAGACTAGGGCCAAGGAGCGTAGCCACGGATACTGGGAGGTGCTTAGAGTGAACAAGTGGGCGTGGAAGGGCGTGACTAGTCCTAAAGGTTAGGCCTGGGGGAGGAGTCAGTAGGTGGGCGGGACCTGTGAAAAGCGAACCCCTGGAGAATGCGACTGCAAAGGAACTAGATCATTTTACCACCTCTGCCAGTCACCCACAACACCTATGCATTGTGTTGCTCGGTGACCCTTTGGGTGCTGTTTCAGTCAGCCAAGGAACATGAAATAAGTGCCTACATGTCAAGCTGGATTCCAGATCCATTAGAACAGATCTCTGCCCTCCAGGACCTCAGACCCTTAACTAGACACAAACTATCGCAAAGTAGTGCGAAAAGTACTATATTCAAAGAAACATCTGGGACAGCACTTATCATGATGATTTGGGTATGCAGAGGATGAGAGGAAGGAAGGGTGAAAGGGCTTAGGGAAGACTTCCAGTAGGAGATACTGAGCTGAGTCTTGGGAAACAAGAAAAACTTAGAGAAGCTGAAGTTTCAAATCAAGTCTGTAGTTTAAAACATTGTGCCAATGTTAATTATCTGGTTTTGATCATTTTTCTAGATTTCTGTAAGATGATGACATTAGGGGAATGTGGATAAGGAGTTTACAACGTTCTGTATTATTTTTGCATCTTTTCTAAAACTCTGACATTAGTTCAAAATTAAAGGTCTTTCAAAGGAAAAAAAAGAAGAAGAAATGGAAGTTTCAACCAAAAGGACCAGCATATACCCAGGCAAGGCAGAATAGAGAAGTGGAAGGTGTTCTAAACAATCAGTACAGTGTGTCCAGAGCCTAGGCAACATGCAGAGGAAAGGTTAAATAAGGTTAAAGACAGGAATGAATGTGAGGTACAGGAGAGTTTTACAGGCCCTGTGGAAATTTTGATGTTTATCCTTGGGACAATAGAGAGTTAAACACAGTTTTATATATGGTCAGATTGATAGTAAGGGAATCTTTGTAAAAGGTCAGTCAAGAGCTAATAAGGCCCAAAGTAGTGTGATAAGAATCCAGAGTAGTGGACATGTGGACATTAGAAAAGCTTGATGAGAGAGCTGGGGTTGTGGATCAGTGGTAGAGTACTTGCTCCCACATGTGAGGCATTGGTTCTGGTCCTCAGCGCCACATAAAAAAACAAATAAAATGAAAGTATTGTGTTCCATCTACAACTAAAAAGATTTTTTAAAAAGACAAGTTGATGATTAGGTTCATCTGAAAGGAAGGAAGAAGGATTAAATACTGATAGATTATATAAATTCAAAACTAGGTAAAACTTAGCTAAGATATAAAAAGTCAGGGTAATAAATATCCTTGGAAAAGTATTGATTAGAAGTGGACAAACTATGACTCCTGAGATTAGTGATGTTCTTTTTCTTGATCTAAGTGCTAGTTACTTGGTTGTGTTCACATTGTGAAAACTTATCAAGCTATATCCTTAGGAAATTTGCACTTTTCTATATGTTTATTTGTTGTGGCTATTATGCTGGGCAATGAACCACCCAAAGCTTAGTGTCATAAAACAGTAGCCATTTTATTATGCTTACAGAAACTGAGAATTCTAATAAAACATGGCAGGAATGGCTTGTATCTGCTCCATGCTGTCTGTAGCCTCATCTAGAAGTCCAAATGCCTGAAGCTGACTTGAGGCTGGTGGCTGGAATTATCTAGAGTTTTTATCAGTCACATGTGTAATGCCTGGGCTGGGACAATTTAAAGGCTGGACTCAACTGGCACTATCAAGCACAGCTTCTTACAATGTGATAATTGGGTTCCAAGAGAGAGATTTCTGAGAGGAAGCTACCAAACAACAAGTATTTCAAAAGATCCAGAAAGCAGCCACGTGACTTTTTATTATCTAACCTCAGAAGTTACACCCCATACTCTTGCTATACTCCCTTAGTTGAAATAATCTCCAGAGAGCATTGTGAAAGAATTTGTAGCCATTTTTCAACTGCCCTTGTACAATGTATTACAATAATAATAATAAATAATTGTTCTAGGTCTTTGGCTTAAAGGACAAAGAGATAGGGATTATAGGGAAAAGAGTAAATGGGCAAAGATATTGAACACAGTTATAGATCCAGTAGTTTGAAAGTGACTGTGATATATCCAAGTGAGGGCATTCAGTAAGTAGTTAATTATATAAATAACTGGAGCTTAGGAAGAATTTTTGTTTATTTTTTGTTTTGTTTTGTTTTGTTTTGTTGCACTGGGATGCTTTAACCCAAGAGTGCTTTATCATTGAGTTACATCTTTTGTTTTTCTTTTTTTTAAGATAGGGTCTTGCCATCAGGTATGGTGGCGCACACCAGTAATCCCAGCAGTTCGGGAGGCTGAGGCAGGAGGATCTCAAGTTCAAAGCCAGCCTCAACAACTTAGCAAGGCCCTAAGCAATTCAGTGAGACCCTGTCTCTAAATAAAATACAAAAAAAAGGGGGCTATGGATGTGGCTCAATTTTTAATCCCTGGTACAAAATAATAATAATAATAATAATAATAATAATAATAATAGTATTATTTAAGATAAATTGGGTCTTGCCAAGTTGCTAAAGATGGCTTCAAACTTGCAACCCTCCTGCTCAGCCTCCCAAGTTGCAGGATTATAGGCATGGGCCACCATTCCTGGCACAGGGAAAATTCTTGAGAGTCATTAGATGTCAAAGGAAATTCTGTGGGAAATTCTAAGATCCACCTGAAATGGTAAAGCAAGTAGAAAGAGAAGAAGGCCTAAAACAGTGTCCTAAAAAAAACACCAATTTAGAAGAAATGGGCAGAGAAGCTTGTGAAACAAACTAAAGAGAAGTAAACAGAAAACCAAGAAATTATTCTATCACAGAAGCTATGGGGGGAAGGGATTTCAAAATATAAATGAAGGAAAAAAACACAAATCTGACCCTGGTCACCCATTGCCTTTGGGTAAAATTCAAGCTTTGTAACATGTCTGATAAAACTCCCTGAGCTGCCTCTTCACTTGGGTCTCTTCTCTCACCATTATCCCCACAGGTCCTCTTTAAAAAATAAAAACACTAGATTGGTATTCTCCTAGTCACAATGATTTTGATGTTTCTATGTCTTTGCATACTTTATGTACTCTGCTTTGGTGCTCTTCACCCTCCCAGCTCTATATCTAACTCCTATTCATCCTACAGAACCCAACTCAATTAGGAACTTTCTTATGTACAATAACAGCTTTCTGTGTAGCCACTTAACTTTCTAGAGGACAAAGAGTATGTCCCATTCATTTTTTTATCCCCAATACTTAACACAATATTGGCCTGACACATAGCAGGAGTTCTGATCATGACTTGTTGACTGAGAAAGATGATAGTACTGAAAGGGACATCGGGTTCAGGGAGAATTAATAGGGTTGTTATTTTGGTATGGGAGAAATTTAAGCATGTTCACAGAAAGAGAAATGTTGGAAGCTAGTGGCATTAGGCACTGGAGATAATAGGAAAGAAACAGGGGAAAGAGTCCCATAAGATGCCCCCCCCCATCACATCATCCAGCAGGAAGGAGCTTAAGTAGATGTGGCAGTAGATAAGGGTACAGATAAGAAAAGCAGAGCTCACAACTGATGTGAGAGGCATCTCTTTGTCTCCGGAGATTAGTATAGCACCTGACACAGAGGAGTCACTTAGCAAATAGTTGTTAAATAAGTAAATAATGAGACCCAAGCTGAGAATTTTAACAAGGTAAAATAGTGTATGAACCTACAATAAAAAACCCAGGTCTCCTGATCTAGAGAGTCCCTATGTAGCTCAACCTGGGGTTAAGATAAAGGAGAAAGAAATAAGGTATAGGGAACATCCAATAAAAAAAAAAAAAAAAGATGAAAAAAAAAAAAAAAAAAAAAATAAGGTATAGGATTCTTTCTGAGGCACACACACCCATTTTCTCCAGGGACCTCATTAAAGGTGTTTAGCTGGGAAGGTGTAAGCCTAAGCCCTGGGAGACAGGGCGGGTCGCTGGAGCTACACTGCCTCCACCCTTCAGTAACTGTTAGCCCTGATTGTGTTGCTAAGAGCAGAAGTCACAGCTAGAGCTCAAGGACAGCCTCTTCCACACAGTCAGGCAATAGCCCCCTCCTCCACAAGCCACCTACAGGCAGAGAGGCCCTGGATATTGCACAAGCCAGCACCAGGCTACAGAATCATGAGCCAAGACAGCAAAGTGAAGACTACAGAGTCCAGCCCACCTGCCCCATCCAAAACCAGGTAAGGAGTTCTGGTCCTTTGTGTCAGATCTATCCACCTCACTCCAAAGGAACCTCATTCCTCTTTGTAGCACCTATCAAATGTCTGCTGAACACACGAGGCAGGATCTCTCTTTTTGCCCACAGGAAGAAGCTGCCTGTCTTGGATCCATCTGGGGATTACTACTACTGGTGGTTGAACACAATGGTCTTCCCAGTAATGTATAACCTCATCATCATCGTGTGCAGGTTTGGCAGGGGCGCTAAAACAGAGGCCTTAAGTAGGGATGAAGAAGAGCGGTGGGCATTTGGGCAGGGCCTAAGGAAGGGGCAGCACCCATTGTAGGGCCCAAGGCAGAATAGTATTTAGGGGCCCGGCTTGAACCGCCTTACTCAGCTTGGCCTTTAAGCCAATCCTCTGTCCTCCCTTTGCACCACCTCTCAGAGCCTGCTTTCCTGACTTGCAACATGGTTATCTATTGGCCTGGTTCGTGCTGGACTACACGAGTGACCTGCTCTACCTTCTAGACATCATAGTGCGCTTCCACACGGGTCAGTGAGCCCCTAGAACTGACCCTTGGTTTCATGTTCCCTTCCCAAAGAAAGCCCCTCATAGCAGAAAGAACAAGGTCCCCTCCATGGTACCACTTTCACATGTGTCTCTCTGTGCTTGACAATATCTCCATGCTCACTCCAGAAAACCTGAAGAGGGTGATGCTCACCTCCACCCTGTCCCTGTGTTTGTGTCCCTGGCCTGCCCACCCTCACCTGTGGTTGATCTCAGTGCATCCCTTTCTTCCCTCCCCTAGGATTCTTAGAACAGGGTATCCTGGTGGTTGACAAGGGTAGAATCGCGAGTCGCTATGTCCGCACCTGGAGCTTCCTGTTGGACCTGGCTTCACTCATCCCCACTGATGCTGTCTATGTGCAGCTGGGCCCACACATACCTACGCTGAGGCTCAACCGCTTTCTTCGTGTGCCTCGCCTTTTCGAGGCCTTCGACCGCACAGAGACCCGCACAGCTTACCCAAATGCCTTTCGCATTGCCAAGTTGATGCTTTACATTTTTGTCGTCATCCACTGGAACAGCTGTTTATACTTTGCACTATCCCGGTACCTGGGCTTTGGGCGTGACGCATGGGTGTACCCAGACCCAGCGCGGCCTGGTTTTGAACGTCTGCGGCGCCAGTATCTTTACAGCTTTTACTTCTCCACACTGATCCTGACAACCGTGGGCGATACACCACTGCCAGCCCGGGAAGAGGAGTACCTCTTCATGGTGGGCGATTTCCTGCTGGCCGTCATGGGTTTCGCCACCATCATGGGTAGCATGAGCTCTGTAATCTACAACATGAACACCGCAGATGCAGCTTTCTACCCAGATCACGCCCTGGTGAAGAAGTACATGAAGCTGCACCATGTCAACCGGCGGCTGGAGCGGCGAGTTATAGATTGGTGAGAATACCTGGGTTCCACACCAGTAGAGGGAGGAGTGTGCTAGCAGAACAGGGTTGGGGATGGGGGCCACTCACTGACTGGGCTGAGAGGGTCTAAATTCGTCATTCATGGAGGGCTTGGAAAGGAGTGTTCTCCACAGAGGGAATCTAACCTGGGGAGAGGGTGGGTAAGAGACTGATAGGAAGAGGAACTCTTGCAAAAAGAAGGACAACATGGTAACCAGGGAATGGGAGCTGCCCACTGTCTGGTAGGGCTCAGAAGGCTCTAGAAAGAGTGAGTGGAGAAGGGAAACACCACCCTCACCAGCAGAAGACCAACAAGATGATTGACTGTATCATGGTATGTCATACTGTGTTCTAAACAAATATAAGTGCCACAAAATTGGTGAGTCAGAGAGAAGGCTCTCGGAGAAGATGGGAGCTTGGTGACTGAAGTAGCTACCAGTAGAGGAGATACTAAACATTGATCATGGGTGGGATGGAGTCTGACAGAAAGTGAACAGTATGGTACTCATTGTCAAGTGGTGGAGGCATCTGTACCTTGGGTGAGGTCAAAGAGACCAAAACACATCTATAACCAAGAAAGGATATTAGCCAACTATCAGGTTCTTCCATGACCTTTGCAAGACCTGAGTGTGGTTGAGATCTTGGCTGATCTAAGCCCTAATGGAAGGGGAAGAGACAGGCTGGTGAGGAAATGGCACTACCCTTTCTCCCAGGTACCAGCACCTGCAGATCAACAAGAAGATGACCAATGAGGTAGCCATCTTACAGCATTTGCCTGAGCGGCTGCGAGCAGAAGTAGCTGTGTCCGTACACCTGTCTACTCTGAGCCGGGTACAGATCTTCCAGAACTGTGAGGCCAGCTTGCTGGAGGAACTTGTGCTAAAGCTGCAACCGCAGACCTACTCACCAGGCGAATATGTATGCCGCAAGGGGGACATTGGCAGAGAGATGTACATCATCCGCGAGGGTCAACTGGCTGTTGTAGCAGATGATGGTGTCACACAGTATGCTGTGCTTGGTGCAGGGCTCTACTTTGGGGAGATCAGTATCATCAACATCAAAGGTGGGTACCCCAGCATTTTTTCCAGGAACAGAGTTGGGAAAAGAATGGGATAGCAGAACTCTGTGCTGGAGCAAGATGGTACTTCAGGGCACATTTAGATGAAGGAAACTTCACCCCTTCCTGAGTCACTACTGGGCTCAGAAGAGAAGCTGGACACTGAGAAGAAACTGAGCCTAGGTCAATTGGCAGGGTGGGTCCTTAGAAGGGAGAGTAAGCATACTTTATGGGTACTGACTGAGGCACCAACAGACCACTGGAAAATGATGGAGGTAATAGTAATAATGATGTTTATCTCATACTTACTACATCCCCTGCTCTAAGTGTTTATCATGAATCAATTCAAATTCTCACACAGCTGTATAAGGTAGGAACTGATCTTCTCTCATTTTGAAGATAAGGAAATTGAAGCTTAGAGAAGTTTAGTAATTTGCCCATCTCTATTCTTGCTCCTCCTTCTGGTTAGATTGCTCTCCTCCCACTCAATTTCCTATTTCCCCTAATTACCTCCTACCCAGTTCAGGCATTTCTTCCTCCAAGCTTCCTTAAATTCTCTGCCTTACAGCTTGACAAGGGCTCTTTGCCTGTCTTCCCATAGTACCTAGTGCATATGTCTACACTGCACCAACCATACTGTTATATAACTATCCCATTAAATGTCTTTCTCCTCTAGATCATGAATTTTTGAGGCATGTCACTGATACCCAACCATCACAGAGTCTGGTCCCCAGTACGTTATTGAATGAAAGAATTAGGCAGAATTGGAGGGGGGAATCCTAGTTCAGGAGTGAAATGGTACCTTCCCACATCCCTGCTAACTATTCTCCCTTCTGTCCACCCACGGGCCACAGGGAACATGTCTGGAAACCGTCGCACAGCCAACATTAAGAGCCTCGGTTATTCAGACCTATTCTGTCTCAGCAAGGAGGACCTCCGAGAGGTGTTGAGTGAGTATCCACAAGCCCAGGCTGTCATGGAGGAGAAGGGCCGTGAGATCCTGCTGAAACTGAATAAGTTGGATGTAAATGCTGAGGCAGCTGAGATTGCCCTACAGGAAGCCACAGAGTCCCGGCTGAGAAACCTTGATCAACAGCTTGATGATCTACAGACCAAGTTTGCTCGCCTACTGGCTGAGCTGGAATCCAGTGCACTCAAGATTGCTTACCGTATTGAACGGCTGGAGTGGCAGACCAGAGAGTGGCCAATGCCTGAGGACTTGACTGAGGCTGATGATGAAGGCGAGCCTGGGGAAGGAACTTCCAAGGACAGAGGGGGAAGGGCCAGCCAGGAGAGACCCTCAGGACCAGAATGATTCCATCTCTGTCCCCTGGATACCCACCTTCCAAGTGAATTCAGAATTGTAGGAAAGCCTGCCTGCAAAAACAGCCATCTTATTTGCTAGTTCACAGAGACAGGAGTGAATTGATTTGTAGATGCCCAGCTAGAGATGTAGGGTATAATACACATTCATCCCCCAACTCAGCAGCATATGCGTGCGCGCGCACAGGCACACGCACACACGCACGCACGCACGCGCGCGCTGCCCCAACATTATATATTCCATAGAATATGCTCTAGAGTTCCCATTCTCAGAGCACACAATGCTTTTTCATAAGCATAGATATAAGTTATATCACATCACATAAGCACATTCAGTCATGTACCCCTGAACATATGCTGACAGTCATACACCAACAGACACAGAGATACCACATACAGATGTGTACATTGCTTGTGAAAACATAAAAGTGCACTCAGAGCCTTGGTGTTCCAAGATGTCCTTTGAATGCTCCCCATATGGGTGGTTAGCAAATGTACCCTGCAAATTGCACTTCAATAAAGTATTTGCCTCCTCATAAGCATTTATGGGACTAAAAGTAAAAGGCAAAGCCAGTGGTGGGCCAGGATGAATTCTGTCTGAATTCTGAGTCACAGGGGTGAGGTGCACAGGTGTGTTCAAAAAAGTTGGAGTACTAAAAAAATACAGAGTACTGAGGTAAAGAAAAGTCATCTTATACATGACATCGCTAACAGGTGTGCACATGCTTTCATAGATATATTCATATCATATGCTGGTATTGCATTCCACACCATAGTGTATGTCCTCAACTCTGAGCTCTAAGGGGTTTGATCTAGTTTAGTGAACCAGACCATATAACTCTGGTTTTTCCTTCTTCTGGACCAATCCTTGAATCTGGAGCCAGGTCTTCCCTGTGTTCAGGACTGTTTCTAAGGGGGAAATAGTTCCCAGTACCTGTCCCTGGCTGTTCCCTATCCAACCAGTTGTTGGAGCTGGCCTTGGTGCCGGCAGAAATCCAACCCTCCTACATTGCATGGTATTCACAAATATAGGATAGAGAGTAGAGACTAGGTGGAGTGGAACATCATTGGGAAAATTAGAGATGAGTGTGTTGGGAGTTTTGGAGTAACTTGGTGTGCTTGGAAGAAGGGCTGCTGGTTTGGGGCTGGAAAGGCATTGAGTCTACAGAGAAGTCTGATATCAGCTCTGAATCACATTCACCCTGGCTCACCACTTCAGCTCCTCCAGGATAGGCCAGTCTTCAGATCTGAGCTATGCCAGGAGATATATTAAAATGAATCTGGGGCTTGACTTATAGGTATAACTGAGCAGTTAAATTTCTACTATCATGAGAGATTATTAGGGTCATTGTACTTCAAATCATTTAAAAATATGCAGGTATTTTGTGATTTTCTTCACAAAATACTAAAATTCATAAGTCTGGCCCTAGGTCTTTCTTGTTTATCTCTGTATTCCCAAGGCCCAAACCATGCCTGGCATATAAGTACACAAATATTTGCTAGTCAAAGTGAAGAGAATTGAAGCACATAGAGTCCAAAATTAGAAGAAGGTGTGTGTCAGTTTCTTAGGAGGTTTTAATGTTTTTCCATATTTTTTATTGGTGCATTATAGTTGAACGTATTGATGGGATTTTTGTTACATATTTGTACATGCACAAAATATAATAATATAATTTGGCCAATATCACTCTCCAGCACTTCCCCCTCCTCCCCTTACTTCTACCCCCGGTCCCTTTCCTCTACTGATCTCCTTTTGATTTTCTTGAGATCCTTGACCTGTTGGGAAAAGTATAAACAGCAGCTGTACCCCAGAGAAAAAACCCCAACATGACGCCTAAGGACTTCTTCTTCCTACCTTCTTCTTCTCTGCAGTGGCGCGAAAAGTTCCCGCCCTTGTGAATTCTCCCGCCAATTTCAAATCTCGCTGACGGGGAACCTTAGCCCCAATGAGAACTAATTCCTGGGCGCGGGAGCTGATATCTGGAAGAACTTGCCAATAAACGGGTGGCCTGCCATTTATCTAAGCCCTACCATCTCCCCTTTAGTTCTATATAAGCACACAGCTTTTTGCAATAAAATTGGAATTCTCCCAGAGAAGTGTCTTTGCATGGGGAATTCTTTCATGACCCTGTTTTAGTCAGCTTTTTCACTGCTGTGACCAGAAAACCTTACAAGAACAATTTTAAGGAGGAAAAGTTTATGTGGGGGCTCAAGGTTTCCGAGGTCTCAGTCCGTAGATGGCTGGCTCCATTGCTGTAGGCCTGAGATGAAGCAGAACATCATGGCAGAAGAGTGTGGTGGAGGAAATCAGTTTAGGACATGACCACCAAGAAGCAGAGAGAGAGCTCTACTCAACAAGGACAAAATATATATCCCAAAGGCACACCCCCCAGCAACATCTCCTCCAGTCACACCCTACCTACCTATTGTTTCTACCTAGTTAATCCCTATCAGGGGATGAATGCACTGATTACATTAAGATTCTTGTAACCCAAATCATTTTCCTCTAAACTTTCTTGTATCATTTCACACGTGAGCTTTTGTCTAAACCATAACCCTCACCCGGCCCGCATCTATCTTTTCTTTTTTTCTTCTCTAGTTTCCATATATGAGAGAAAACATAACCTTTGACCTTCTTTCAAGAGGGTTTTCTACCATCTCTGTCCTCAAATCATGTTGAAGTGGAATGGGTGGGTATGTAGTAAAGACCATATTGGTGGTACCAGATGGATTAGGGAACTCAGAGTAAGCTTTTTGTCGACACAATACAATGTGCAGGCTCTATTAGAACAAGTGATCACTCCCACCCATCCTGGTCTGTAGTAGAGTAGGGGTGATAACTGAATACCTGGCATAATTTGGATGCAAAAGCAAAATTCTTCCAGAGTCAGATATGTATTTTGCTCTGCCTCTGCTATTCCAGACGAGGGGATCAGTTTCTTGTTTCTTTTTTATTATTATTATTATTTTAAAAAATAATTTTTTTAGTTATAGATGGACACAATATCTTTATTTGATTTATTCATTTTTCATGTGATGCTGAGTATCAGACCCAGTGCCTCACATGTACAAGGCAAGTGCTCTGCCACTGAGCCACAACCCCAGCCCTCTTTTTTAATTATTCTTTTTCTTTTTTGGTACCCAAGATTGAACCCAGGGTGCTTAACCACTGAGCCACATCCCCAGTCTTTTTGATTTTTTATTTTGAGACAGAGTCTCACCAAGTTGCTGAAACTGAACTAGTGATCCTCCTCCCTCAGCCTCTCAAGTTGCTGGGATTACAGATATGCACTACCACATCTGTCAAGATCAGATTCTCCATAGTGGAATCACTATGCCTAAGACATCTTAAATGTCAGCAATTCCATACTAGAGTCATCCAGTCAAGGAATAGTTTCCATCACCTTGTTAAAGACAATATTTTGGGAATCAAGCTGGATAAAGTAAGTTCAGGGTGGGCCGAAGTGAACAAAATCTTATGTTCCTGAAATAACAAAATAATAAATATTTTCTGGTCTAAAGAATATTAATGTGTATCATGCACTAGGCTAAGTACTTATATATGTAGCAAGAAATTTTTATTGAAATAGTCATTTTGGGCTTTGAACATTTTATACCTCCACCTATCAAAGAAATTACCTAAATCTTTATATCCCTAAACTTAAAAAGTTTTTTTTTTTTTGTATAGGAAGGTCCAAGACAGAAATTGTCAGAAACTCTGTCTTAGACTGTTTTATGACTAGGGATCCTAGGTTTTGACAAACAATTCACTTAGAGGTAAATTGTTGACAGTCTGAAAGGGGTTAGAGTTGAAAAAATGGAAGCTTCTGGGCCTAAATAGGGAAATTTGCCAAAACTAAGAAAAGAAATGGGGGTCAGGAATGGTGGTACATACCTGTAATCCCACTATTCTGAAGACTGAGGCACAAAGATCCAAGTTTGAGTCCAGTCTCCGTAAATTTGGGACCCTATCTCAAAATAAAAATTTAAACAACTAGTGATATAGCTCAATGGTAGAGAACTCCTACATTCATTTTCCAATACTTCAAAAGAAGAAGAAGGAAAAGATGGAGAAGAGGAGAAAAGAAATGGGATTCTTAAAGATAATATTAGGCTTTTTTCCTGTTGTAACATATTACACAAATTTAACACCACCCATTTATTATCTTGCTATTCTGAGTCAGAAAATCAGGCTTTGCTAAGAGTCTCCCAAGACCAAAATCAAGGTGTCAGCTGAGTTGAGCCCTTAACTGGAGGCTCTGTGGAACAATCTGCTTTAAGCTCATTCAGACTGTTGGCAGAATTCAGAACCTTTTGATTGTGTCCTTGATACAAGTCCCCTTCATCTTCAAGACAACAAAGGCATATTAAATCTTTCTCATTTTTTTCACTTCTCCTTTTAGTACAAGAGAAAGATCTTTAGGGTTCATCTGATTAGTTTAGGTCTATCTGAATAAGCCAAATAATCTCCCCATTTTAAGGCCAGCTGATTATTAACCTCAATTACATCTGCAAATTCCCTTTTGCCATATTCACAAGAATAACACCAGAAGGCAAAGGTAATAGAGCCAAAATTGTGTATCACAGAGTCTCTGGGAGAAAAGCAGCCTGGAATCCACTTCCACAGAGGAACCAGAATAGGGAACACCTAGAGTTAAGACTTTGGAAATTGGAGAATGGTCATTATGGCGGAGTAGACACTGGAATCTCAGAGCATGTGCCCTAAGGGTGCGCAGGCTTGAACAAGACCCATACCAGCATAATCAGCATGGTCTGAAGACCAAAGGCCTGTTCCAGGCCTGTCTAACATAAAACACCCAGAGATGTTTACAAGCCCCTAACTAGGGAAAGAGAGAACAGAAAGAATACCACAAAACACATCTGAGATCAAATCCCCCATAAGGTAGGTGGTTAAAAGCTTAAATGCAAATTGCCTGATTTAGAGAATCAAGGAAATGTATATTTTTATAACTGTCATTGAATCATTCTAAACTACTATACATACATTATCTTATTTTGTCATTATAACAATATTAGGAAATTTAAGTTATTATTATGTTCATTTTTCCTGAACAGGAAACTGAAGCCCACAAAGCAACTAAAAATATTAGATTTGATTTGTTGGGGAGTTACTTATGCTAGGTCCTAGGCCAATTAATTGTTTCAATTAATCCTTAAAACGATATGAGAAAGAGGCCACTATCATCTCATTTTGAAGCTCTGGAACTAGCTTTCCTACTCTCACAGGGCTCCTAAGTCACATGGAATGAAATCCAGGTTTGTCATACTTTTTCTCATGGAGAGATAAGAAAGGGACTTCCTGAACTAGGCAAGCTCCTTGCTTCCTGGGGAACGAAGGTTATAGGCCGTAACTGTGGTAACAGGGGAGAAGGATCCAGTTGTGAAAAGGAAAGCTTGTGAATCCCTAGCAAGTCTGCCCAATGTGCTGAAGTGTGATATCAGGACTGCAGCCAAAAACAAGGGACCACCTGCTGCTGTGGGGAAGGGATGCCAATAGCCAGGCCTGCACACATGCAGCTGTGAGAAGAGACAGGAGTTTTGGAGTCACTGCTAAATTTCTAAAGGGCTGTCAAGACTGCTCAAGGGCCCTCCTGCTGAGAACAAACTGTTTTTTGTTTTGTTTTGTTTCGTTCTTCTGCCTCCCACAGGACCTCAGGACTCACCCACTTCTCTCCGTAAGTCATTATTGTGGGATACCTCAGCAGGGCTAAGATTTTGGAGGTACACCCCTCTTCAGTGTTCCCAGTTAGCTTCTCCCCCACAAAAGCTTCTTTAGCCCAACCCACCACCCCACCTTTTTCCTTTTTAGTGTTTGGCTGCTAACCCCAGAAGACAGATGAAAATAAAAGTATCAACCTTGGGAGGAAATCAGATTCATAGGGACAGAGGCCATTCAACTGGAGAAAGATCTAGAGCAAGCGCTAGGAGCCAGGAGCAGGAGGCAAGGTGGGTGGATTCTAGCTTGAGACTAGAATCAGAGATGGATGTTCAAGTTGGATTAGAGCTGGGAACAAAGTCATGGCCCAAGACAGGACAAGTGTTAAGCTAGCCTTAAAGTACAAAATATAAGAAAGAGCATGTATTTGGATCAATCAGAGTTAGGTTTTGGTTCTGAAACATCACTATCTGAGGAACTCTCTCTCAGTCTCTTCTATAAAACCTATCAGGATCATTAGTAGGAAATGCTATAGAATTAAAATGTAAATGAGATAATGAATGTAAACTGCCTGCCAGTTTCTGAAAGATAGTGATTTCTTAATGATGAATAGCAGCTATGATGTTATTCGTGTCCCTCTGGTGGTGGTTTTACTTTGAGGGTTCTGGGGCATGGTTGTCCAGCTGTGCTTGGGCTAAACCTCCACTGGCTTCTGGGCTGTGCTGACAATGCCAGGTCTGGCCAGCAGAGGGAGCAAGGAACTCCTTCCCATCCCTCCTTACAACTCCCTCCCAGGCCTCAGGATTGCATTGCTTTTGAAAAGCTGAGAGAATTACCCAGGGAGAAATGAAATCTTTGGGACAAGGAATGATGTTAGGGAATTGTGATCTCAATTGGTCTGTGAAAACCCTTCTTCCTACATTTTACACAAGGACTAAAGCATATCAGTGGTGATGATAAGAGACATTACTGAGGAGATTGTGCCCAAATCAGAGTCTAACGCAGCTCTGTTGAAGGTAGTACCACTAATGGCTGGGAACATTCAGGACTGAAATGAATGAAAATTCCCTATACTTTTCACCCCTAAATTACACAGATCCTTTCCTGTCATTGCTTTTCCATTTTCAGTACCTTAGCCTGCTGACCTCAGTCTTTCCCTTCATCAACAGGTCCTATAGGGCCCTGGAGATTAGTAACTTGGGGGCATTTATGGAAACCCTTTCTGAATGACCTTCCTTTGGCTCTTCTATCCCTCAAGTGAAGCCCTGACTTGGCAGATCCAGACCTCTCTTAGCCTACCTATGAAGGCCTGTGTGTAAAGCAAAGTATAACCATCTAGCTAGAGTCAGCCTCTGAGGATGTGTCTCTGCTCTCTCCCAGCACAAGCCCTGGGAATGTAGAAGTCCAGTCCTGCCCCTGGTTTCTTTCTTTTACCCAACATCCTTTCCTGCTCTGGTTCCAGCCACCTGCTTTCTTAGCCTGCTCCCTCCTTGTTTATTCCAAGAGAAGAGCCTCCTGTGTGGGCAGGGGTTGCGTAGGCAGAGAGTCAGCACAGAAGCATGTCTGCACATCATAGAAATGCAGTGAAGAGAAGGCCTTGAAAGGTGTGGAAGAGGCACCTAATCAGACACAGAGAGAGGAGCTAAGCAAAGGGGGAAGGAGCAAGCAGGACCCCCAAGGACTGAACTATGACTCCTAGCACTGGATCCAAGCTTCCTGGGTATTAGAACCAGGGTGCCGGAGGAAGAGCACATTACATGACTCTGGGTCATGAACACTGGGTTTCCTGGACCTACAAGCTAGTTAGAAATAGCAGTACCTAATAAAGCAAGTTATCTCTCTGTGTGTTAGGAACTATATTCTCCTTTCTTTGGCTGTTTCTCCTGAACACTTACTGAAGCATTAAGTGTTCCCCTCTTATCTTATTTGTACTACAGAATACTGGAAGAAAGATCATGTGCCCATATTGGAGCACAGATGGCTGAAATTTCCCCAAAGGAAAGAGAAATTGTTCTAGATATAAAATTGAAGATAGGTGGTCCAAAATCCCCCTCCAAAGAGCAAAGCAAAACAAAAAATAGCAGATAACCTAGGCAGGTCAAGGCTTGAGTTAAAGACAGCTTCACTCAGGACTGACCCTGAGCCTACTTCAGAACATCTTGCAATTGTTTCCTGTGACTATCCATATTGACTTTGCATTTCCCTCCTTGCTCAGATCTAAACCCTCTCTGTTTCCTGGAGCTGAGCAATCTCATTCTCTCCATATGCTGGATTACTCTTGGCATAGATGAAATTTCCTGATTTTGAGATATGAGTATCTACCCTCTTAACACTACATTTTTATCCCCTCTCTTCCCTCTTCTGCTCATGGTATTTCCCCCTTCTCCACTATAGCTATTTCTCCTTCTCCTTCTCCTTCTTCTTCTTCTTCGCCATCCTTGTAAATCATCTTCATGAAATCAATCTAACTCACCATCTCCTGACTCTCACATCCCATTACCCACTAGCATTTATAGAATATGAGCAAGGTCCAAAGATGATGAATAATATTGAACAAACAAGAAAACTGAAGTTCAAGTTTCCTGAAGTCAAGCATGAACATTCAGCTGGAGCTAGAATCTGAGTGTGAGATAAAAAGACAGAAAACAAGTAATGAGAGGTGTGTGGGGGGGGGACTTTTGATAAACTATTAAAGAAAGGGGCACGTATTAGTCTGCTCAGGCTGCCATAACAAAATACCACAAACTGGGTAGCTTATACACCAGAATTACACTTTCTCACTAGAAGAGCTAGAAGTCCTAGGTCAAGGTACTTGAAGATTCAGTTTCTGATGAGAGCTTTCTTCCTGTTTTGCAGACAATTGTCTTCTCACTGTGTCCTCACGTGATCTTTCCTCTGTGTATAGTGGAGAGGGAGACAAAGAGGGAGAGAGATTGATCTCTGGTCTCCTCTTCTTTTTATAAGGACACCAGTTCTATTGGATTAGGAACCCACTCTTATGACCTCATTTAATCTTGATTACCTCATTCAAGGCTCTATCTCTAAATACAGTCACAAAGGCAGGAAACAGAGCCCTGAAATAATAAGCAAAAAAACAATTACAAGACATGTTATTGTAGGAATTACCATATTAAAAGATACAGGGTGTTACATACGCACACAGAGAAGGCACCTAATCCAGACTTGTGGGACTAAGAAAAGCTTGTCAGATAAATTTTGTTCCCTATAACTTCTTTTCCAAAAGCCTAAAACTCTTATATTCTCAACTTCTTTGAGCACTCCCTACACCTGTACTAAAACGAACAGTCCCCTAAGAATGGTATATCTTAGGGGATATACCATCCCCTGCAGAAAGGGATGACTTCTCATCTCTCAACATTATCTATCAGATTTGGGGTCCTACATGCACCGTGTTGCTTCCTCATTCTCAATAGACCTGAAACTCGTAACTTTTCTTCCTCATTGCTGACAACTGCCAATCTTCTGGAACTCACCTATTTCTCACTTTAAGCCTTGTCACCTCCTGCATAGTCTCTCTCTTCTCCATGTCCAGCAGAGATTTCATGGCCCATGACTTCATTCTTGTTCCTTTATTTTTACATCCTACAACTGTGTTAAAATTCTAATTGTGAGTGCTAGGGTTGTGGCTCAGTGGCAGAGCACTTGCCTCACACATGTGAGGCACTGGGTTCAATCCTCAACACCACATAAAAAAATAAGTAAATAAAATAAAGATATTGGGTCCATATATAACTAAAAAAATTTTTAAAGATATTTAAAAATCCCAATTTTGAATAAAGCAAACCATCAATATTCGTTATGTTTGCATCCAACTAGCTGATCTCTGCTAGAGAAATTGATACACTGGAAATTTATGGTCATCAACCCTCCAGTGCGCCCCAATATTTTCCTATTGTCTTACTACTTTCCTCTTGTCTCCATTTTCCTTCTCCCATTATATGGTTTTCTTGGCTCCTAAAATTTTAAACACACATCAGTCATGGATAGCCTAATCTTCAACTTCAAAGAGATAACAGAACTATAAGACAGCAGCTCCCTACCAAATTTATAAATCTACTGTGTTAGTTAAAATGCTGGTTAGGTTGCTATGACAATAGAGAAAAAATTACAGAGACGTAAGATTGTAGGGTTTTTTTTCTTTTTCATGCGTAAAAACCAAGAATGATAAAATGATTTGAGAATAAAAAAGACCCAGGGTCCTTCCTTCCTGTCATTCTGCCATCCCTAGTGAGTTACCCTTCCTGCCTTCATATCCCCAATCAGCCTGCAAACGAGAGCAGTAAGGAAAAGAGGGTCTGTGGCTCTCCTTTAAGACCCTGACCTTGATGTTTCACTTTTCACTTCCACCTACAACCACTGTCCTAGTCATAAAGCTGCAAAAACAAAAATGGAAATAGAGTAGTTATGTGGTTGGCTGTGACTTAGTTTCATCTATAACTATCCTCTTCTACTAATTTCCTCTTACAAACGAGATTGATTCTCCCATCATCTCCACTTCTACTCTGGATTCTATACATCCTTTCCCTCTCAGCAACCTGGCATTATTAATTAGCCATTCTTTGGAAGATTCCTTGGAAAACTGGGAATGGAACCACCATTTGACCCAGCTATCCCTCTCCTCAGTCTATACCCAAAGGACTTAAAAACAGCATACTACAGGGACACAGCCACATCAATGTTTATAGTAGCACAATTCACAATAGCTAAACTGTGGAACCAACCTAGATGACCCTCAGTAGACGAATGGATTTAAAAAATGTGGCATATATATACAATGGAATATTTCAGCAATAAAGGAGAATAAAATCATGGCATTTGCAGGTCAATGGATGGTGTTGGAGAAAATAATGCTAAGTGAGGTTAGCCAATCCCCAAAAAACAAATGCCGAATACTTTCTCTGATATAAGGTGACTGAGCCATATTGGGGTAAGGAGGGGGAGTATGGGAGGAAGAGACAAACTCTAGATAGGGAAGAGGGGTGGGAGGGGAAGGGAGGGAGTGGGGTTAGCAATGATGGTGGAAGTGATAGACATCATTATCCAAAGTACATGTATGAAGACCTGAATTGGTGTGAACATACTTTATATACAATCAGAGATATGAAAAAATGTGCTGTATATGTATAATAAGAATTGTAATGAATTCTGCTGTCATGTATTTAAAAAATAAAATCAATTAAATATTTTTAAAAATTAGCCATTCTCTGTGTTGCCACTCTCTACATATCTATCAATCTTCAGACTTTTATATATATTGGAATAATTCCATCTGAGAACAAGTTATAGTTCTCTCACCTTAAAAATCTTTCCTTTCACATCCATCTCTAGTTCTGCCCCCTTTCAATTTCTTAATAATCATACTTGCGGGGCTGGAGCTGTAGCTCAATGGTAAAGTACTTGCCTCACATGTGTGAGGCACTGGGTTTGATCCTCAGCATCACCTAAAAATAAATAAAGATACTGTGTGTTCATCTACAAGTTAAAAAAATTTTTAAAAAATAATCATACTTGCCTAATGTTACTCATCCCACCTCCTCCTTTCATTCAGTTTTTAGTATACCCTCCTATCTTCTGTCTCAGTGACCTCACCAAAATGGCTCTTTTCAAGGTTGCCAAGGATCTCCAAGTCACTAAATTCATAGTACACTTCTCAATCCTTGTTTGTTTGTTTGTTTGTTTTAATCCAAGAGAAGCATTTGAACAAGATCAGCACTTTCTCCCTAGATCACTTCTTCTTTAGCTTTATGATGCTTCGTTCTTTTGTTTTCTTCCTACCTTCTCTGTCATGGTCTCTCTTACCCAGCCTGGTCTGGATAGTCTTTCCCTATCCAGCAGGCTGGTCTTTATCCAAGCTTTGTTAAATGGTCTTCTTCAAGGCTGAATGTAGTAGCACGTGCTGCAATCCCAGCTACTTGGGAGACTGAAGCAGGAGGATTACAAGTATGAGGCCAGCCTCAGCAATGTACTGAGACCCTGTCTCAAAATGGACTGGGTAAAGTGGCAAAGTGCCCCTGGATTCAGTAATCCCCAGTACCAAAAATAAATTTAAAAAGTCATCTTCAGATTTCTGTATAGCCTCAATGACTTTAGTTCGAACCACCATCACTTCTCACCAGAATTACTATCATAGAATCCTATTAGTCTCACTCGTTAGGTTGCCTTCCATACTAACTGCCACTGCAATCTTTCCAAATCTTTCTTTCTAAATCTCAACAAATTCCCAATATTTCATTTCTTTCTTGCTTGGTTTATAAGGGTCTACACTTGCTGCTTCCTGAGATGGAAGGTATATCCTTTTTCTATTGCTGCTGTAGCAAGTTACCATGAATTTCATGGTTTAAACAATACCTACTCATTAATTCACATACTTGTTGGCCAGAAGTCTACAGTGTAGCTGGGTTCTCTGTTCAGCATATCACAAGGTATTATCTAGACTAAATTTTCTTCTAGAGATTTGGAGGAGGACTGAAGTGTCTGTTCCTTTGCTGGCTGTCAGCTTGGGGCTACTGTCAATGAGAAGCCACTCTCAGGCACTTACCCCACATCCTTCCCATCCTCCAGTCAGCAACTTCCTTCTGCATTCCTCCAAGTGAGCTCTTCTATCTTCAAGCCATTGATAGTGTGATGAATCCTTGTTCTACAAATCTCTCTGATTTTTGCTGCTGTGAGCAGCCAGAGAGAAAGTCCTTCAAGAGGACTTAGTGTGATGTGGTTAGGACTAGTTGGACAATTTTCCTAACTTGAGGTCAACTGATTAGTAAAATGAATTACATCTGAAAAATCCCTTTGGCACATAGCATAATCATGAAAGTAGTACCTCATTATATTCAAAGGTCCACACATGTTCAAGAGAAGATTCTACAAGGGTAATCATTTTGCAGGTCATCCCGTGATTCTATTTGTCCCAGGAGAGGAAGCCATGGAAAACATTTTCCTGAGGAATTGCTGCTTGAAAACTGAGATCCCATGGATGAGGAAAGAAGGAAGAAAGAAGCTTCCAGAGAGCATTGCAAAAGGCATGTACCTGGGGGATGAATAACAATAAAAGTGTGTGTGGGGGAGTCTAAATGAACACCAGTGTGTCTACAGAGGAAAGAAAAAAAATACAGTGCCTTGAAAGAAGTAAGATAGAGAAGTAAGCAGGAGTCAGGCCATGAGGGTTTCACAGATCCTGTTAAAGGGTTTTATCTGTCCCAAAAGGAAAGGTCAGAGAGCGGCATAATTAATTGGCATTCTGAACACAGCACTATAGCTATAAGGTAGAAGGTGGATGCAAGGAAGCACCAGAAAAATGCAGTGGCCCACTTAGGAAACTAGGAGAGTGGTGCAAGGTAATGTCTATGGATGTATAAGCAGGCAGAATCAAAGAACACTCAGTAGCTAAAATCAGCAGCACTTCATGATTGATTTAATACAGGAGTGATGTAGTTATGTTCCCCAGGAAGCAAACTCTAAAACAGAGATTCCTGTAAAGGATGTTTACTAAGGAGTGCTCTTGGAGTGCAAGAGAGAGAATTAAAATAGGATTGGGCAAAGGGAGAAGCTGAGCAATAATTCAGTCCCAACAAAGGCCTCAGTCAACCCCATGAGGAGCTCTGGGGCTGTGAACACATTTCAGAGTTGTCCTTTATTGGAGTAGGAGGACTGAACCCTTCTATCCCTGCACTGAGCAGTCAATGAAAACAGGAAGCCTCAGAAAGGGTACATGACCTTGGATGAGCTGGCTTTCTTCTGTTCAGACAATTCCTGATAGGAGGTTGACAGTTGAGGGCCATCTTCCAGAAGCACTCTCAGCAGCTGGAGAATAAATCCATCATTTTTGGAGAGGAGTCTAGGTTTTGCACACAGCCTTCATTATAAGGGTGAAGGAGCATAAAGGAAGAAGGCATTTAGAATAATTCCTAAATTTCTGATTTATGTGTCTTGATGGATGCATTTATGACATGTATTGCAATCACTGGTTTACTTGGAAAAATCTCCATTAGAGTGGGAGCTACTCAGAGACAGAATATATGCAAGACAATGCACAGTGGTCCTATATCTGGCACAAGGTTTGTTGAATAAGTGAAAGCAATCTAATTCTGTTTCCATTCCTCTCTCCCTACATTTCCTTTGTCCTCATCCAATGTGGGAAAAGTTCAGCAGGTTATCTGTGGCTCCACCTGTGCTGGAGTTGAACAAATAGCAAATCAAGCTCTTCTGGTCCAGAGCTCTCAGAAGAGCAAGGCAGGCAGTGCCAGGAGAAAGGGAAGTGGGGGTAGGTGATGACCCCCCCACACACACACCCCAGTTTTAAGCCCTCCTCCAATTCCTCAGTCCCTATAAACAAGGACAGGACCAAGTCCTCTCCAAAAGATTAATTAGATAAATACTCTAAATTTCCCATAAACCCAGACTCCATCCCCACTCTAACCTGCTCGTCTAATGAAGCCCCCATCTCTTGCAACCAATTCTGGGAGGCAGAAAATAGAATTTCCAGTCATACTGGAATTTTTTGGAATGAAAAACAATGGATAGGGAACGGGACTCACACAGTAGAGGAGGCAAATCCTGCCCAATGAAGCTGAACCCACTTCAGTCTTGCAGGGGCACCCTTCAGCTTCCTGCTCTACATCCAGTGGCCCCCCGCTCGTGGGAACCTGACACTCTACACAGGCGGCTCCACCTGCGTTGAGAGCAAACAGGGAGCGTCAGCGTGTCGGTTGGGGGTGGACGCTGCCTGGAGACCAAAGAGACAGCCAGGCCTCCTCTCTTTTGCCTGGGTCCAGGGTGGGTGGTTAAAACACTACCCAATCCTATATATCCTAGGCATTTTTTCACGTCCATCTACCGCCGACCTCCACACCCTAGTAAGACTCTTTCTTTGGGCAGCCCTTTCCCCTGCCAGGACTTCCCGGTGGAGAAACAACGCCCTCCCCCATCCCTCCCAGTTTCTGAGGGTTCCTTGGAACCCTTGAGTAAAAAAGCCTGGTGTCTGATATCAGATAGAGATGGGGTGGTTCCATAAAGCACTTGCAGAAGCTACCCCAGCCCCAACTCACAGTTGGGAGCTGCAAGGAACTAAGAAACTCCGTAGTGTAGTGTGACGGTCACTGCAGCCACTGCGGCACAGTACCATAACCGCCGTGCCAAGCAAGCTAAGGCACCTGCGCTGCAGTGGGTGACCCCTGAAGGCAAACCCACCTTTCCATCGCCACCTCCATGTCCCCTGACCCACCAGAGAAAGATGCTGGCCCGGCAAAAACTGCACACTGCCCCCTCTCGCCCTCCCTCTCCCGCAATCTCCCTCCGCCCCGCCAATACTAGCGCGCGCCAGCACACACACACACACACACACACACACACACGCATCACACACGAATTCCCCAGAATTCATGGGGGCGTTGGTAAAGGGAGGTGGGCAGGAAAGACATCTCTAAGAGAAGACCAGAGATCTAGGGAGGGGGCGAGCCTGGAGGACAGTCACGCTGGAGGACGCGTAACTCCCGAGCGAGCGAGGGAGGAAGGCGGAGAGTCACCAGGTGGGAGAGGCAGACCAGAGCCTGGGAGGCACCAGAGCCTAGGCGGGGCGAGCCCAGGAACTGAGGGCCAGGGGCCAGGGCTGAGGGCGGAGACCAGGCGGGGCAGGGGGTGGGGTAGACGGGAGTCTGAGCCAGAATCTCGGCAAGAGCAGGTGGAGCCTTGGCGGGAACCCGCCTGGCAGAGCAGAGTGAGGTAGCGGGCTCAGCTGGGGTCATGGAGCTGCTTAAGCTAAACCGGAGCGTGCAGGGACCCGGACCCGGGCCGGGGGCTTCACTGTGCCGCCCAGGTGGCCCCCTTCTCAACAGCAGCAGTTCGGGCAACCTCAGCTGCGAGCCCCCTCGCATCCGCGGAGCCGGGACAAGAGGTGGGTGTCTCCCTAAGCCCCCACCACATGCTCCTTTTCGCTGCACCCCGTAATACTAATAGAGCCTCCCCCGCGACTTCTACACCGCAGCGACAACCCCCCGCAGCGGCCCCCTCATAGAACTAGCTCAGCCCCCAAAGAGCTCCCCCTCACCCATTTGGTCCCTACAGCTCTTAAAACCACATCACAGCTTCACATCGCCTGGTCAGAACCCTTCACATTCCGGCCCCTGGTCACACCAGAGCTCTTGGTAACCCCCAAACAACAGCACCACACAGCACACATAGTTAAGGGACAAGAACCTCCCCTTGCCAGCCCTTCTAGATCTTTGTCTGTCCCCCTTTTACATCCAGCTCACAGAACCACAATAGGAAAGGGAAGGAAGAAAGGAAGGCAAAAAGAAGGAGCTGGTGGAGGGAGGGAGCACGGTGGGAGGTCTGAATGGGAAGTTAGTTGTAATCTGCTGTGTATCCCACCCCAACATCAGCCTTCCCAAATAAGATTTTCAAATCTGAATTAGACTGGACACTGGGGGATGCGCCTTAGAGCTGCCTGACTGCTTTATTTTGCTCATCCTCAAACCCCTCTGCCTCCCAAGTTGGAGTTCTCAAAGGCTTTGTGCTTCCCAGCTCTGTGCTTGCTTGCCCTCTCCCTTCCTCCCTCCTCTCATAATGTCTCCCAGCCACTTCCAAATCCTCTCTCCACTCTGCCCTTCTTTAAGTCTCACCCTGCTAGACAGGCTGCCCCTTTCATCACCCCCTCCCTTTGTGTTACTATCACCTCTTGCCATCCACCCATCTTTAAACTGCTTCCAAGCATCCAGTCCTCAGAGTGACTTTTACTCCTCCTGTCAGCTAGCATCTCATTGTCTTGATGAACATCTTAAAATACATTTTCTTCCCTTTCTGAACCCTTCCTGTCCTCACTGTTCTCTGAACACCTTCTATCCTAGTCCCTAGGTTAGGTGCTGTGGACACAGGGATGAACTAGACCCAGTGTACACATTCATCAGTCCATAGTCAAATGCAGAGAAAGACCAATGGAAAATCACAGTCAGTAAGGAACAAAAGGGCTGGACTGGGGGACCCAAAGGAGATAGGTTTGAGAACTTCACAGAGGATGATCCCTGGGAGCTGGCATATTGAAATTAGAGTCCAGTAAAAAGAAAATGAATGGGATTCTTTAAAAAAAAAAAAAAAGGAGCAATGATAAAGCAGAATAAAGTTTTTCTAAAATCAAGAAGGGAAATAAATTGTAACCCAAGTATTATTTATCACACAAAATAATTCATGCCTTTTTTCCCCACTGGTTACACACTGTCACTTAGATTCTTTCATTCAGCAAATATTTATTGAACCAGAGATTGTGCTAGGCAGCAGGGATATGAGTTGAACAAAACTGGCATAATTCCTACTTCATGGAGCTCAGAATTTTGTGGTGAAGAGAGATAAGTAAATAGAGAATGGCAACCTCAAGTGGAAGAGACAAGGAATACAATGGGGACACACAGGAGGAGCCACTCTGGCCTAGCCTAACCATGGGATTGAAGTTGGCTTCCTGAGGAGGTGCTATGTAAAAATGAAAATGAAAAAGATGAGAGCAAGCCAGCTAAGAAGAGGCAGAAGATGCAAAAAGCATCTCAAGTAGCGGGGTAGGATGTGTAAAAAGCCCAAAGTTTAAAACCGTGGCACTTCTGTTCAATGTCATATAGTTTCTGAGTGGCTGGATCATGTATCATTAAAGATAAATAATAAACACTCAGGCTGGGGACCAGCCTAGAGAAATTACAGACAGCCTTAGGGGCCTGGCTAAAAAGTGTGGATTTTTATCCTGAGGACATTGGGAGCTACTTAAAGATCCATCAGTAGTGCCAGGATTAGTTGCGTAGTGTAAAGAATGGACTGGAGGATGAGGTAAAATGCAAAGGAATACTCTCGAAAGATATTATATTACACATGTCTGTGTGAAAGATGATGCTAGATTAGACTGAGGTCTTGACGGTGGTCATAGAGAGTAGTAGATGGATTTGAGACCTCCTTCTGGAATGGAATCAACTGAGTAGAAGTGGAGAAGGTAGAAGGAGTCAAGGGATGACATCCAGTTTTCTGGCTTGGATTGTTGAGTCAATGTTGGTACTATATAATGAGAAAGATATATATCAAAGGAGCAGGTTTGGAATAGGTAATTATAAACTCAATTTGAAACCCACTAAATTGAAATGCTGGTGGTACATCCAAGTGGGCTTACCAAATCAACTGTTGAATCCAGGGCTCTGGAACTTACCAGCAGAAGATCAATATTTTAAAGCCAGACAGCTGGGCTGGTCTTGCACAAGTATAATCCTATAATCCCAGCTACTCAGGAGGCTGAAGCAGGAGGATGATGTGTTTGAAGCCAACCCCAGCAACTAGCAAAACCCTACCTCAAAGTAAAAATGGGCTGGAGATGTAGCTCAGTAGTCAGGCACCCCTGGGTTCAATCCTTAGTAATAAATAAATAAATATCAGAAAAATGAAAATCCATGAAGGAGATTCAGACAGAACTGTCAGAGAGAGGAGCTATGTCCTTCTAGAAGAAAAAAAAAAAAAAAGTTTTAAGCAGGGTGTGATAAGTGAGGCCCAGTGCAGCTAATACAAGTCAGATGAGAACAAAACAGTTAGAAGAGCATCCTTTGGATTCAGTAACAAGAAATCCTTAGGAAGACTTGTAGGTATTAAGGTCTGACTACGTTAAGTTTAAGATTTGGCCAGTGGGAATGGGGTTGAGAAAAATGAACAAAAACTTCCAAGAACTTCACGGGAGGGGGAGAAAGAGAAATAATAGGGTAGTACCAGAAATAGGACTGGGTTAAGGAAGAATTATTTGTTGGTTGGTTGGTTTATTTTGATATATGCCTGTTTGTATGTATAGTAGTAGTATTAGTAGTGGTAGAAATAAGGGCATTTAAAACAATTTATATTTGAGGCAGGATTTTTCTATGTTGCCCAGGCTCGTCTCAAATGATCTGCCCACCTAACTAGCCTCTCACATTGCTAGGACTACAGGTGTATGTCACTTATAGGATATTTAAGATTTTTTGATGGAAGAGGGCCAAGAAAGAAGATTGAAGGTTCTGATAAGAAAGAAGATAGTCTATAGAGCAAGGATCCCTGAAAAATCAAGATATAAAGTGATTCAGAGCACAGAGGCAATAATAGACCTCACTTAAACAGATATTGTTGCTCACACACATTGAAATGTTACCCAGGTAGTTAGATATTACACACATAGACTCATTCAGATATTACCCACACAGATTCAGATGTCATCCAGGCTCACTCCTATGTTACCAATAGAAATTTGCAAATTTTGTTCTGTTTTTTTTTTTTTTTTTTTTTTGGTATCAGGGATTGAACTCAGGGCGCTTGACCACTGAGTAACATCTCTGGCCCTTTTTCATGTTTTATTTAGAGACATGGTCTCCCTAAGTTGCCCATGGCCTCACTAACTGAGTTGCTGAGGCTGGATTTGAACTTGTGATCCTCCTGCTTCAGCCTCCTGAGCCACTGGGATTATAGAGATGCACAACCATACCTGGCACCCACTTTATTCTTATATAAACTTGCAGACTTGCGTATCACTTATGTCCACTCAGGTGCTACCCACAGACGGATGTTACCCACATTCACTGTTTCCCACAGTCACTTAGACGTTACCCATCCACCAAACTCTACTCACTTTCATTTTATTATTATCCACACACAATTACATATTGCCCATGCTTGTTTAAGTAACCCTTCTCCAGATATTACCCATAAAGTTACAGTTATTACTCTTATATGCCCAGATATTATCAGAAAAATAAACTAAATATTACCTGTATTTACTCATGAGCTCAATAATTTCACTCAAATAAGATTAATAGCTGGGCATGGTGTCACTTGCCTGTAATTCCAGCAAGTCAGGAGACTAAGTCCTCAGTTTGAGGTCCCCTGGACAACTTAGGGGACCCTGTCTCAAAATACAATTTTTTTTTTTAAAGAGAGAGTGAGAGAGGGGAGAGAGAGAGAGAGAACTTTTAATATTTATTTTTTAGTTCTCGGCGGACACAACATCTTTGTTGGTATGTGGTGCTGAGGATCGAACCCGGGCCGCATGCATGCCAAGCGAGCGCGCTACCGCTTGAGCCACATCCCCAGCCCAAAATACAATTTTTAAAAGAGGTTTGGTATGTAACTCAGTGGTAGAGCTTGCCTAGCATATGCAAGATCTAGGACCTATCCCCAGTCTCTCTCTCTCTCTCTCTCTCTCTCTCACACACACACACACACACACACACACACACACACACACACACTTAATTGAGTTTAATTTCTCATGTTAATGTGTTAACATTTCCCACATGTTTGGATATTACTTTTTAATCTCTCATCATCATCACTTGCCTATTCCTCCATTAACATACTTATCTATGAATGTAACCTATGCTTCTTGAAGGTGTTATCTACAAAATACAATGTTGTTTACAGAGACTTGGTTATTACCCTTGTTTGTTCAAATATCACAACACTTAATTAGTTATTCCCTGAATTTAAATTAACCCATGCTCAATATGATATTGTCTTACAGATATGCAAATGTTACCTTTCCTCATATATCACCCAGGGAAATAAGGTTTACTTTCAGCCTCCCACATGTTATCTCAAAGACTAAAGTCTTACTCAGTGCTTACTCTATTACCTACATATCCTTGCAAGTATATTCTGCTCCATGGTTCGTATCCACTGACACTTAGATGTCTCCCATTAACCCAACTAATATCCATCGTCATTCAGATGCTTTTCATGCTTACCACAGAGACACTGATATTACATTGATGTCCGTGTGCATGGATGACCAGTCCTTCCAGGATAGAGGCATCAGTAGTTTTAGTGTTCTGTGGAGTACTTTCTTAGAAAATCCTGGTTTTTATTTTATGTTACTTTATCTGGAATTTTGTGTTCAGACTTCTCTGCCAACGTCTGGACAGAACAAATGCAAATCTTCCAGACCCCAGAAGAACTGAACTGCCCCAGTCTTCTGAGTGCACTGGTCTGGTTTCTACTTTCCTCTCATTACCAAGAAGCTTATGCCTAAGAATAAACTATGAAGGCATTCATATCTGTTCCCCAGAAGCTGCTACCACCCTTCCTTTCACCCCAAGTTAGCTCTGGGTTCACTGTGGCCACTCATCTACTATGACGTGTGCGCACACACACACACACACACACACACACACACACCTTAATTTTTTAGTTTTGTGTGTGACTCTTAAAATTAATAGACTATTTTTAGTTTTGAGTTCACAGAAAAATTGAGCAGAAAATAGAAACTTCCTATATACTCTTCCTGCTACTCCCACATACAACAGTCATCGAGTTTATATTATTAACATCTTACGTTAGAGTGGCACATTCATCACAACTGATCAGCCAATACCGATACATACAACTAAGCACTGTATTTCACATTAGACTTCATTTTTGTGTTATACAGTTCTGTGTGTTTTAAGAAATGTATAATGATGCATATCTACTGTTATAATATCATACAGAATACTTTCACTGCCTACAAAATCTCTTGTGTTTCACCTAGTCATCCCTCACTTTCCAAACCCTGTCTCTAAGATTACTTTTAATTAGAATTTTTCATGTCCACTATTTGTTCAACAGCAAAGATCTAGAAATACAGCAATGGCTTGGAATAAGATAACAGCTAGAAATGTCCAGTAAAATAGCAAAGTGTTGTACAATTTCTGGCCATTTTTACTGGGACTTTGGCTTCTAGCTTTCAGGAATCCTCGGACAGATTAGGTTCATAAGGTGAAGCTTTCTGGTCTACTATAATTAGCCAAGCTCAAGGACATAGACATGGGGCACATCAGCTGGATTAAAGAATGAGAAATATGCTTTTCACATTTCAGAGTGTTCTACCAACTTGAGATGTAATAATTGCATCGAGAATTAGTTGAAGAGAGATCTAGAGGAGGATGTGAAGAGGTGATGGAACTAGACAGATTAAGGAAGTAGGCAGGGTAGAGATGGAGAGTCAGTGGACTTGGAAGAGACACAGAGAGTACAAGAGAGACCACTAGCTCTTTTATGTTTTCTGGGTCCAAGAACTTCTTTGACAAAATCCCCTTTCCAACGGTTCATTGTTTCTTCCTATATAAGCATGCACGTGCATGCGCACACACACCCACGCACAATTTGTCCATAATCTTTCCTTAGAGGAAAAGTAATGCATCCAAAATCACAGCCTGTCATTGACCCCAAACACCCTCCATCATGTGTCTTCATGACAAAGGTAGAGAAGGGAGGGCATACTGGAGCACCTAACAGAAGTGAAGGATGGATAAAGAGGAGGAAGACAGGTGCTTTTTTGTCCTGAGAGACAGGTTCATTAACAAGCATGTATTGACTACCTTCTACATGCCAAGCATTTTGCTGACTGCAAGCGATATCCTAGAAAAAGAGATGAACATTGTCCCTGCCCTCAAGAAGTCCATAGTCAAGTGAGGAAGACAGAAAAGTAAATACAGTAATAGAGTAAGAAATGTCATGATAGAATATAGAGAAAGGGAGAAAGAAGTGTTGGAATTGATATTTGGGAGAAGAAGGAGGCAGTATTATGAATGACAGAGCAGTGAAGGAGCCAGAGGAAGACAAGCATTTTAGGGATGCAGAGACGTAGCCTCTATTCTGATTCAGCTCCTTACAACTATGTGTTCCTGAGCAAGTAATGTGACTGCTGAGTTCAGTTTGGAGATTTCTTAAAAATAATACTTACATGATGCCTACAACAACTTCTGAATTGGTTGATGATATTTATAAGAAAATTATTCCATTGGGAGCTCAGAAAAGAGACAGCCAATGTATGCGGCTGGAGAAGAGAGGGCTACCCCCTCTGTAGCTGGGAAGGTCTGTCCCCTGACATCTCTCCCTTCAAGCTCCAGTCTCCCTCATGCTGAGGCCATAGGGATAGGTGATTCCATCTACTTCAGTTCAAATTCAGTTTTGTGTAGGTCTGCATGGCTGTGATATGGAGATCCAAAGATGAATTCACCTCCCAAAAGGCAATGACACAAATGCATAGTGCCATTCTCTATGCAGTCACCCAGCAATGTGAGGGATCTCTCCTGTGAGCTCCCATAGCACTTTGTTCGTCCTTCAGCCTCACTCTTCATCATACTACATGGCAATTATCTGTTTAAGTATTTGAGTTTCTGTTTCCACTATGAACTTTCAGAGGGCAGGGAGTTTGCCATATTCTTCCCTTTGTCCCCAGTACTTGGCACAAAGGAAATCCTCTGCAAATGCTTATTGAGTGAGAATGAATGTATGGAGATGACTGAAATATAAGGCAGAAAGTAGAAAGGGCTCCACTAGATGCATAAAGAGCATGCCTGAGTCAGAAGAAGGGGAGATTAGTACCTGTCCAGAAGGGCCTTATAGAGGAAGTGGCAGTCAATCTGAGACTTGACACGGGGTGAGTAGGTATTAACCAGATACAGAAAATAAGTTTGTGATAGGGGAAGCAGTAGGGGGTTGGCAAAAGACTGAGAAGCCAACTTGAGCAGGGAAGGAGTCACGAGGGCATAAGATGCATTCAAGAAACTGAGTCATCCAGTTTAGCTTCAGTGGGTACAGTGCAAGGAGGAGGTGGGAAGTGGCAGGTTCAGTTTGGAGTATCCTGATGACATGCTAAAGGGTGGCAGACAGTACAGAGTAGTGAAGGATCTTTTGTTTTGGAAGGGCTGTTTGTTTTAGAGAATAAGGACTTGATCTAATCTGGCTCAAAAGATAATGGGTGGTCAACAATGTCAAATAATACAGATAGGTCAAATAGTATAGATTAAGAAGGAACCTTTAGATTTGGTAGTTAAAATATTAGAGATCTTGAGAAGAAGTGATGGGGGACAGAGCCTTGTATAGCAATGGATTGGGTGGCTGGGAAGACACAATAAAATCCTTTCAAGCAGTTTGCCTGCAAAAGAAGGGAAGCATTTGGAAACAACCCTTGAGAAGATACAGACTTTCTTAAGGAAGAGTAGAGTTATGCCAACTTAACTAAGCCTTAAGGGGTTAGAAAGGTAAAGGATTTAAGTTCACCTCTTACTAAGGGGGTGGGGAGAGTATGTTCTTGGGATGTAGGGATCTGGCTGGGTGGTGAGGTTGGGGATAAGTTGGGTTGGGGGCTCTAGCTGAGTGGAGCCAGAACCCCTGATGCTATCTCTCCCTTTTCTGCCCAGAACTGGAGCTGGCCATTAGAGTCACCCTTTATGCAGTGATCTTTCTGATGAGTGTTGGAGGAAATGTGCTCATCATTGTGGTCCTGGGATTGAGCCGCCGCCTGAGAACTGTCACCAATGCCTTCTTGCTCTCACTAGCAGTCAGTGACCTCCTGCTAGCTGTGGCTTGCATGCCCTTCACACTCCTGCCCAATCTTATGGGCACATTCATTTTTGGCACAGTCATCTGCAAGGCGGTTTCATACCTCATGGGTGAGTGAGACAACTACCCTAACCCTTGATCCTCTCCTTGACAAAGGTAGGGGTCTTCTCTAATTGGGGGAGAGGGTGAGGAAATAACACTGGTGAGTGTGTGGTGCAAATTTCCGAGGCCATTCCTTCTTTTTCCCTTGCCTAGGAGTGTCTGTGAGTGTGTCCACGCTAAGCCTTGTGGCCATCGCCCTGGAGCGGTACAGCGCCATCTGCCGACCACTCCAGGCACGTGTGTGGCAAACACGCTCCCATGCGGTTCGTGTGATCTTAGCCACGTGGCTGCTGTCCGGCCTGCTCATGGTACCCTACCCTGTGTACACTGCTGTGCAGCCAGTTGGACCTCGAGTGCTACAGTGTGTGCATCGCTGGCCCAGTGCACGGGTGCGCCAGACCTGGTGAGGGTGCCCAAACGCTTTCTTAGAATACCTTCATCAGATGCTTATGACCGTTCTCCATAACAATCCTCCAGTTGCTTCAAGAATCGTGCCAATTCCCATTCTGCACCTACCACCCTGGAATTCTAATTTTGGGCCCCTCCCCAGTTATCTTGCCCTTCTCAGCAGCATCCCCAAACCCTACTCCTTCATCAGCTACCTGGCCACAGCCCTAGAGATACCAACCTTGGCTCTTCTGTGATAACAACTGATAGAAACCCATGTATTTGGACTGTGTTCTGTTTCTAGGTCGGTGCTGCTGCTCCTGCTCTTGTTCTTCGTCCCAGGTGTGGTTATGGCAGTGGCCTATGGGCTTATCTCCCGCGAGCTTTACTTAGGACTTCGCTTTGATGGAGACAGTGACAATGAGAGCCAAAACCGTGTCCGAAGCCAAGGAGGGCTGCCCAGTGGGGCTGGACCTGGTGAGCAAGATCCTAGAGAGGTGGGACTTTGGAAAGGGTGGAGCCTATAGTAGGTGGGGCTATAAGGTGCCAGGTTAAATGGAGGGCCTGGGCAAGTGGAGATTGGGTTGGAGGTTAGTATGACTCTGCATTACACTCTGACAGTTTACCCTCTGTGCCCAGGTCCTGTCCACCAGAATGGGCGTTGCCGAAATGAGTCTGGATTGACTGGTGAAGACAGCGATGGCTGCTACGTGCAACTTCCACGTTCCCGTCCCGCACTAGAGCTGACCACACTGACCGCGCCTACTGCTGGGTCAGGACCTGGCCCCCGGCCCACCCAGGCCAAGCTGCTGGCCAAGAAGCGCGTGGTGCGAATGTTGCTGGTGATCGTTGTGCTTTTTTTTCTGTGTTGGTTGCCAGTGTACAGCGCCAACACATGGCGTGCCTTTGATGGCCCAGGTGCACACCGGGCACTCTCCGGGGCCCCCATCTCTTTCATCCACTTACTAAGCTATGCTTCGGCCTGTGTCAACCCCCTAGTCTACTGCTTCATGCACCGTCGCTTTCGCCAGGCCTGCTTGGACACATGTGCCCGCTGTTGCCCGAGGCCTCCTCGAGCTCGCCCCAAGCCTCTTCCAGACGAAGACCCTCCTACCCCTTCCATAGCTTCCCTGTCCAGGCTGAGCTACACCACCATCAGCACCCTGGGGCCTGGCTGAGGGGTGGCAGTAGTGTGGGCTGAGGCAGAACAAACAAGCCCTTAAGCACAAGATCCCATCCACATGCACAATAAATACAAACCAAAACTGACACCCAACAGTGTGGACTAGCCCCTATACAGGAAAAGGTAAAGGAAGCAGGAAACAAGCTTATACAGAAAATGAGGCATACTTCTATTATAGATGGAGCCTATCCCCAGAGATCTGGCACTGACCATGGACAGCATCCCTAGCAGGGAAATATCCCTAGTCAGTGGGAACTTTGACAAGACCTGACCTGCCCTTTGCACACACATACATTAACAGCGCTGATTCTTTAGGGGCTATGGAGCCTGGCATAGGAGTGACTCTGTATGTTCTAGGCTGTCCCCAGTTTGACCTCACAAACCTTTCCTCAACTAGCACTGAAAATACCAACAGGCCTAATCTCACATCTCCCTGATCAATAGGCTGTTTAGCACTGAAAACTACTTCATCTCTTTCCAGTTAAGGACTGTGGACCTGCCTTCTCCTCCTTCACTAGACTTCTTTTTAAAAAAATAATAATAAACTTGGTTTCCTCCTAGACTTCCTTTCTGGACTTTTTCAGAGGCAGGTGAGGAGGTGTGGGATTTTGTGAAGTCCTCCCTGTCAAATCCCTTCCATAGCTTCCCAATCCTTTGCACCCCCTGTGCCCAAAAGTCCTTGATTTGAGGCTAGATGGGACAGGGTTTACTCTCTTTGAGTGTCACAGTAGCTGGGAGTAGATGTAGGAGGCAGGATATCCATGACATGTCCTGATTCCATTGTTAAGGTACTATAAGCATGGATGCTTATTAAAATTCTGATGAAAAGATAAAAGAGGAAGCATTGCATAATAAGACTCAGCATATTCAAGGAGTGTCTGAAACACCAGGGATCAGACCATGACAGGTGTATAGAAGTTAAGAGTAGGGCCTTTTTTTATGGTACATTTTCTAGCCTCCAGCATCAGAGCCTGGCCAAAATCCACCTAATGAAAGCACCCTGACTGACTATAGCAAAGAGGCCTAAGGGCAGAGGCTTGGCTGGGTTGGGGGCTGAGGGGACTGTACCAGAATAGGAGTCTGAGAACCCAGACTCTGATTTGACTGTAAAACTGATCGAGCCCCAGAGAGAGGCAGAGACCAGCGACATCACCTCTATACACACACAGGAACAGAAGACTTCACCAAGGGACATACCTGGATAATCAAGGGATAGTGTTATGAGAGGAGTTCTTTGACATGTCAGTAGTAAAAGGGTATTGTGGTTTTGGATATGTGGTATCCCCTAAAAGCTCATGTGTGAGACAATGCAAAAACATTTCAGAGGTGAATGATTGGATTATGGGAGTTGCAACCTAATCAGTGAATTAATCCACTGATGGATTAACTGGGTGGTAACTATAGGGAGGTAGGATCTGACTGGAAGAGGTAGGTCACGGGGAGTGTGCCTTTGGGACTTATATTTTGTCCCTGGTGTGCTGAGATCACTTTCACTGCTTCCTTGTTGACATGTGCTGAACTGCTTTCCTCCACCATGCTCTTCTGCCATGATATTCTGCCTCATCTCAGTCCCAGAGCTATTGAGTCATCCGTCTGTGGACTGAGACAACAAGCTGAAAATAAACTTTTCTTCCACTACATTGTTCTTGTCAGATCTTTTAATCATAGCAATTAAAAAAAATAAAACCTGACTAAAACAGAGGAAACAGACCTAGAGGAAATAAAGCAGCTCAAGACAATAAATTAGAGCAAGATAGCAATGACGATAGTGACACTGAGCTGGAGATGGGGAAAGAGCCACACCCATGAGGGACACATCCATGCTTTGTAGGAGGTAAAGTATACACAATTTCGGTGCCTTTTTTAAAAAAAGGAAAAAGAAAAATAACAGATACCAAATTGCTAAGACCCTGCCCAGGGCCTCAGAAGGGGCCTGTGTTAAGTGAGGAGCCTGAAACCTAAACCTTCGTAGCCAATATACCTCCGAAGTCCACCCAGTAACTACTCTGGAGAGGACAGTGAAAAAGGAGAGTGGGTCTTCTGTTTACCAGGGCTGGGATTGCTCCCATCCATCCTTCCACAGGGCTCTGGGCTGCAAGAGGCAGGAGGAAGGGAAAAAAGGAGGGAGAAGGCGTTGCAAGCTGTCAACCTAAGACAGTGCTGGTTAAAAATAGAATCCCAGCTGGTCTGAGGAGCTGAAGGGAGATACTGAGCCCTAGTCTCTCATGCCAACTTTTCTCTGCAGCAGGAATAGGCTTGCCTCTAGTTTCCCCAGCATACCTGACTCTTCCTTATAAAGGGATATTGACAGCTACCCCGACGTTAGCCCCTTCCTCTGGACTTTGTT
Organism: Spermophilus citellus; assembly: GCF_964194105.1. Classification (NCBI taxonomy): domain Eukaryota; kingdom Metazoa; phylum Chordata; class Mammalia; order Rodentia; family Sciuridae; genus Spermophilus; species Spermophilus citellus. The sequence goes on from NC_138183.1 coordinate 199,363,458, forward strand.
AACTTGGACTTTTGGTGACCACCAGAGGTAGCGGGAGCTGTGTGGGGAAGGGCTGGGTCCAGCCTGTTTAAAGTGGAATGTGGTTCAGGCCTGACCGAGAACCCAGCACACAGGCATAGTCTGACAAAGTCAGCCCTTTGGTCTGTGAATAACATCTCCATCAGCCTGCTCCATGCCATGTTCAGTCACCAGATGTGGAATCTTGGGCTTCTCCCCCATCTAATTTTCCATTTCTTGAAGCCTGATAAAGTATATCAGATCTAGATTTCATACCACTGTCCCCATGAACTCCTGCCCAGTCACTCTAGAAAAGCATGTATGTTTTCACAGTACTTGCTGTTTTCCCTCTTCCATTGTAGTTATTCATGTCTCTGTCTGATTTCTCCTATTAGGCTGGGAACAGGATAATGTAGTGGAAAGATGATTGATCCAGGTGATGGAGGGGGAGGTGGTGAAATCTAATGCTATGGTACTATGTGACAGGCACTTTATAGACACTAATTCATTTCACTCTTAGAACACACCTCCAGAACATTACTCCTCTTTTGAGAGGTGAAAAAAGTGAAGCTGAAAGCGCTTAAGGGAGTTATATGAGGTCCTGTAGCCAGAATAGAGCCAAGAACTGAGCTTGGGTATCTGAATCCAAAAACTTTTTCCATTATATTGTGTTGCTTTCTTTCAATCCTGGAAGACCTAGATTCCAGTCCCTACTTACCTTTTAAAAGTTGTATGAATTAGTGCATTAGTTATCTCAGTGACTTTTAATTGGAGCTATAAGATGGGAATAGTGACATTAACTTCACACTGCCACTTTGGAAATTCTAACAATGTTCACAAGGTGTTTATCACTGCACTAGGCATGTAGCAAAAGAAAAGTTGACTTGAGGTTGCTTCAAGACCCAGAAGAAGAAACAATACAAGAAAACAAAGCCCTCAGCAAGTAGTTAGAACTATAGTTTGGTCTTGAATTCCCCCCAAAAGGCCCATTTGTTGAAGTCTAAGTTCCCAACTTGGTGAAAGAGAGAGGAGGTGGGAACTGTAAGTGGTGGGGATTAGGAGGAGGACTTTGGGCCCTTGGATCTTCAGGGCATTCAAAGGCATGTCATTGAAGGGGACATTGGGATAACTGGCCTCTGCTTTTCTCTCTTTTCACTTCCCAGGCATCATGAACTGAGGAGCTTTGCCATGCCACACCTCTTCACCATGATGTGCTGCCTTTCCACAAGCCAAAAGCAATGGAGTCATTTGATCATGAATCTCTAAAATTCATGAAAATTTTTTAAATTAATCAATTTATTTATTTTACAGTAGAATGCATTTTGACATATTGTATACAAATGGAGCACAACTTCTCATTCCTCTGGCTGTATATGTTGCAGAGTTACTACATGTTTACAGGGTAATAATATCTGTCTCATCCTACCGTCCTTCCCATCCCCACAATCCCATCCCTTCCCTCACTCCCCTCTACACAAACCAAAGTTCCTTCGTTCTTTCCTATCCCCTCAACCAACTATGCATCAGCATCTGCTTATCAGAGAAAACATTCAGCTTTTGGTTTTGGGGGATTGACTTATTTCAATTAGCATAATATTCTCCAGTTCCATCCATTTACCTGCAAATGCCATAATTTAATTCTTCTTTAAGGCTGAGTAATATTCCATCCATTGTGTATGTGTTACACATTTTCTTTATCCATTCATCTGTTGAAGGGCATCTAGGTTGGTTCCATTGTTTAGCTACTGTAAATTGAGCTGCTATAAATATCGATGTGGCTGCATCACTGTAGTATGCTGATTTTAAGTCCTTTGGGTATAAACCAAGGGGTGGGATAGCTGGGTCAACTGGTGGTTCCATACCAAGTTTTCTGAGGAATCTCCATACTGCTTTCCATAGTGGATGCACCAATTTGCTGTTCCACCAGCAAAGTATGAGTGTACCTTTTCCCCCACATCCTTGCCAACACTTACTATTGCTTATATTCTGGATAATTGCCATTCTGACTGCAGTGAAATGAAATCTTAGAGTAGTTTTGATTTGCATTTCTCTAATTGCTAGAGATGATGAACATTTCTTTATATGTTTTTTGATCGGTTGTATTTCTTCTTCTGTGAAGTGTCTGTTCAGTTCCTTAGCCAATTTATTGATTGGGTTATTTGGTGTTTTTTTGTGTGTATGTTAAGTTTTTTGAGTTCATTTTATATCCTGGAGATTAGTGCTCTGTCTAGTGTGTGTGGTAAAGACGTTTTCTCATTCTGCAGGCTCTCTCCTCACATTAGTGATTGATTCCTTTGCTGAGAAGAAGTTTTTTGGTTTGCATCCATCCCATTCATTAATTCTTGATTTTACTTCTGGTACTTTAGGAGTCTTGTTCAGGAAATCAGATCCTAAGCCAACAAATTCATGAAATCTTTAAAACTATGAGCCAAAAATAAAACGTGCTCTTTATAAGTTGATTATCTCAGGCATTTTATTACAAAAATAGAAAGCCGGATAACATAAACAGTCATGAATAACTGAAAGGGACAGAACCCTGTGTCTGAGATGATGAGGTTTGGGGCCTGCTATAAGATAATTTTATAAAGTCAAGTCAGGATTTGAATCCAGGTCTGCCTGAACCCAAAGCTCATGATCTTCCTACTCCATATCCTGGCTCTGATTTCCCAGAGGCATCATTCAGGGATAAAGAAGAATGTGTTTGGGAGAGATTCAAATCACTCAGAACTCTTCCCAGAGCTCAAAGTAGAGATCAAATATTAAGTCTATAGCTCTGTAGGCTTGGATCACTATTGCTATAGGAAAGCCCTCATAGATCATCCTCCCCAAAACCCAAGAAGGTAACAGCTCTGAAAATCTCACTCCCTCACATTTTCCAAGAAATCAGTTTTGTGGTTAAATCTCAGAAACTCCAAATAATATGGGGATAAGCCAGAGAAAAGTTGGTGTCACAGTGAACATGCATGGGGTGGAAATTGGGCCAGATGCTGGTTCTTCTCACAGACATATCCAGCCAGAGTCTTAAATGACCACACACTCTGGCTAGTTATGTCTGAATAGAGAGGAGGAAGCAAAGGATAATTTGTAGACTGTTACTTCAAGTTATCTCTGGGAGAGGACACATGGAAGGGAAGAAAAGAAAGGGTGAGGAAGAAAATAAGTCTCATGTAGAGTCTGAGCTTTGTTGTTAAGACCCAATACCTAGAAACAGAACCCTCTGGAAACCACATTCTTTATTACAGATTTTAAACATTGTTCTTTGGCTGCTTCCTGCTCTCTGAGCTTCAGTCACTGCTTTGCAAACTCAAGAAGCATTCTTGTTTTATCACTAACAACATGCTCAAAATTAGCACCTTCCTCTGGATAGGTCCAGACTTTGGGAAATGGAATTTTAGTCCATCCATGGAGCCACATCTTGAGGGTAGGAGACAGTTAACCAATTAGACCCACTGAAATAACACTTGGTCTTAATCAAACAGTTTTGGGCATCAGAACCCAAGGTAGGCATATAAGTAGTGATAGATAAGACTCTTGAATGTACATTTAAATGATAAGGCTGGTTTGAGTGATAAGTCTGCCCAATATCCCAGGGTGAGACAAGCAGACTTTGAGAAACATGGGAGAGGCAGAAACCCAGGTCACTCCCTATTGGAATAGAGGATCCCAAGTACATTTCAAGAAATAGGATATAACACTAAATGTGGGCAAGAAGGAGAGGTGTAAAGGCCCTACCTAGACAGAGGCAGAGCCTTCCAGATAGAACCTAGCTTGTGGGTGGTGGGGGGGATGAGGGAGTATTCTTCTCTTGCCTCAAACCACAGATGACTCTCCAGTCTTTCCAAATTTAGCAGTATTGGCCCTCCTTGGAAAATGGGGTACTACTTCAGGGCTTTTGAAAGCCAGCCCCCAGCATGCCTTCAGAGTGGATCTTCAATTCAACTCAGAAAAGGCAAAATCAAGAGAAGTAGGATGATTGAGGCAGGGAAACCGACTTTGAGCATAGGATTTTTAGTTACTATAGCCAGAGAAGTGGAGAGTCCTCACATATTTTGGGAAACAGCTACACCCACCAACTTGAAATGATAAGTCAACAGAACTAGACAGAAAATGTGGGGATCTAGCCAGAGGACACCAATATGCAGCTGTGGTGTAGGGAGCTTACTTACACTGATGACCTGGCATGTACATGGACTACCAGAAGGATCTGGTGTTCAATCTCCTCCAATGTCATTCACTAACTATGGAAAGACCAGCTCTGACTGGTTACTTTTTCCCTGCTAAGCCTTAGTTTCCTTCATCTGTTATTGCATCTCGCCTGTGGTTATTTCTTGACTTTCTATGTGGTTGTGAGGGTTACATGAAATGGAGTACTTGTTTCCCTTGGAAAATACACAAGCTCAGTAAGGTTGTTAGAGGCCATAGTAGTAAGAAGATTCTAGCACTTTCCCCTTTATGTAATTCAAAGTAAAAATGATACTGAAACATTATATCCATGTAATGAATTCCAATAGGCTTTTACATTCGCAATGAGTATGTCATTCTCTTTTTCATGTCAAACATTATTTCAAGTTTATTAGTCATATATGCACATAAAGAGTCAACTTGTTCTACAACATAAGACAAATAGCAGTCCCAGTCCCCTACCTTGTTTTGCTTTATTTTTCTGAACCCCCTCCCCAAAGTCAAATCTTATATGCATTTTTAAAAGTATTTATCTGCAAATATTACTGCTTAGTTTCTCTGTTTGGCAGTGGCATCTATTGACTACCCACCGAGGAGGATAAAGGCTTAACCCCCATTTCTATCACCGGCCTACCACCTATACACATTCCTACTCCCACTCTCCTCCCAATATAACTATATTATAACTTTTGCTGTTATAGTAACCAAGCTTCAAGATGACCCCCACTGACTGTCTCTTACCTCCTCGTACACGTGTCTCTGGATAGTGCCTTCCCACTTTAGGTTGAGCTGACCTGTATAACCAGCAAAACCCCAAAATTTTTAATAAAGACAGGATTCTTCTTATACTTGCATGACTTAGCCTCACTCACCTAACTTTAATCCCAACCCTATCTCCAATCTTTAACACTTTCATATTTTGTTTACATTAAATTTTAAAATTAATTTTTATTTTAAAAAATATCTATTAGGGATGGGAGTATATCTCAGGGGTAGAGTATAGGCTTAGAATGTGCTAGGCCCTGGGTTCAGTTCCCAGCACCACAAAAATTTATTTATTTATTTATTTATCTATTAAAATTCCTTATCTTGACTGCTGAGTTTTTGAATGTCTATCCAATTGTATGTCCAAGGCAAGCCTCTCATTCATTTTTTTTTTAGTCCTGGTCCTAACAAATTCTAGAAGATTCCTGAGAAAGTATGTATGAAAGGTAAATTTTTAATATTTTCTATGCCTGAATATGTCTAATTTTATCCTCAAACTGGATTTATACTTTGACTCGGTATAAATTCTTGATTGGAATTTTTTCCCCAATGTCTTGAAAGTGTTGTTTTGGTCCAAAGTTTTGACTTCTGATCCTTTGCTTTGCTTAATGACCAGAATACCCTTATTGTTGACTTTGAAATTTTGTTGGTTGTTCAGATTAGCCCTATTCAAAGTGGAATGGGTAGTTTAACAGTGGAAGACTAAAAGCTTAGTAGTAGTTCTGAGCAGCAGAAGGAGCTTGTCAACTTGGAGTTTTATTATGGGAATGATCAGGTTAAGCTGTAGTTAGGGAACTCCAGATGCCAGGGCCCTCAGGTCTTTCTTGAACTGGTTAGATCTCCCATAGAAAACATTTTCAGTTCCTGTGTAGAGAAATTAAGGCTTTGTTCTGGCATTTGGGAAGCCAGTGGGAGAAGCAGCCTAGGGCATGAGGGTAGCTAATACATTTAGCGTGCACACACACACACACACACACACACACACACACACACACACTTGGGCTTCCATTTGGCTTATATGGTGTCCCTGCTTTCAACTGTGTCTGAACCACCCTGGGTTTTACCTTCTCCAGGCAGGAAACCACTAGTACTCTGTTGAGAAAATCAGTAGAGACTTAGGGATAGATTCTAGAAATCTGCCTTCTTCTCAACAGCTTTCAGCAAATCCTCTTTTATTTTTCCCCTTTACCAAAGTTATATTTCCAGAATACTTTGAACCACCAATTTCTGGGACTTTTGAGAGTTCTATCATTTAATTGTAGCAGTTCTTTACTTACCCTGTAGCATTAGAATTCTGATTATATGGGTCTACTAAGGCAATAAATATTGTGCCCATCTGTCTTTAAGTTTCTAAAATTTTGTCATCCCGTGTTTGCCATTTCTGAGGATTTATTATTGAAAGAAAGAAAGAAAGAAAGAAAAAGAAAGAAAGAAAGAAAGAAAGAAAGAAAGAAAGAAAGAAAGGAGGGAGGGAGGGAGGGAGGGAGGGAGGGAGAGAGAGAATCCCAGGGATGGAGATGTATCTAAGTGGTAAAGCACTTGCCTAACATATACTAGGCCCTTGGTTCCAACACACACACACACACACACACACACACACACACACACACACACACACGAATACCTTTAAACCCAGCTAGGAGACAGGGCAATCCTCATCATGATGCCAGAGGAGGAACAAAGCTAGAAGATGGGACACAGTACACATTTCAGTCTAGTGCAGATGAAGAAATCCCATTCCCCCAATTCCTTTCACTTTCACCCATGTTACAACACATGCTCTAAGAGCAGGTAAAATTCCTTTACGGTTGGTTTTAATGGGAAAAGAAAATAAATTTATGCCTGTGTTCAAAGAGCAATCTTTACTGGAAAGTACCCTAGGCCTCTGCTTAGTTTTTATCTTGAATTATAAAGCACTAGGTGGGCTTCTTTGGGAGTTATATTTAAGCTTTTAAGGGAGAAAACAGTGTGGGTGCTTGCAAGGATACAATTTCACTATCAGCAAAGTCAGTATATTCCTCAAATAAAACTTTTAATTATAACCATTATAATTTAACCATTGTAAAAATTATAAGTAGAGTTATTTTACAGAGAGAACACCAGTGAAGAGAAACCTCCCACAGAAGGGTGCTAGTTCTTGCCTGCTTTGTCAGACTTTCTCCTTGAAAGCTGACTTAAGGTCAGGGCTTGAAAGCCACCAGCCCGAACCAGTTCAGGAGGAGATGCAAAGATGCCAAGTGTGCCTAAGGGAGGGGGTTCAGTGCAACACATGAAACTCCAGGTTTCTGTGGGTGCTGACCTATAGGTCACCATTCCTAGGTGAGCCCCAGGGAAAACTAGGTCTGTCCCTTCTCAAATGTTCTCACTTCTCTGGTGCCACAGCCCTGCCCTCACCTCGCTGCACTCTGGGAGCTCCTGAGAGCTTAGAGCTTCCAGCATCTGACAGTGAGAACCCAAAGCAAGAACACAGGCTGAAGCCAGGAAGGCTGAAAGGAGGGGGAGAGAGCCTGACACAAAAGAGTCAACAATGCTTTCTGAACTGGGAGGTAGTGGGAGAGGGGAGGAGAACGTGCAAAGAAGAAGGGTTGGGCTGGGAGGAGGGTGGGGGGCAAGGGAATGGAACAAAGAGAGGAAGGGAACCAGGATGACAGGGCCAGTCAGTTTGGAATCAATAGAAAGGGGAGGAACAAGGGACAAAGAAAGGGAAAGAAGAAAATTAAATATAGGAATAGAAATTGTGTTGGGGAGAAGAAAGGACATAGGATAGCAAGGAGGAGACCTCATCAAGGACAGGAAAGATTACTGTTGCTGTGGAAGTAGCTACCTGGTTAAGTCTTGATTCTGACTTTTTTTTTTTATGACCAGGCAGGGCTCTCATTTAGCAGGACCAGGCAGACGCTGGACCGGTCACATTGCCCAGGCATGGAAAATGCAAAGAACAGTAATTGTGCTACCTCTTAGTCAATACTCAAATCTTCCAAAAAGCTTTCCTTTTTCTCATCTGGTCTCTGCAACACCTGTAAAGTGATAAGATAGTTGTGTCATCCCCATTTCATGGGAGAATTTAAAAGTCAGATAAACTGACCTGTCCAGAGTTATAGATCAAGTAAATAACTGAGTAGAAACAACACCTTGACCAGTACTGACCAGTGTGGAATAAAAACAATTATAGATTACACAGTGATGATGACTTGCCGAACCTACAAAAATGTCCTCAGAGTCAAAACTTATTCCCTCCTCATTCATTAATCTCAGGGTGGCAGGTGCTCTCCTTACCTTATCTCAGGTCTCCAGGTCTCTCTACAGAAACTTTGAAAGTCTTCAGTGTGGAGCCTTATGTCAGGCATGTTATTACTGAGAATAATCATCAATTTAGAAATTGGGAGCCATGAAGAAATCACTTGCTGTTTGAATAGTACCAAATATGTTGAGGTGACAATATTGCTTCTCTGTTCTTCTGGAGTGAGGGAGGGTCACAGCTGTCTTATCTCTTAGACTGCCTTGCCAGCCCGCCCTCATTGTTTTAGAATGTGTTGAAACTTTGTTTCAGAATGGTGTGCAGGACCCATATGACTTAGGTGGCCATTTAACCTACTGATGATGCTGAACCCAAGGAAGATTTTGAGACTTTGGATTGGTGGGGAGGAGCCAGCAACCTGAAGGTCTAGGAAAATAATTTTCAGTTGGAATCCCCAGGAGGGGAATTTTCTAGGGCAGGAATGGTATTGGTTCATTCAGGAAATGGAGATCCAGTGAGGCCAGAGAACAATGAGCAGGGTAAAGACTGGAGAGAAAGGAAGGCAAATATTTGACCATGGGTCCCGTAGACTAGGACATAGAATCTGTCCAGGGGAGTACTGCTGGAGGAGATAGGAACCTTCGAAGTACCCAACTTAATACTGCAGAACAACAGAGGAAGTGAAACTGAGGACACCCAACCTAACGAGGCTGAGCTTCCTAAACCAAGAAGTCAAATAGAGATGAGGGGTAGATAGGGGGGAACACAATGACTACGAATTGGCAACATAGATAGTCAGTGAGTTAAAGAAATTTATTAAGATTCACAACATCTTCTCAAACTTAGAAAGAGAAGCTGGGATGTTGAGAAGATATGTGTGATTACAACCCAAATCAAAGTTGCAGCCTGTCTTAAGTGACCTCCCTTCAGAAGGCTCCTCTGAGGATGGAACTATACCTTCCCATTGTCCACTCTACAGAAAAAATGGAAAACCATTGGTAGCAGTACATGGAAGTTCATTATTCACTAGCTCAGGACTGTCTTCTAAAAATATGTAACTAGGATACACACACACACTCACATTGTTGAATAGATTGTCTGATGGTTGGTATGGTTGCAACAGAGAATAAAACCTGAAGGCAAAAAACACTGGAATGTAATGCAACACTGTAAGTTTTGGAATCTTGAGAAGTTTCTATACAACCTTATCCTTTACTGGGTTGCTTAAAAGAAAATAATGATGCAAAACTATTAAATTATGTTTTCAAATAATTTAGTGTAAAATTATTTCCCCCTCTGTCTGGGTTTCTGTTCTGTTGCCACCTTCGACAAAGACCTATCTATCATCTCTTACCCTCAATAACTAATTTAGTTCTCTCCTTCCACTCTTACAAACTGTTTCCCAAAGCAGCAGCCAATGTGAATCTTCTAAGAAGTTTTTAGAACTTCTAAAGTCTGAAAACCAAGACTTCCTTTTATCAGTAATGGTGGACCAGGTTAGTCAGATCAACCTTCCTGCTAAAAACAACTTAAAGAAAGAAAAACAGGACAAGGGAGGGGAGGGGAGATAGTAGAGGATAGGAAAGGTAGCAGAATACAACAGTCACTAATATGGCAGTATGTAAAAATGTGGATGTGTAACCGATGCGATTCTACAATCTGTATTTGGGGTAAAAATGGGAGTTCATAACCCACTTGATTCTAATGTATGAATGTATATGTCAAGAGCTTTGTAATGTTGTGAACAACCAATAAAAAAAAAAAAAAAGAAAAACAGGACAAAATACAAAAAAAAATTTAATTCAATTAAGAGATGTCAAAAAATAAGGAATTATCATGTCAGAAAGTTCAGGGAAATTTTGAAGGATTAAGAAGGCAACAGAGCCACTATTGCCATGAAGACTCTTGCATATTCCCCAAATGCCAGTCTTTGTTTTGACACTGTACAGAAATCAAGGCAAGGGCTGGTGGAGTAGGTAGTTTAATAGGAGGCTGTGTTAAGCTCTAAGGGTCGCCACCTGGAGTGTGGGGGAAGAAACTTGTGGCTTTCTTCCAACACAGAGAATGTGACAAAGTGATGGGATGTCACTCCCAAGATGGTTATGTTATAAAAGATGAGGTCTTGTTAGTAGACTCAGTCTCTCTCTGTTGCTGGCTTCGAAGAAATAAGCTGTTATCAACTAAGTTAGGGAAACCCACACATCAAGGAATTCAGGCAGCTTCTAGCAAGAAACTAAAGCCACACATTCAAGAAACCATGAATCTCAGCAAAAAGAAAAGAAATATACACCTAGAACATCACAGAAAAACTGTAGAAAATCAAAGAAAAAAAAGTTTAAAAGCTGCTAGAGGAAAGCATACATTTAAAGAAAAGAACATGGTATATAGGAGATACTCAGTATTTGTTAAATGAATAAACAATCACACTACATTTGGAGTTATTTAGCTCTATGATCTCTGTCACTTGACCTCTTCGAAACTCAGACTCTTAACCTATAAAATGCAAATAAAAAACTTTTTTAATAAAGACAAGTATGAGAACTGAATTTGTATTGCATTATATAAAAAACTCCTAGCATAATATAATATCCTAGTGTATATTGTATGCTCCTGTTCTAGGCATATTCTGTTCCAAATTTGGGTTTCTAATCTATTCCATGGAAATTCACTCTATAGCTTAGGTCTGTAGTCCAGGCATTCTTCATGGCTCCAAACATGTATCTTGAAATATTTTTACATCTAAAACACATTTCCTTGTTTCCATCACAAAGGACTGGGAGCCAGGCATGCTCCCAGCAGGTAGGTGCATGCTATAATCCCAGTGGCTCTAAAGGCTGAGGCCCGAGGATGATGAGTTCAAAGTCAGCCTCAGCAACTTAGCAAGGCCCTAAGCAACTCAGGGAAACCCTGTCTCTAAATAAAATAGAAAAAAGGGATGGAGATGTGGCTCAGTGGTTAAGCACCCCGGGTTCAATCCCTGATACCAAAAATAAAAATAAAGGAATGGGAGCTTCAATAAAAGTAGTTATTTTGCAATAACACCTGTTCAGCCACAGGAAAAAAAGCAAATGGAACAAACATCTAAATTAAAGTGTGTCTAATAATTCCCTAACCTAAAAATGTGCTCGGCAATATTTTCAAAATTTCCATCATTGTAAGAATTACCTGGGGCATTTATTATTATTATACACTTCTCAGTTCTTTTCCCCTGGACAATCTGATTATTTAGATTTAGGGCAAAACTCAGGAATCTGACTTTTAACAAACACTCAGATAACTCTTACCTTCATGGAATATTGGGAATATGGGTAGGAGATAAGGGTTACCACACTGGCCATACCCACTAATTAATTTGAGTGAGCAAATATTTCCCACTACCAGAAAGAAGGAGAGATTGCAGGCTAGATCTGTGAAGGTGGATGTACAATGTTCTGAACTCACTTCACTCACTTTAATTCACTCACTTTTAGAAGATATAGGTATACATGAAATATTTTAAGGCAAGAATATATGCTTGCATTGAATGGGCAAAATAGTTTTTGATTGTGGGGAATCTGAGATGTTTGTGAAGGAAGTGCCCTCTGAGTTGAACTACTCTATAGAGCTCTAGCAAGTAAACATTAAAAGAAAATGAAATTTCAAGACAGGAAAATAGTTTTGAGCAAATGAAGAAAGGCAGAAAATATCAGCTTCAATTGAGTAAAAGCAAGGAAATTGAGCTATTTCTTCCTTCCCTGCAGGAAAAGTGTTGTGCTAAGAAAATTATAAGATATAAAAGGAAAGGTAGAAATGAGTGGATGGTTTGAAAACCCAGGGCAGAGATTTGATCACGTTAGGGGAGATAATGGATGAGAAAAGGGAGTGGAACCTGAAAAATCTGCTGAGATTAGGACCCCCTGAGACAGAGAAAGCCCCTGATTTGTTCCTGTCTCAGAACAATCAATCATCTCACTTTTAAGAATCACTTTCTGATGCCATAACGGACCAGAAAATCCTGAGGTATTAGCCCTAAAATGCCCAAATCCTTGATAATCCACTTCAGTGAGATTTTTAACACTTTCTGGGTGTTCTGACCCTTGCCTAAGGACCCAGCATTTTTCATTCATTCAGATGTCCTATTTGTTCCTACATCAGTAAAAGGACAATGTCTCTTTTTCATCAGTAATTTCTTCTACCCAAAATGTTTTCCCTTTCTCTTCATTTGATCAACTTATTATATTCTTTTTCTCAGGTCTCTGTTAAAATATTTGTTTTACTAAAAGAAGCCTTTCCTGCTTCCTTAAGTTGTCTTCCATCCATTATCTCTTATATTCCTTTTAGTTTTCTTTCCAACACATACAAGTATTTAAGATTGCATACTTATTTGTTTTTGTGCCCCTTCCTTTCACACAGTAAATCCTGTGACCCTGTGGCCCTTGCCAGTCTTTAATCGGTACCTAACCAAGTCACCCTCTCATCATTAATGCTTGTTTTAAAAAGAGAGGCAAGAAGAATCATAACCTTAATAATCATTAGCTGGAGGCCTTGGCATACCTTTTGTCCCAAGATTTTGCATTTTTTTCCCCTGTCCTCTCCTAGAATGTATGCCTGGGTTCAAATCCTTATGCCAATCAATATTTACTTTGTTCCAATGGATCAATTATCTATACTGCTCAAATCTCAGTGTCCTTTTCCTATAAAACTGAGATGATAACAATTCCCTACCTTATGAGATTGTTGAGATGATTATGAGAGAATCCATGTAAAATATCGAATAGAATGTCTGGAAAATACTGATTGACACTATTATTGTTAATAACTGATAACCTCTAAGATTCAAGCTATTGGGCTTTTTTCACAATAAAGTCCTCATTTTGTTTATATAGAAAAAGGTTCTTATAAATCAATAAGAAAGGGGCTGGGGTTGTGGCTCAGTGGTTGAGCACTCGCCTAGCACATGGAAGGCACTGGGTTCACTCCTCACCACCACATAAAAAATAAATAAATAAATAAATAAAATAAAGGCATTGTGTCCAACTACAACTAAAAAAAAAATTAAAAAATCAGTAAGAAAATATAAGCACAACAGAAAAGTGGGCCAGGATATTAAATACAAAACTTCACAGAAAGAAATAGGCTTATAATTTTTAAATACGTATTATCAAAGTAGAGAGGAGGGAAAGGGGCAGGTTCTCAGATACTCCTGTGACTTCTTTTTCACTGTTTCTCCCTTTTGTGTTAGGGAAAGAGAAAAGCAAAAAAGCAAGTGTCCCCTTGCTTGACTGGTGACTCTGAGCTCCCTCCTGAGGGGTTACTCTTTCACTGACTAACACAGACTGTCATGATGGTCTCTGTAAGGCAAGCATCCAAATTCAGGCACTCCAGGAACACATATTTGGTTCTTTTGAGGTCAAATATTTCCTTAACTCTTATACCCCTTAATATCCCCCCCACCAGAAATTTATTTCTAGGAATTTCCAGTGACACATCATGAGCATTCTCCATGAACTCCCTTTACCACCTCCTGCTATTGTTTTCTTTGTTCCTTTCTTGGGGGTCCTTTCACTGCCTACCCTAAGATACTGCTACCAGGATTTCACTACTCTGAAGCCATGACATTCCCCCTAAGTGTAAAGAGAACACCTTCACCCTTGCATAGAAGCCCACTCTGTGCCACAGAGATTCAAGATAAGTCAAGTGGTATAATTCTTGAATGGAGATTCTGAAAAGGACTCCTCTAGGGAGACTTGATTGGTGAAGGCCTTTCCTATCCTGGAAGTGGTCCCAGAACCTGACCCTGGAACAGTATTGGGGCTTACTATCCTCATTCCATCTCCCCCGTTCTCTATGCATTCCTTTCTTTAAGGTGTTCCCTTCTTTAATGTGTGATCCAGGAGGATCTGTATCTCCTGGAAGGTTGCTAGAAATAAGGATCTCAGACCCACCACAGACCTTCAAAATCAGAACCTGTGCTTTCACAGGACCCCCAGGTAATTCTTATACACATGAAAGTTTGAGAAATACTGATATACAGGACAGAAATTTGGGGGGTTTCCTGCTGTATTTATTCACATTTAAGTTAATTTTTAGTACCCAAAACATCTCCCCACTTTTCACATATGTTCTTCATTGTGTAAGCATCCTTGGATACTGAGCCAGCCAATCTGTATGGTTTGCTACAGTAGTGCTACAGGATTCCATTTAAGCAGCCTCACATCAGTTCATTGTAGATAATTCTTTTATATATACGCAATATTATATAGGCTTACATACGCACACGTATATGATAAATGGCAGATTTTTGAAGGACTATTAACATCATCTGCACCCACAACTCCAGAATACCCTATTCTGCAGATAAGTTTCAAGACATTTCAATATATTGTGAAGGAGAAAATTATTGTAATGCACCTACTTTGTTAGAAAATGCACATAAACACTCACCATGCTTAGAAATAAAGAGCACAACTCAGAGGATCTTTGGCAGGCTTCCTGGAACATTAGTCTCAAAATGCAGAGAACTGCCATGTAAGTTTTTTAGATTCATTGCATCTTCTGTCGTCTTTGATCATTCCATGGTTTTGACAGCCAGATAAGCCAACCCTTTTTTTTTCTTTTCTTTTCTGACAAACAAGCCCTATCCCTAGAACTTTTTGTCTGATGAATACCATGAAATATTCAGTATTTGAAGCCACTATTAGAAGACCCTCCTTTTAAAAAAAGTGAAATCCTATTAATATTTTCCAGGTTGATTGCTGTGGTTGATCAGTTCCTCAGAGCCTGCAGGGCTTTTTCTGTTTGGGAAAACCCAAAGACAGAAATTTTTAAATCCCTGTAAAACAGTGGCAGGCTTACTGGAGGTTGGGAAAGAGAGTCTGCCTTTTTTTGGAGCTAACATGCCTGGTCATTATGTTAAAAGGGTGGCCTTTGAAAGAATGTAATCATAAAGCAACTTTATTTCCTTTTCTACTCCCTCTGATTAAAGGCTAATTTCTTCCTTGTCCCTTAATGAAACCTCAGGTGAGTTCTCATAGCTTTTCTAAATACTCAGAAGAATAAGCCCTCCAGTCATTTTTAGTCATAAAGCAGTCTCATTTCAGTAGTTAAAATGTCCACTCCCATGTAACAGTCAAAGCTCTGAACTTTATTTAAGACAAATATTTCTCCTTTCTCTCCTTCCCAGCCCAGACTGATTCCATCTGGAAAACTGCAGTGAAGGGATGGTAGGGTGGGGAGGGGGGAAGCAGGGCACAGGCTCACCTGGCTTCTTTTCCCATTAAGCCATTGTAGAGTATGGATCCTGTGGATCCTGCAGGGTTTGGGTGGAGGTAGGAGATAGGCAGAGTGATCGGAAAAAAGACCTTCCTTCTAGGGCACTGGAGTGCTTGGTGATCCAGAGGAGTCCTTTTCAGAATCTCCATTCAAGAATTATACCACTTGACTTATCTTGAATCTCTGTGGCACAGAGTGGGCTTCTATGCAAGGGTGAAGGTGTTCTCTTCACACTTAGGGGGAATGTCATGGCTTTTTTATGGTGTTTTGATGTTTTATGGTCTTGGTGGGCATGCAGTATGGGTTTCATCTCTATGGGGCACTCATGTGGGTCCTCCAAATTGGTTCCACTGAAGTCACTGGCCTATAACACCTGCCTTTCTTCCAGCTCCACTGCCTTCAGCATTTGATTCTCACCCATATGCTCTAGACTTCAACCTAGACAGAGAACCCATTTCTTCTAACCAGAAACCCACTTGGGTGGGGGCTCCTTGAAAACAACCTTCATGTTCATTTTTTCCTTTCCCTAGCTGGTCCACAAAAGGTATAAGTTCTGCTTTTAGTGGTTTAGATGTTCCTCTTCACTTGACAAACAGACTCCAGCCACTATCTTTTGCCTGTGATCTTCTCTGACACACTCAAATACCAGACACACTGGCCCTTTCGGTTCTAAGGGACACTGTTTTCCAGCTGATGTCTCAAAGCCTGGTATCGCACAACCCTTGAGATTCAGAGGAGCTGCCCCCAACCCCACCCCAGGGTGAGACGGTAGGAGGGGAAAACGCCACTGTGCCTCAACCATTTTCCCAAAGTCTCTTTGTAAGTCCTTCAACATTAATCCTAGAGGGGTGGAGAGGTGGGTGTTAATAAAAGATTCCTAAAACCTTTTGGTCCTGCACAGGTGGCCTAGTGCCCCTCCTTGAAGTAAGGGGATTTGATCAAGCCTACTCTTTTTTCCTTTGCTTCTAGACTTCAATCATATTCAAGCCAGAGCCCATTTTAACACCATGCCATGCTCTCTAGAGCACAGTAACATTTCATTTTAAAGAGCAGAGAGGAGAAGGAAGCACCTCTGCCATTTTTAAGCACTATTCTAAATGTGAATTATAGTCTGCCTTCTGTAATTCTCCCTGTATGTTTGTGTGAGAATTCCTTTTTTCCTTTCCTTTACCGGTGAGAAATGAGAATGGGCAATTTATGACCTTGGATCAAAAATAATTTTTATATAGGGGCTGCACAGAAGTTGAAAGTAGTTAAAGAAGAAAATGCCTTTAGATTTGCAGGTATTTTCTTTCCACATTGGAAGCTGAAGTGAGGAAGATTTTAAACAAATTCAAGTTTTGAAAAATCACTCAGGATTTCAGCTGACATGGTGGCTCAAGCCTGTAATCCCAGCAATTTGGGAGGTTGAGGCAGGAGGATGACAAGTTTGAGGCCAGCTTCAGCAACTAAGGGAGGCCCTTTGCAATTTAGTGAGACCCTATCACTATCTCAAAATACAAAAATAATAATAAAAGGCCTAGGGATGTTGCTTATTGATTAAGTGCCCCTGGGTTCAATCCCCAATACCAAAAACAAACAACAAAAAATAACATTGGGATTTCAGAAACATGGAAGGAGAGTTGTTTTTGTTTTTTTCCATTGTGTGTGGCCTGACTGGGGATTTTGTTGATACTGGGTCGGGTTCCTGGCCAGGTTGAATGAAACCTGTGGGGCTGTTTGGAGAGTTATAAACATAATCCTGGAGTAATAAGGTAGGGCACAATAGGACCATATCTTTCTGGTATAGAAGATGACATCAGCATCTCAACCTTAATGATAATCTTTTGTAAGGAAACATTTGAGCTTCAACAAAAAATGCATTGTCAATAGCCCCCCACACCCTGCCATCTGAATCTGATTCTGTAGGAGCTGTCTTATAATTCTAAATTACAGATAATAGCAATGCAAAACACCATTCCCTTGACCTCTCCCCACAAAAGACAGTTTTGTTTCCATTTACACATGCAGCTTTGCTATTTTTTCTAATATTAATGTTTGTCTGCTCATTTTGTGTTCTGGTTGTGGTTTTAGCTGATTCATAGGTAATGATCCTGAGTGGTAACAAAGACTGAGAATTTAGTTTTGTGATATGACCACTTGGTGATCTCTAGAAATGGATTAATAATTTATGGAGGTCTATTCTCTGTTGCAAAGAACAATAGAGAATCTGGAATATTCGTCTTTTTTGTCTGTCTACTTTTTTTGAGCCCAAATCAGTGAAGAATCTCATGCTCACAGATTCTTGATTGATTTGGGCTCAGGATTCCCTGCATGAAAGAGCACAGATCCCTCAAACATGGACTGGTGAGGTTTTGAGTTACTGTATTTACCCCTAAGCCATGACTGCAATTTTAAGTTGAAACTGTAAGTTCTCTTCATCTGTCTCTGTATGCCAATGTGTCTGTAATTTAGAAAGGCCTTTACCTCTCATTGTGTTTGTAAAATTTTCCTCTCCCTAGAGGGTATTGACAAATTCAATTATAAAATCTTGTGTTGAAGGAGCTGATTTCTGATTTTCTAATAGAGATAATAAACACTTACACTAAGAGAATATTCCCAAAATACCCAGAAAAAAATAGTTGAATTAAACTTCTAATACTTGAAATGTTCTTCATCAAAAATTATTTCTACAGAAATTAAGGCAGCATAACATGTCAAAATGTATTCTACTGTCATGTATAACTAATAAGAACAAATAAAAATATATAAAATAAAATTAAATGAAAAAGAAAGAAACTAAGGCAGCCAGATGCAGTGGCACATACCTGTAATCCCAGTGGCTCAGGAGGCTGAGGCTGGAGGATCCCAAGTTCAAAGCCAGCCTTAGCAACTTAGAGAGACCCTGTCTCAAAATAAAGTAAAAAGGGTTGGGATGTTGCTCAGTGGTTAAGTGCCCCTTTCCTGGGTTCAATCCCTGGTACCACCAAAAACAAAAGAGAGGGGGGTGGCACAAAGAAAAGAAAAAAGAAATTAAAGCAATATTTTAAGTTCAAAAATTTAGGTTAATCTTTGGAAAGGGAGTCTAGTTTAATATTTAGGACTAAAAAAAAACATTTTCTCTGACTTATTAGTGTCAAGTATAATAGTAATAATGTTCTACTTGGATGTGTTTTTTCTAAACTTTTACAATTTTACTGGCAATAAGCTAATATTACTCCTAATGTTTAAGATTATAAAAACTATATGGTGATTAACTAAATCAAATAATTATTCCTACAGTTTTTTTTATTTCAACAGTACTTTTGTACTAATTCCACTTAAAGATAATGTCCAAGAATTTTAGGTCACTTAAAACCCTATTAATGAATTGAAATTGAGTTAATTAATGGGTAATCATTTGGGTACCAAGATCATTCCTAAGAAGATAAGATTACTGCAGTATTGATTATCAAGCATAATTTTAAGCTTTTGTGAAGTTTTCAATTTTTAATATTTATTTTTTTAGGTGTAGATAGACATAACACAATGCCTTTATTTTTATGTGGTGCCGAGAATTGAACCCAGGTCCCGCCCATGCCAGGCAAGTGCTCTACCGCTGAGCCACAATCCCAGCCCCTTCAATTCTTATATGCTACAGAGAGGCTATATCTTTGGGTCTGCTAAAGAATGTATTATTTTTTCCACTTTGTTAAATGAAAGTAAAAGGGATATATGTCATTATCGATAGTTGTGTTATATATATTTTTATGAACTATTGGTCTATTAAAAAGCTGGTGTATGATACATAGTTCACAGTTGTCCACTGACCCCCCCTTCAGTTTTCTCTGTGAAACAGAATAAGTTACTTTGGTTAAAAGTTATAATTTGTGGTAGGAATGATAGTAGGAAGAATTGGACATTATTACTTTATGTGCATATATGATTACATGGCCTGTGGAACTCATCACTTACAACCAGACCAACAAGAAGTTATACTCCATTTATGTATGATGTCTCAAAATGCATTCTACTATCAGGTATAGAACAAATAAAAAAATTTTAAGTTATAATTTATGTTAGTCATTGAGATCATATTTGAGGGCAAAAGTTTCAAAGAAACACACCTGTGTGTATGCTTCTGTTTTTCAAGGGAAGAGAGCAGTTTTGTCCTAAAGCAACAGTTCTCAGGATTTTATGTTTGTTTCCTTCTCTCTCCAAACTCTTTGCATTCTTTGAGTATATCAAAGACTTTAAATTGTGTTGTGTGTGTTGTGTTTGGGGATTAGAGCAGTAGAGAATAACTGTCAATGTTTACCATATTGGAAGTTGAAAATGGGAAACATTTAAAATTTTATTTACTGAATCATTTTAAGATGGCAATGACAGATATATCACAAATTAAAAACATTTTAATATTATGAAATTAGTTCTGACATTGCAGACAGTGTAAGAATTGGTCCTAAAAGAAAGTGTAAAATTAAGTGTAAATTTGTTCCAGAATATAAAAGAACATGATGAAGGACAAAACTTAGAAATATTTTTACATGGTAAAATATACACAATATAAAATTTACCATCCTAAATTTTTTGTGGGGAGCAGGGTACCTGAGATTGAACCCAAGGGCACTTAACCAACTGAGCCACATCCCAGCCCTTTTTATTTTTTTGAAACAGGGTCCTGCTACGTCACATAGAGCTTCAATAAGTTGCTGAGGCTGGCTCCAGACCTGTGATCCTCCTGCCTCAGCCTCCTGAGCCTCTGGTATTATAGGCATGCACCACCATGCTCGGCCCTTAATTATTTTTGAGTGTGTGGTTTAATGACATTAACCTTTGGATTGTTGTGCAGCCATCACCATCATCCTTCCTCAGGACTTTTCTGTCATCCCAAATTAAAGCTGTACCAAGAAACAATAACTACTGATACCTGCCCTAGTCCCTGCTAACTACTATTCTACTGTCTGTAAGTAAGTTTTATTTTTGTAATACCTGAGTCTGAAAAGCTATGATATGTGTTAAGATATTAATAAAGTTTATTCCATTTTGACAGTCTTCTTTCCCTGGTTTACTGTTTATTGCCTTCACCTACAATATGAAAAGTTCTTTTTTTCTGTATAACCTGCCTAGTTACGAGATTCAACATTTTACCAGAATAATCTTCTATGCTTTATTTTAATTTTATTATGTTCTTGATTACTTGTAAAAATCAAACAACACTTTCTCATTCATGAAAGAACTTAGGTTCTTCACAGCCATGTTACATATTAGGCATCCCCATGATCCCATCCCATCCCAACACTTCTTGATTGCAGGGTGTGTGTGTGGGGGGGGAGGGGAATATGCATATGTTACTGGATATTGAACCAAGAACCTTAAACATACTAGGCAAGCATGGTGCTAAACCCACAGCCCTTTTTTGAATTTTATTTTGAGACAATGTCTCTCTAGGTTGCCCAGACTGGCTTCAAACTTAAGATCTTCCTGTTTGTCTTACTATTGATGAGTTCCAGGAGAAGAATTTTGTCAAATCAGAAAAAAATACTCAGACTTCCTTAGGTTAAATTTGTATAGGTAAAATATTATTAATATAAATATTTTAGAAATTGAATCCTTCATGGGAAGTTCTTAGAGATTTGTCAATATTTCAATTTATCAGAGTCTTGATGATGATTTGTCTGATGTTAAACAACAATAGTATAATGTTATCAGTTATAATTTTAGTTGTTACTTAAAATATTTACTTGATTGAAACCTTACTTCTTTAGTTTGAATCCAGTATCTTCTAGTTCAGTGGTTTTCATGTGGGGATGAACGTCAGACTTACCTATGGAGTTTTATTAAAACATGGATGTTTGGGACCTATTCCATATTTCCTTACTTGATGCTATTTGTACATTCTTGATATGTTATTATTATAAATATATCAACATATTCTTTTATATATATTATGATTCAGGAATTATATATGTTATATATATCTCAAGAATTTTCTTCTGTAAAATTTATGTTTGACTCGTGTCTGTAATCCCAACTACTCAGGAGGTTGAGGTTGGAGGATCACAAGTTTGAAGCCAGTCTGGGGAAGACTTATCAAGCTTTTGTCTCAAAATTAAAAATAAAAAGAGGGCTGGGGATGTAGCTCAATGGCAGAGTGCCCCTGGGTTAATATCTAGTACAAGAAAGCAAGAAAAGAAATGGGGGCTGTTGGGGAGGAGGAAAGAAAGAGGGGGAAAGAGAGAGAGGGAGAGAGAGGAAAAAATTATGTTTGTCTACTTTTATATATCAAGCATAATATTCATTGTCTTCTTTGAAAATATCCTGAATCATTAAATGTGCAGACTTGTTGTCCAAAGCTTTGGGGGAAAAAAGATTAGCTTTATTTTATATAACACAGAAACAACCACGTTTACTTGTCAGTTGCATTATTCTCATAAAGAACTCTCATCAGACCTCTCCTCTTAAAAAAATTGTCAGTCATTAACTACAACCATTTGAAGTCTCTGGCATCAAAAGATAGGTTTTTTTATTGTTGTTCTTGTTTTGTTTTTTACTCAAATTCTTCCCCAAAGGCTGTGCAATCAGCTACAGGCTCTGTCTCTTCTTGTCTTCAACAAAGAATGATGGTTTCACAGCCTGCGGAAAGGTCCATACCAGGCTCTTCAAACCATTGACACATTAATGAATACATCTTGGGTACAGGCTTCTGAAGTCATTGCTTAAAGCACTTCAGAACAGTACCCACGTGCTGAGTCAGGATTTCCAGAACTCTTCTTAGCCAAGAAACAGATGGGTTCATGAAATTGCTAACCCAAGATTCAGCAGAAAAAGAATTAATTACATAGGACTGAATGAACTAATGAGAGATGATTATAGTGGTTTGTTTAGAATATTGGTTGAGGTTTTAATGTCTTATTTTCCAGATATATAAGAAACTTTTTCTTTTTAACTAAGTTATCTATAATCTATAACAATTTAAACACCTACCGCCCCTCACCCTCACCCCACCCCCCTGTGATGGAGATTGAGCCCAGGGTCTTGCATACACTAAGCAGACACTCTACCTCTGAGCTACATCCCCAGCCCAAACCCATAAAATTTAGTAGATTCTGCTTTTTTAAACTGAAATGAGTAAGTTTCTAGGTGACATCTTTTTCTCTTTGTTTCCCACAAAATTTGGAAATTTGATCATTTTTACTTTTAATGGAAGAGTTATTGTATAGGTTCAATGAGAATCTACTGTCATTTTTAGTAGATATAATTGGGAAAATGGTTATATAACCAGTGCCTTGCATAACCAAACCAATCTTCAGCATCAAATTTCAGAATGCAATTTATTTAATTAATTACAGCCTGGTCACTAATTACACTAAAAATGCCGCAGTCTGTCTGGGCACAAAATAACCGAGCCGCCACAAAGCCTTGTAGGTTCAAACAGCAACCTTTATTCCAGAACTCTCACCGGCACTCTACACCCACTTTCGGGAACACACTCCCTCCACACGCGGCCAATTCTCCTGGAACCCCACGGGAACTCCAAAGTATCGGGCGCCCCGCCGGAGGCAGCAGGATCCGCCCTAATCCCGGATCCGCCCTAATCCCAGAGCAGGGTCACCTTTCAACCATTCCCTTTAGCAAAATGCCAGGCGTCATTCCGACTAAACTGTGGCTCTCAACAAAAATATTTTAAAGTATTCTTGAATTTAACTATTTACCCTAAATTATGGAGTATAAGCTAACCATTTACACTTTTTCCTTCATATAATATCCTATAGGATACTTTATAAATAATAGTGTCAATAGATTTTCATTTCATTTACTGCAGACATAAAAATTGAAATCAATCATTTTTCATCTCCTGATTCTTTTGGATTTCTCTGACTTTCCTTAACATTTCTTACACAGGGGACAAAAAGCTTTCATCAAAAACACTTTTTTACATTTCAATTAGTATATTAATTATTTAGAATGGTTATTCAGAGCAGTGGTATTATTCTTGTATCTTTCTTTAACATCCTTCATTATAGACACAAAGACCTAAGTCTATTTTCTAGTGTGCTTCTACAGCCAAGTGTCTGCAATGCAGCTGAACAGCCCGTCTGACATGACATCCTCTGTCAATTTAGTTAGAAATTGTGCTGTCTGCAATTCACAATAGCAAGACTGTGGAACCAACCTAGATGCCCTTCAATAGACGAATGGATAAAAAAAATGTGGCATTTATACACAATGGAGTACTACTCTGCATTAAAAAATGACAAAATCATAGAATTTGCAGGGAAATGGATGGCATTAGAACAGATTATGCTAAGTGAAGCTAGCCAATCCCTAAAAAACAAATGCCAAATGTTTTCTTTGACATAAGGAGAGTAACTAAGAACAGAGTTGGGAGGAAGAGCATGAGAAGAAGATTAACATTAAACAGGGGTGAGAGGTGGGAGGGAAAAGGAAAGAGAAGGGAAATTGCATGGAAATGGAAGGAGACCCTCATGGTTATATAAAATTACATATAAGAGGAAGTGAGGGGAAAGGGGAAAAAAACAAGGGGGAGAAATGAATTATAGTAGATGGGGTAGAGAGAGAAGATGGGAGGGGAGGGGATGGGGGATAGTAGAGGATAGGAAAGGTAGCAGAATACGACACTAGTATAGCAATATGTAAAACAGTGGATGTGTAACTGACGTGATGCTGCAATCTGTATACGGGGTAAAAATGGGAGTTCATAACCCACTTGAATCAAAGTGTGAAATATGATATGTCAAGAACTATGTAATGTTTTGAACAACCAACAATAAAAATTAAAGGAAAAAAAAAAGAAATTGTGCTGTCTGAATAAAACCCATATAGTTGCAGGATTCCTAATCCAGTTCTAAATAAAAACTTCTCCCCATTTCTACAAAACTCATGCTGGACTAGACAGGCCAGATCACAAAGAGTTAACGATTTGTAATTCATATAAAGATCCAATCTAAGTATGTGTCTGGTGGAAGACAATTAGACTTGACATGAAAAAACAGTTTGGGGTGATTTTCATCAAAGAATACTTCAAATGTTGCAAGCAATTTCAACATATTGCTGTGATCCACATAGAAAAAGGCCAACTGGCATAGCATATTTAGGAGATTTTTGCAAATGTGATGAAGCCGTCTGTCTATTCAAAATTGAGAATGAACACTCCTGTAATGATGGACACCCCTTAGACATAATGAATATCAGGACTTTAACATAAATATGTTCCTACAATACCCTGTAAAACATCATGAAAAGTGCCACCCTTCTGAAAGATGTAGCAACATGGAAATGCATAATTTATTTTTACCTTAATCCCTGACTAGCACCCAGATAAATCATGGATACACTTTCGGGATCATAAACAGTGATATATATTCAAAAGAGAAGTTATTTCACCAAAGCTTCTTCACCATTCTTTTCCTCTCTAGAGGAATGCTTCTTAAAGATAAGGAATATACTTCTTTTATTTACTGGAGACTACAAACCTACCCAAGAATGCCCGGGGGCAACCCCTGCACAATCTTCCACCTTTTCTCCTGCAATGCATTATTTCCCAAATGGGCAGTATTTCACTGGTCCGAATAGCCGTTGAATTTGCAATATTTTCTTCCTGGTTAAATTACCTTTTTCTTTAGTGCTTTCTCTTCTCTTCATGGACTGCTTTGATTTCTGAATTCTGAGTCACAGTCCAAGTTTCTTGTTAGTTACTTAAAACTTCTTCCACAGATTGGGCAGGAAGATTTCCTTGGAGTGAGTAAAGTTTTCTTAAGCATAACACAAAAGTAGTAAACGATCATAAGAAGGACCATGCTTAATAATCAGATTAGTGATAAAAACAACAACAAAAAATTCTCAAATTCAAAATTCTTATGTAAAAAAGATGGAAGTGGTGGTTTACAGGTCTTCCCTGCTTGTACTTGGCATTTCTGCTGAATGATTTTTGGAAGTTTCCTAAAGTTTCTCTCCCTGAGGGACTTTACCCAATACAGTACTTTCCAACCAGAAGCACTAGGAACAACTGAGCTGAGTTCCTTTTGTATTTTTTGGAAAAGATTTCAGATAACCAGAGGCAGGCGGCAGGCACTCCAGCAGTGTTTACCTCCCTTGAGTTCAGGCTAAGGTGAGAGAAACCAAGCCCCCCTCCCCTCCCCTGTGCTTTGGCCCAGGTAAGAGCACAACTGCCCCTGACCCCAGTGCCAACTGCTCAAGTCCATGGTTTTTGGCCTCTGTAGCTGCCAGGCAGCAGTTCTTTAGAGGACAGGCTGTCCTTGATGCCTTCTTCACCAGATCCCCCTATGCCACCGAAGGGGTTCTCTGTCGGGCTGGGGAAGCTGTAGCCTGATTGAGCTAGAAAACTAAGGTTGAGTTAATAGAGCCAGTGCAATTAAAGCCCTTGGAGGAAAACTGGCCTTGTATACCTCTTAGAGTCCAGTCTTAGAAGTGATAAGTGGGGTTGGGGGTGTCACTTTCACAGCAGGCCAGGATCCTTGGGATGTTCTGAAAAATTCAAGAAGAGGAGAATGTACTCAAAATATAGGTATTGCAGATTTTTGGTTTGGTTTGGTTTGGTTTTAAATAAGGTCTTACTAAGTTGCCCAGACGGCCTCAAACTTGTGATCTTCCTGCCTTAGCCTCTGAGTCACTGGAAGTACAGGTATGTACAACGGTTTCCAAATGCAGAGGAAATCTTCTGGAGAAAGTTCCTTGGACTTGGCTTCTATCCTCAGGACAGAAAATTAGTAGAGGCTTTTAGAAGTCCAAGTTGAAGGACAGGGGATTCAGTGATAGAGCTTTTGCTTAGCATTCTTTTTGAGACCCTGGGTTCCTTATCTAGCAACACACACACACACACACACACACACACACACACACTAAAAAGAATAGATGAAAACAAAGATATTCATCCCTTTACTTAGAAGTCCAAGCTGAGATTCCTTAGAGAAACCTCCAGCAGAGCAAACTTGAAGAAGGCCCAAGTGGTAAATTAACATTCTTGCTGCACCTATGCAAATAACTAGGCCAAACTTAATGAGACCAGACTCATTTTGTGATCAAGACTCTCAGAGACACTTTCTGTCAAAAGTGGGGAAACAGTAAGGAAAAATTTGTGCTTAAATGGAAAATTATGTGTTGTCACTCTAGAGCACACCTGGACTGTCTGACTCTGATTCTGTGAATTGTGAATAACTGCCAGCAATGCTAATTCTTATCCATAGAAATGCAAATGAATTCTGTCCAGTGGAAAAACAATCAAAAAAACCTCACTTGGGCTCTATTTGCACATTCATTTCAATGTTCCAGCTCTATAAATGTATCTATTCTTGGGATTCTTCATTGACCAGGTTTTAACACTTTGGGTACTGAGAGTTCAACGCAGGGGTGCTTTATCACTGAGTCACATCCCCAGCCCTTTTTACTTTTTTATTTTGAGACAGAGTCTCACTAAGTTGCTTAGGGCCTTCCTAAGTTGCCAAGGCTGGCCTCAAACTTGCCATCTTTCTGCCTCAGCCTCCCAAGTCGCTGGGATTGTAGGTGTGCACTGCCAGCCACATCCAGCGTGTTTATTCTTATATTTGTATGAGAGTCATGATTTTGTCTATCTCTGGAAAAAAATATTGTTTAATACCTACTTAGAACTAAAGCACCATCCAGTGGCTCATAGTGTATACCCTATCTCTGCCTCAGCCATGGAGGAACTAGAGACTTTAAGACAACCATTTCTAAGAAACTTTTGGTGATTTTCCCCAGAAACAGCATGGGCACTTTCTAGAAACTTTATAGTAACCACTTTGTTCTGAGGCTACTTGGTGTTTTTTCTATTCTTCTTGGAAGACATTGTCCTGGTCATTCTACTGCTCTTAATGGGTTATATATGCCCCAAAAATTATACTTCAGGAGAAAAATAGAGATTTAAATCCCTCATATTCTTAATAACTCTCAAAGGCAAACTTGATAATTGCTGAAACTCTGCCACATGTTAAATCAAGGCCAGGTAAATCTCCATGCTTATGTTCAAATGGCAGTCATATTTTCTTCAAGGAGAGCTGACATACTCTTTAGTTCCTTTTGATGATGGAGCTAGGAAACTAAGGTTGTTTAATTAGTACCTCTTCTCTGTATACTACATTAGTGATCTAGGATGCAGCAAAACTCAGTAGCGCCACCCCCCACCCCTAAACCCTCTCTCACTTATTTAACTCTAGATTTTAAAAGCAATTTCTTATTTTCCATATTTGTGTGTATGTTGCTGGAGTGCCCACACAGATCTGGGCATAGAACCTAAGGAATTGTGCATGCTAAGCAAGCACTGAGCCACATCCCCAGACATTTTATTATTATTATTATTTATTTTGAGACAAAATAATGAGTGTGGCCTTGAACTTGCATCCTACTACCACAGCTTCTCAAGTCTGTAAGATTACAAGAATGTGCCACCATGACCAGCAGATTTTGTTTTTATTTAAATTAATTCTTGCTTTCTTTATTAAAAGAAAGAAAGAAAGAAAGAAAGAAAGAAAGAAAGAAAGAAAGAAAGAAAGAAAGAAAGAAAGAAAGAAAGAACTTGGAATACTAAATGTCTCTTCAGGCAGTTGAGGAAGATCTTTAAAATTAAAAGTAACAGAAAACAATAACTTTCTCTGCCTTCCATTCACACCTATTCTTTCTAACAGTCTCTGTTTACTTTGGTAAAAACATGCACAGCAAGTTCCAAATTTCTGCTATATGTTTGAAATGTACACTGGGAAAGTTCTCACATATAACTCAACTGCCATCCACATCAGGGGAGTAACAATCTGTTTGAACCCTCTCCAACCCACTGAACCTAAATGCAATATTCAGGACTCATTTACTTCTGGGTTTTACTCAGGAATCTCTGGATACCATTCTTGGATACCTTCTTTGTTGTTAAATTAAAAGAAACAAAATTTATGGAAATATGCAGTAGCCCCAATGTGTATCATAAGCCTTTTCCAGTGTTTGATATTTTCCCAAACTCTAAATACCTCCTGACATTACTCTGAGGAGGCCCAAGAACTACTGAGCTTCCTTTAAGCATTTCAGTACTTTCCCCTATCTCAGAAACCCTCCCTGCTTCTTACATCCATGCTGGCTGAGCTGAACAATCCATGAACCAGACACTAGGGACAGCAACTTGCTGCCATGACAGGTTGTACAGGTGGCCTTCGCATCATAGCAACATGAGATGCTCAACTCTCCAGCAGGCATTAGACTTTGACTTAAAATCCTCCTTGTTAGTTTCAGAAGAACTGCTGACAAGAATGGTCATCGAACACTGGACTGAATGCCCTTTTTCACATGGTTAAGTCCCTTTTAAATTCCCTGCTGTGGTAATAATATGTATCCACACTGGATTCATACTATCTCTTCCCCCCATTCTGTATAATCATACTTAAGTCACAGTTAGAACATAATATATTGAACTAATTTTTAAAATATGTCTGAAAAATACATACACATATATACATAGTCCTATTTTTTGGTCTCTTGCCCCAAAAATCACTTCAGCAAATAATTGTACATGGTTTCACTTAATTTTATTTTGCTTTGCTGGTAGATCTGGTATTGTATATTATACATTGGTGCCTTTGGGGGAAACACTCCAAACCCTGTTCCATTATAATACAGTCACAGGCTGGTGTCCTGATAATTGGTACTAACATTTCTGAAAATAATATGAA